>NW_006238940.1:1211869-1304011 GCF_000226075.1 Solanum tuberosum | reverse complement strand
ACACAATGCATGTTTTCACCCATAGGTTTGTCCTTATTTTCCAATCGACTTTTGATTCGGCTTACTCAAGATCAAAAAGGTCTTTCTAAGGCTTGTAATGGGGATGAGTGCAAAGGTATGGTCATTTAGGCTCAATGGCTCCTTCCTCATGTGATTTGGTATTCTTAAGGCATTCCCTTCTCCTTCTTTATCAATTCTTTTTCTAATGCTTCTAAGACACTTGTTTATTCACCTTCGTGGATTTCTTGGAAACCCGATTTCTTCGTACCTTATTCCACATTTTTTTTGAATTTGAATTTGAAGGGGTTTCCAGTTATGCAATTCCATGGGTTAGTGGAGACTTTTTCTTGCACTTCTTGACTTCTCCCTTACCTTTTTACCACACCCCCAACTTAGGCATTTGGCCTAAGTTGGCTATTCACTAAATCACAAATTAAGAGGGTTTCACACACTCACAGGTAGGCCACAAAAGAGGTATATGTCAAATTTGGCTCACACTCTTTAAAGTTGCCTAAGATCATTTCAAGAGGACACCTTTCTAAATCAATCAGACAAACAGGTAAAATTCTAGGTTTATTCATGCATGGTTCAAAGCAAGCTAATCACACAAGGCATCGACACTTCAGTCAAACAAGACTACACACTTTCGCTAGTGTGCAACGGTCATAACAAGAGAATCAATTCGATAAATGGCTAATCACAACGAGATGCAAAGAGTTCACATATTGTCTATGCAACTTCATTTGGCCTCATTGTAGCCATACATTCATGTTCGTTTAATTGAGAGCATTATTCAAGTCATCGATATTGATCGAAACCAGGACTTAAATTCTTGCAAAAGAACAACCACATTCAACTCATGAGGGGTGGCAAAAATGTGTGAAAAGTTCAAAAAATTTCGAAAGGGTCAAAATTATTTTGCAATTAAAAGTAAATGGAGCCACGAGTTTAAACATCCACAGAAAAGCAGTGTAAGGACATTTATAAACAGAACAACCCAAATATATACAAAATACGAATGGGCCTCACCCCACCACAAATGAAAAGCAATTTGTCCTCAAATCCAGGTAATACGGAATCAAGAGGCAAGATAAAGAATGATAGAGGGGGAGGTGAAGAGGGGATCCTGGCTAATAGGTTGCTCCATCTGTCTGGACATTGATTGCTTGGCTTGCAAAAACCGTCCACTTGGTGACGTTAGTCAAACTGGGTAACTCATTCGGCGGAACGCTGATTGTGGGTTTATCCGCCGAAGGTTATAGAACCGCTACTATACGAGGGTTCCAACGACGAATTCTATCATGGTCACCGAAATGATCGGCGATTCGCCAATGATTTCCAACTGTCATCGAGTTTTACTGACTCATCCTTTAAGATGTATTGCGTCAAATGGTGGGAATGATTGGGTGCGCCGAACTCGTCGGTGATATGACAAACTGAACTGTTGCTCGCCTCCATACATCTTTTCAAGCACTTTCCTTAATCTGCACAAACAACTCACTATTATTTTATCAAGATAACAAAAAAAAATGAGTAAATGGTATTGGCTTGCCTCCCAAACAGCGCCTTAGTTAACGTTGTAGCACGACGCAAGTTAACCTTTAGACCTTACTCTTTGGGTTAGCCATAGTGTCACTAGGCAAAACCCCCTTGTTGTCTCATATTGAGATGAGATGAGATATGACTCATTTGGGTCTCTAACTGTTTGATTGAAACTGAATGAGAGGTGATAGTCTAGCTGAGGGTAGACACGTTGTCTTTCATACCTTTTAGCATTTTGTCAGACCCTTGAAATTTGTTTAGGATACACGAGAGTATATCCTCAGACCTACCATCTTCCGAATCCTTGGGCTTCTGACACTAGTGGGGAAGCACATATCTATCCTTTTCCCCAACCATCCAATTTGGATTATGGTCCCTCTATACACCATCTCGATATTTCCAGCCTTCATCTCTAACCCATCCTTGATTACCACCCTGCCTTGGGTAGTTTAAACGGTAGCCCCTGCCTTGGTTAGCTAGGAAATTTACTTCCTCGTCATACATGGCTTCAAACTTCATTTCCTCAGGATTCGCACCTCCGACTCCCACAATATTGACACCACGGGAACCAACCCCCATGACATTTTTAGATAAAATGTCGAGCTGTGTCATGATCTTGGTCATGTTTTGGTCTCTCTCATTATCTTTTTCAACCTGCTCCTTGGATAGCTGAAATGTGACCGGTGAAACCTGGTCTTCATGAGTTTTCCACGTCCTGTTGATGGTTGTCATCCTATTGAGAAGTTGAGCTGCTACTGCGTATAGTTGTTGCATTAAGCCTCCGGGCAAATGTTGGTCAGCTACACCTTTGTTCACCGAGTCTAGACTCCGGCAAAAGTATTGAAGGAGCACGTTATTAGGTAGACCATGGGTCGGGAATTGTAGCACCAATTTCTTAAACCGGAACCAAGTTTCGTGAAGAGGCTCTCCATTCAGACGCTTGAAGCTTTGGATATTATACCGAATAGTCATCATCTTCGAGGGAGGGAAAATTCGCACATTAAATGCGGTGACCAGCTCCTCCCATGAAGTGATTGAATTTCGTGGTAATTCAGCTAGCCACTTGCAGGCTTCCCCCATCAATGAGAAAGGGAATAGTCTTAATCGAACTGATTCCTGAGAGATGTTCTTGAACGAGAAAGGTCCACAAACATCCACGAAGTTTCGAAGATACTCATGTGGGTCCTCATGAGCCAATCCACTGAAAAGTCCTTTTAGTTGCAAAAGTTGCAACATGGTGCTTGTTATGTGGAAAACCGCATTTCCCTTTGTTGGAGGTAGACGGATGGCTCCGACACCTCCCATAAGATGTGGATCATTGATGTTGGGCTCTTGGACATCGTTGAGGTTACCAATTTCATCCTGATGGCCCACTTTGGCCTTCCCCCTTACTACAGTTAACACTCATGCTTTCTGAAATGTTTACACAATCAACATAACAAAACTAAAAATTAAATTAGTAAACTATAACTAAGAAGAACAAAATTCTACTAATCTAAAAATTCTCAACTAACGCCATTCCCCGGCAGTGGCGCCATTTTGATGTTTATCGTGACCAACGACACTAACCTACAGTATGAGTGTCTACGATCGTCGATAGTATAATAACCCAACTAAAGGTTGGGGTCGTGTCCCAAGGGAGTGGTTTTGAGAATTGATAGAAAAATAAAATTTAGCTCTAACTAGTCGTAGCTAAAGATATTAACGAGTAAAAACATAGTAAATAAAAGGGGGTGACACAAAAGTGTCAAATAACGATTTGGGGGTTTTGTCACAAGTAGTAAAAATATAAAAAATTTACAAGAAAATCGAGTATGGGGAAATGTTCTTGGGGTGTGAACGCAATACAAGTTGAGATAAGTAGTTAGGTACATGCTTTTGAAAGGAAATTTGTAAGATAATAGTGACTAGGCTAAGCTTTAAATGGAAATAAGTTCCCTCTCAGGCAACTTACCCCGTTTCAAATGCGTTCCTCTCGGACACCCATTTGCCGCATGAAAACCATCATACGCCTTATCCCACTCACTCTCTCGAGCTGAGTGTTAGGATATGAGACTAGGGCTCACCCTCTCAGGCTAAACTTCATGTCGACCTACTCCTTAGGCCATCAGTCTAGTGGTCTTGGTTTCGCCTTGGGCAAGCCAAAAACACATGGTTGGCTTTGGATTTGCAACTACAAACCCTTTAGATTAAACTACAACCACATGGTGAAATCACCATTAAACTACATTCTAACCTATCATCAAGCAAGATCCAATAATAATATCAACACATATTTGCTAAATCACACCCCAAGAATGGGGGGTTTTTAGCTACACATCAAGAAATAACAAAATACAGCTAAAATGATAGTAAAATCAAATGGGTATAAGAAATTAAACCTTGATTTAAGCAAAGGAAGAAGAATGGAGAAGACCCCACTTCCAACTTGGGAAAGATGAAATTCTTATTTCTTCAAGTCTCCCAAAAGCTCTCTCCAAACTTGAGAGAAAAATATCCAAAAAGTACTATTCTATTCTAGAAATTAAAATAAAATTTTGACTCTCTAAAATTAATAATCAGTTCAGTATTTATAGACTTCAGAAAATAGCGCTGGCGGATCTTTCGGCGAAGTTAGTCGATATCGCCTAATGACTTTGGCAATTTGCCTTTCATCTGTCTCATCGTCATTTCATTCTTGCCTTCCGCATCTTCACGTTCTGGACCATTGGACGGTATATTACTTCTTTGCGGAACTATTCGGTGAAGCGCTGACTTCTCCTTTCATCGCCTTTTTGATGCTTCTCCTTCAAGGCTTCGCGTACTGGAACAAATGGCAGAGTAAATCCCTTCGGAAAATCACCAAGTGTGCTTGGCGATGCTTGGGCTTCAACTTCTTCGTTATTTTCGGCCTTCTTGTTCCTTTTTGCGCCTAAGTGTCCATGCTTTCACTAAAACTTCAAATACCTGAAACTTAAGAGTTTTCATTAGATATTTAGACAAAATAAGAATTCGAGTATACTATTCTTATCAAAATAAGCCCTAAATGAGTCCAATTTGTGGACTCATCACACCTCCTTCAAACTTTGATATCCTATCATTGTGAACCAGTGGGGTTGGTACAGGCTTGCACCTCTCCATCTTGAACCTTTTAAGATATCCCCTACATATTTTCTCTGAGAAATTTAGAATCCACAAGTATCATGAGGGATCTTCATTCCTACAAAGTAACTCATTTAACCCAAATAGAACATTTCAAATTTGGTCTCCGTATCTTGCTTGAAATGATTCACCATAGAATTATTGCTTCCCGTTAACAAAAGATCATCAACATAGAGTGACAACTCAAGAACATATCCTCCTGTATCCTTCTTCACATATAAAATGGCTTCATTTTCACTTCTTTTAAAGCCACAATAAATGAGATGAGCATCAATTTTACTGTACCAGGCTTGAGTAGCTTGCTTAGATCCACATAATGGCTTATGCAGCTTGTACACTTAATCCTCCATTACTGAAAAAGAAAAGCCTTCTGGTTGGTCGACATAAATCTCCTCTTACAACTTTCCATTGAAGAATGCCGATTTCACATTCAGATGACACAACTTTCAATTTAATTGGGCTGCCAAAAAAATAGCACGATTGTATCATGTCATGCAACATGTGCAAATCTGTCTCCATAATCCAGACCAACAATTTGTGCGTAACCTTTCACAAAAGAACTTTGCTTTGTATTTATAAAGTGAGCTATCTAGATTAATTTTTGTTATATAAACCCACTTCATCCTATTACATTTATGTTAGGAAATTAGAATTTCTCTAGAAACTCTTAGATTCTAGATATTTTTTTAGTAGACCAGTCTTTAGATTTAAAGTGAGTGGTGGTTAGTGAGCCACATACGTGCATAGTTTAGTGTGAGATATTTTGTTTATTATGTGATTGTAATTTTCTCACTTTATTTAAGTATAAACCTTATGTAATGAAACATCTAGAGAATTATATAGAACTCAAGAAAACTTCAGCCTTCATCTTTAAATTTCTATAGCATTTTACAACAATGATTTCCTACTGTTTACACCTTGTAGACTTGAAGATCTTATTCCTTTTCTTTGTAACAATTTATGACTTCGGGTTTATCAACCACCTTCCAAGTATCATTCTTCACAATCATACAAATATCTTCTTTCATAACTTCAATCCAAATTTCATGTCTTGATGCTTCTTGATAGCTATTTGGTTCTGAGACTGCAACATTAAATCTTTGATATATCTCATAAATAAACCTTGTCTTCAAAATTGGCGAATCAAGTGAGGATTCCCCGTCTGATTCTTCAAGTTCTTTTGAATTTTCAGAGACAAATGATTGTATTTCAGGCACCGGACACACTTTCTAAAAACATGCATTATCTTTCTCAATGTGCTCTTTATCCTAGTTCTAATAAGCATTCTCATCCACTAGTACATCTCTTCTGACTGAAATACTTTTTGTTTGGAAGTTGAATACTCTATAAACCTTGGCTTGCGATGAATAACCAATAAAGATCCCTAATTCACCTTTCACTTCAAGTTTGCTTCTTTTGACCGAAGAAACATAAGAATAGCAAATTGAACCAAAGATTTTTAAGTGCTTCACATATGGTCTTATTCCATTCCATGCATCAATAGGTGTTTTGTGGTAGTTTCTTTTCAAGCAACTAACATCTAGTAGTTTCAACAACAATCATGTTCTCTCTAAGACTCCATTTTTTTCGAGTGAATAGCTTACAGTCCACTTGTGATTAATTCCCATATCTTCACAATACTTATTGAACTCATATGAAGTGTATTCACCACCATTCCCTAGCGTAAAAGACCTTCAGCATACAACCTCTTTTTCTTTCAACAAAAGATTTAAATTTCTTAAAAACTGAAAATTCTTGAGGCTTGTTATCATCCTTGTTAAGTCATCAATAAAGAGCACAAAATATTTATTTGGTCCCAAGATGATGTCTGCATAGGTCCACACACATCTATGTGAACTATTTCAAATTTTTCAGTTGCCCTCTAGGTAGCACTTTTAAGAAATTGTCACGACCCAAAGTACACGCTATACGTGACATGACAAATATGATCTCGAGATCCTAAACAAGCCACTTGACATAAGTATGATGTAATGAATTACAATTTAAGAGATATAATCAATATAAGTATGAAATCATAAAGTAACATAAGTGATATCAATAGAGTACATCAAAAAATACGCGAAAAACTATTAAGTATGACATAAGCCTTTCTAACATCATAAGAGTGGTTGGGACGTAACCCATACACCACGTACAAGTCTGAAACTAAAAGACCATAAAACCAATGGAAGTATCTATGGCTTTGCCCTCGAACCATGATGACTTACCTATCCAAGTGATTAAGCAGAGCAATTTCCATTTACGCACGTCCGAGAGGAGGAACATCAGACCCTATATTTTGAGATAATATAGACATAAATATGCATTAGTACGGTGAATGTACTAAGTATGAAAATCTACAAAAATCTTGAACATGATATGCAAGACCAAGTAAAACATGATAAAACCCTTTATAAAGAAATCATAAATTATATACAAGGTCAATGCATACTTAATACCATTTGAGAAAATTTCATAAAACCTTTGATAGAAACATAGTTCATTTGTGGGATATTTACCATTAATTGACAATAAGACCATGTGAGCTATAACGTGGAATCTGGTATGACCCTCACACCGAAAAGGGGAATCTACTTGCCATGGCAGAACTCTGTCTCATTCATTATTCGCTAAAGTGGATGCACTAGCTTAGGTCTTTTAATCCTACGAGGTCACATAGTTAAGGGACAAAGAAATTGCTTCTAGAGACTCGAACTCTACTACGGGAGAGTCTCTATCTCAAAGTCCTCTCGGTGCTAAGTGAATCCCAATGGAAAAAGCATAATCATAATCGTATAAAAATACTGGGAAAGGAAGCAATTAAGACTATTAATCCAATCACAAGTTTATAATAGAGTATCTCCTTCAAAACCATGATTTCATAAACTTCTTTATAATACACACTTACCTTTCTAAGTATCAAAATCATGATTCCTTTCAATTGTGAGAAAATCTTTCACAAATCATTGGTACTTATCTCAAAAGCATTCATAGTTCATAAATCATCCTTTTTATAAAACATGCACAACTTTCATAATCATAATTCATAAGTTCATAAGCATTATTCATAACTTTATAGTCAAAATCAAGTATGAAGCATGGGTCCATATGAAATCAATTGGAAAACATATGATTGGATTGAATCATGCATAATAGGACCAAATAACATCAATTGAATCATAATAAATAGGACCCATGAAGGATAACATGAAACACTAGATAATTGGGTGAAATTAAATTGGAGATTTAGAGTTTCTTTAGGACCCAATGGATGAAAGGAATCCATTGATGAATTCCCACATACCTTGATAATAAAAGCCCTAAGAATGCAGGAGGATGAGACCTTGAAGCTTGAAACCCTAACTTTCACCTTACGAGCTCTTGAGAGGATTTTGGAGAAGAAAACTTGATGGATTTGAGATAATTGAGTGAATGATAAGATTTTGGATTAGTCTAATGTGTAAAAATGGTTATAGTGATAGTTATAGGGCTAAAACGACATAGTTTAAGGGTTAATTTGATAGAAAAAAAACCAAAACACCCTTAATTAAAAACTATAATCGTATAAAAATACTGGGAAAGGAAGCAATTAAGACTATTAATCCAATCACAAGTTTATAATAGAGTATCTCCTTCAAAACCATGATTTCATAAACTTCTTTATAATACACACTTACCTTTCTAAGTATCAAAATCATGATTCCTTTCAATTGTGAGAAAATCTTTCACAAATCATTGGTACTTATCTCAAAAGCATTCATAGTTCATAAATCATCCTTTTTATAAAACATGCACAACTTTCATAATCATAATTCATAAGTTCATAAGCATTATTCATAACTTTATAGTCAAAATCAAGTATGAAGCATGGGTCCATATGAAATCAATTGGAAAACATATGATTGGATTGAATCATGCATAATAGGACCAAATAACATCAATTGAATCATAATAAATAGGACCCATGAAGGATAACATGAAACACTAGATAATTGGGTGAAATTAAATTGGAGATTTAGAGTTTCTTTAGGACCCAATGGATGAAAGGAATCCATTGATGAATTCCCACATACCTTGATAATAAAAGCCCTAAGAATGCAGGAGGATGAGACCTTGAAGCTTGAAACCCTAACTTTCACCTTACGAGCTCTTGAGAGGATTTTGGAGAAGAAAACTTGATGGATTTGAGATAATTGAGTGAATGATAAGATTTTGGATTAGTCTAATGTGTAAAAATGGTTATAGTGATAGTTATAGGGCTAAAACGACATAGTTTAAGGGTTAATTTGATAGAAAAAAAACCAAAACACCCTTAATTAAAAACTATCAGAAGACCCTACGACTTTGACCTACGGACTGTCCTATCAGTCATAGAATTATTTACTAGGACTCAAAATTTCATATCAATTCCACAAGAACAAGTTCAAGCCACAAATTTCACCAAGTCTAGATCACTTCTACGGATCCCACCTACGACCCATAGACTACAGTACGACTCGTCAAATTCTTTCCTAGACTTGAGGTCTCATATCAATTCTCTGAATCACCCTATGGGCAATTTCTATGACCCGTAGACTTACCTACGATCTATCTGTTATTTCATAGTTCAACTTATTAGGACTTGATATTTTTCCAAATCTCAAACCAAGACCTACAACATCATTCCTACAGCCCATATGACTTCTTACAGTCTGTAGGTCAGACTCGTATATCACTGCATCAATGACAAAATGGAACTTCTCCATTCAAAACTCAACTTTCTATTTCTGAGGTGTTACAAAAATGCTTTCCTGTGTACCGTACCTATCTGACATGACTCACAAATTTTTTTTTAGACAGTGAGATCTCAAGTAAGTCCTTAGTCAATCAGTTTCATACATAGACTTAAAAGTAGCATAGTTAAAAATGCCCATATCTTTTGTCCCACAATCATGACTCATCTGTACTTGATCGCTATTCTCGAGCTTGCAACTTGCCGCTCAATTCTGCTACATATAAAGTCTTCAGATCACAAAATTCCTCTATTCCTGAAATATAAGACTTGAACCTTGATGGTAAGCTTATCATAGTCTTTTCCACAACCTTTGAATCTGAAAAGGTTTAACAAAATAGACTTATTTTGATTACAATCTCTCCAAGTTTGGCATAATATTCTTTCGCAGTATCTCCTTCTTTCATCCTTAACATCTCAGATTCTCGTTTGATAGTTAAGAGTTTGATAATCTTCACTCTGCCACTTCCATCTAACTCCTCTTTTAGCTTCTCTCATGCTTATTTAGGTGTTCCACAAGCCATTATTCTTGCAAAAATCACATCTCACAGTGCGAATGAAGACATGTGATAGCCTTTGGTTTCCTTGATTTCGCATCTTCATAAATCTTCAGTTGTGCAACTGTTGGATTTGGTCAAAGTGGAGGAGGATCATCTTCCCTTTCAATTGTTTCACATAGACTAAGAGCGTTGAGATAAACCTTCATATTTATCACCCATATGTGATAGCTTTCTCTTGTAAACATATGAGGGCCTGCACCCAAGAAGTTGTTTGATACCATGTTACTAAAGGCATACACATATAGCTATATAAGCTTGTCACAAGTTAGTAGAGACCTTACGTCCTATCCAACCACTATTGTACTTTATTACAAAACATATTACATAAAACAAGGACTACCTTTCTTGTACAAGCTAAACATAATATTAATTAGAAAGAAGCATTAAAAAGGACTATCTAGAAATATCTGATTCTCTAACCGGCATCATGGGTCCGAAGTCCCTCTTTTTGATATTCGTAGTTGTGCTGATTGATAGTGTCAATTGTATCACCTATTCTTGCATAGTTCCACTTAAAGGATGTGCTCGGTGAAGTCATCTGAAGTTGGAGTGTTCATGCCATAGAAACATCAAAGATAAACAATTTTGTAGATAGCATAAGATCTACTAATAGTCCTCATTATTCACGTAGCTTCAATGTGTAATAGTATAAATTTAAACAACTATCATTAAATAATGGAGGGTAATTGTCGTCTTCTCTATGTGTTATATGTGTCTACAATAATATATTATCGCTCCTTAATTATCGAAAGAAGAAAGCGAATGCTCCTTTGAGTTATATGTATTATGCATGTGCACTCTATATTAATATTTACTCAAAAATTACTAACGTAGTTGGAAATTCCTTACATTAGCAAATAACCAGAGAACATCTGACTTTCTGTGAAATGATATGACATCTTAGATTCATTTTTAGTTCAGGGATACTGAAATAGATTCACCTTTATGTATTTGAAAGTAGATTCTCAAATGATATTTATACACTGATTTCAAGATGTCTTTCATTTATCTCGGTGTTTATGATAATTGAAAACTCATAAATTCTTGTTACATGTTTCCACCCGAGCTGACTATGCTTAGTGTCACCTTATGTACTCAGTACATTCCATGTACATACTTTTCTGTCGCAACTTTCCAGTCAGTAGTTGGCGAGTCCTCATTTGGTGACTTCAAATAGTAGTAAGTAGTTAAATTTTCCATCAAGACAATTATTATTTTTGTGATAGCTAGGAGCCATGTCCCGACAAAACTTAAATCTTCTTTATTCTAGTTAGTAGAGACTTTACTTTAGACATTAGTTGTTTAGTTCCATATATCTTTCAGTCATATCATTCATACTAGATTCTAGACACGTTTGTTGCACGTGTATTTCATGTGAATTTTTATAGATTAAAATTCTTTTAAATCATGCATATAATGAATACTAAAATACAATAATTACTAATAAATGTTTAAGAGGTCCAATAGAGGAAAACACAAAAAAAAGAGCAAAGAAAAAAAATACTATACACACATTCTTTTTAAGACTTTATAAATCTAGCAATATACATGGAAAAAGAAATACAAAATTAATACATAATTTTTCAAGGTCTTCTTAAAACTACTACTACTAGTATAGATGATAGATATTATTAAATTAGATATTCAATTAGGAATTAATCTAAGGAATTCCAAAAGTTATTAACATTTTAATTAAAATGATACAATTTAATATTTAATTATTTAAATATTTTATAACATTTAATTTATAGCAAGGGTAAAATCGTAATCCAACCTTTAAGCCTTTTTAATTCCCACTTTTAATAATACTTGTCTCTGGGCACATGCGCTGCACGTGTAGCCCCGTTTGACACTATAATTTGCTATATAATAATAACAATTCTTTAACTGAATATATTTTTTATTAGAAATTTGTAGGGATTATAAAATATAATTAGAGTGTCATCTTATCTCCAAGACATATGATAATATATGTCATAAGTATTGATTTATTTCTTTAAGACTTATGAACATGTCTTTTCTACATGAATCAATCTCATTGTAATTGGATGAACCAATTCCTTTAGTGTAAATTATTCAATTTTGTTAAATAAGTTAATCTGATTGATATATCAAACACTTGGATATATAATTAAGATAGAGGAATGTCTTCCGTTCAGAACAAAATCGTATCTCCAAGGTAAATGTGAAAGTCTTAATTTAGACGACTGGACAAATGTCTGCACTAATATTATCTTAATATTTTAAAATAACATTTTATTACTCATTAAAAAGCTTACCGTTAAAAATAATGCGGTTGATTAATTTCAATGATTCTTTTTCAAGATCAATTGTTTATCAACTTGTAAAAAAATGACTAATAAACTCTATGATGATTATTCTTTTCGTCTTCTCCATACTCCTTAAATTTTTAAGTAAATTCATATATATATATATATATCAATTCAATAACCTTTATTCAATTGTTATTTTTATACTCCACTTTATAGAATATTTTTTTCTACTACTTTTAATTTTGTGGTTGGGACAACAAATTAATCTTCAAGAAAATTAAATATAAGCTCGTTTTTAATTAGTCATAGAATTTTTAATCTTGGACATGTATGATTAATTTTTATGAAATCTAAAAATTATAACTTATCGTATAACTTCTTAAATGTGATCATTCTTTTGGATTTCTTAAAATTAAATCAATTTTTGTTACGAAGAGTGTTTTCCTTCTTAGTATTTTGATGGTGCTTACATGATCCTATTTTTCCTCTCAAGGTTATAATTAACTTTTTTCCTATTTCTTGTCATTAGAGAACTTTTCTTAGTCATGTTTTAATCATTAATAAGGATATGAAATGTTGAAATACCAATATCTTAGACTTTTCTTAATAATGAATATGAAAGTCTAAAAGAATATTTCAATCTTATACAACTGAACTATTAAGTAATAACAAATATTTCCAGAAAAATGGAAATGAAAAGATAAATTTAATTCTCTTTTTATCTAAATAACAAGTGCTCCCTGCTCTAATAAGATCAACCCTTTAACGAACTAAAATAAATTTCAATAGCCATAAATTTTGACAAAGACTTGGCTGATGTCGAGAAAGAAATACGCAATAGTTGTGAATTTGATTCCTTGAGAATACTTGTTAACATATGTTGGTGTAGATAATGGTGACGCAGTAATGAAGAAGAAGAGAGAGGTCGCTCTTAGAAGATTAGTCATATTTTTGTATTCCTTGTAATTATCTTTTAGTTTGTTTTATACATAGTAGGATACAATAGTTTGTTAGATAAAGTAGGACACATTTCATTTGGTTATTCACATTCTCCATTATCTTTTCATAGTTTGTTATTCTTGTATTCTGTGAGTTGTATATATACACATCTATACAGTGATCATGTCCAACAAACAGAAAAGAGAATTTTCTCTCAATCAATTTCTTGCTATTTTTTTCATGGTATCCAAGCAAGTTTAGAATCTGACTAAATTCCTTATTTCATTTTCTCTTTTCTTCATCTTCTCTACAATGGAACCCACGTCATCTACTTCCGATCCAATTATTGAAAGCACTCCGAGTAATATTATCCTGGATGAATCTTGTTTGCACAGTGTTTGATAGGAAAAGCCATGGGTTCATAGGCGATTCCAATTGCAGATTTGGCTCTTCAAAAGGCATGATCATCCTGCAATGACATGGTTCTCTCATGGCTTCTTAACTCTTTATCTAAAGATATAGTTGAATCGGTGCTTTACACTCAAAGTGCAAAAGAAATCTAGAGTGACCTAGAAGATAGATTTGGTCAGACGAATGGTGAAAAATTATTCCAGTTACAAAAGGAACTGAATGCTGTGGTGCAAGGTAGGTCTAATATATCAGGTTATTTCACTAAAATGAAGAGTCTATGGGATGAACTAGATGCGTTTAACACTTTTTGTTGTTTGTGTTTGTGTGTGCGACTGTATGGGATGAACTAGTTGCGTTGAAGAGACTAAGGCAAAAGTTCTCAAATTCCATCAAGATGAAAAGTTGTTACAATTCCTTATGAGGCTGAATGAGTCCTTTATTGTTGTTAGGAGTAGGATTTTGTTGTCATCCCATTTTCCCTCTATTGGATAGGCTTATTCCTTAGTTATCCAAGATTAAAAGCAATGAGAAATCAATAATTCTCATGTCTATCCAGAGGACTCTGCATCTTTTATCGTAGCAAATCAATCAGGAGGAAATATAAACTATCCTAGTTTCAAACCACCAAGGGGATCTGTTGAATCAAATAAGAATTCAAGCACATGTGCCTACCACAAAAAGCTAGGTCATAGAATTGGCAAATGCTACACGATTCATGGATTTCCTCCAAATTTCAAGTTCACAACACAAAGGAGATTCCAAACCTTGGCTGACAATGCTTACCAGGCTGTAGAGGAGGTTGATCAAGGGGGAAGTGAGTTCTCAAATGCTGAAACTCTAACTCAGGGAACATATGAGAACTTTTGCAATTACTTCAACAATAAAAATTGGTACAAGAGCAAAGTGATAGCAATGCCAAAGCTACCACGAGTGTCAAATGTGTTGGTATGAAAAGGTTTTTAAATTGTTATGCATTTTTTGTTAAAACAGACACCAATTCTTGGATATTGGACAATTGTGCATCTGAACATATGACTTTTAGCAAGTATCTTTTTTCCAATTTTATGTCATTAGGAAATCCAATCATTTTGACTCTTCACAATTCTCACAATGTTAAGGTCATAGATTATGGTTCTGTTACTCTTCTGCCAAACTTGATCTTGTATAATGTTCTCTGTATTCCATCTTTTAAATTCAATCTTATGTTTGTCCACAAGTTTTGTCAATAACTTAATCGACATGTTCTCTTCACTCCTGATTCTTGCTTTCTACAGGGCCCTTCAATGAAGTAGCCACATGAGATTGTGAAGAAAAATATGGACTCTACATTCTAAAATCGAAGTCTAAAGCTACAGCTACTAGGGATAGTTTAATATCTAGTCAAGTTTTAATTCCAAAAGGTACTGTGTTGCCAATCCTATTCCTATTTTAAATTCTAGTTTCAAATGTAAAAGAGAATCTATGGAATTATAGACTTGCTCATATGCCTTTAATCAATATGAGAAAAATTCTGTTTATTCCAAGATACCATTGTTCAAATTTCCAATCTCCATGTATTATTTGTCCAATGGCTAGACAATCCAAACTCCCCTTTCCCTCTAGTTCTATTTCTACAAAATCTATTTTTGAATTAATTCATGTATATACTTAGGGACCCTACAACAATCCTACTTATGACAATTTCAAAGATATTCTCACTATAGCAGACGGTTTTAGTATTGGAACATGGACTTTCTTACTATCTTCCGAATCGAATGCTTTTATAGTACTTAAATCTTTTCAAATCATGATAGAGAGGCAGTTTCATACTAAAGTCTAGAAAATAAGATCTGATAATGCTTTTGAATTGGGGACTGGAAAACTGCAATCTGAATTTTTGTCATCTCAAGACATCATTCACCAAACAACTTGTGTTTCCACTCCACAACAAAATGGAGTTGTGGAAAGGAAACACAGACATCTATTATAAACATCTAGAGTTCTTCTTTTTCAATCACATTTACCTATTAAGTTTTGGGGTGATTGTCTTTTAACAACAACCAATTTGAATAGGTTTCCTTCCAAAGTTCTCAAATACAAAACACCTTATAAGATTCATTTTACGTCTAAACCAAATTATCAGAGTCTTAAGTGTTTTGGTTGTTTGTGTTTCGCTTCCACTCTTTTAGTTCATAGGGAAACGTTCGAACCTAGAGCCGTGTCATGTGTGTTTTTAGGATATCCTCATGGAAAGAATGGTTTTGAGTTACTTAATCTTTAAATCAAGAAAAAAATTGTTTCAAGAGATGTGATATTTCAGGAAAACATATTTCCTTTTACCCCTACTAAACTTGATGAATGTACCGAATATTTTCTACCTAAGGATAATACTGTTTGTCCTAAGGATCCTTTTCCTACTTTAGTTCCTCATAATCTGTCCACAGAGGACAATTCTATTCATATTTTACCTATCACTAAGTCTGCTTTTTTTGATGATCATTATCCTAGTACCTTTGAATCTCCATCTTCTCCCATTATTCCTGACAAGATTCCCTCACCTTCAGTTTCTCTTATGCTCATAGAAAATATTCTTAAAAAATCTTCTAGGTTTCATAAAGCACTAGTTATCTAAAGGATTTTATCTGCAATGCTTTGCAACTCAGCAATGTCGGTTCTTGTTTTCTTTCCTTTGTTACTCCTCCTTGGTTTTATTTTTCCAGTTTGTGTTCCACAAATAAAGCATTCATACATTCCCTCTCAAACCTCCAAGAACTTACTAGCTACACCCAAGCTATGATGCACCTAGGTTGGCAAAATGTCATGCCTAATGAAATTGCAGCGCTTGAATTAAATAAAACTTGGGAGGTTGTGGAGTTACCTCATGGGAGAAAGACATTACCTTGTAAATGGGTGTATAAAATCGAACAATATTCAGATGGAAGCGTGGAAAGACTCAAAGCTCGATTGGTAATTAGAGGTGATATACAAAGAGATGGAATAGATTTGAATGAAACATTTTAACCGGTGGTTAAAATGAATACAATTAGGTGTATCTGTCTATAACTTCAAAAATAATTGAGACTTATTTCAAGTGGATGTGGATAATGCATTTTTACATGGAGATTTAGATGAGGAGGTGTACATGAAATTTCCAGTCGGACTTCAAATGAAGCCACTTGAAAGCTTGATTTTGTATATAGCTAGACAACAACTAATTGGTAAAAGTAGAAGTGCTACATGTGATGCTACAAATGTTCTTCAAGTAGAAAATCCACTTAGAAATATCAAGGAAGTAATAAATTTTCTCAAAGGTAAAGCCAAACATCTTAAAACTACGTTGAAGTAGTGTAGAGTGTTTTGATGAGAAAAAGGTATTGGATCACCACTTAATTAGAGTCCTACGACCGCACAATAAACATTCAATCAACATAATTTTTTAGCATCTCAAAAAGAAAGATTTACAACTGACTTAAGGATTCTTTTTAACTCACAAAATTTTGCAATCTATCTAGTAAAATGCCAAAAGGAATTGCAAGTTCAATTCCCGGACAGATCTACAAAGAACATAGGAGTGGAATAGTAGTACCAAAATCAACCATCGTTGCAATACTTGCTCGATCTTTAGTCCATATATGCAATTGGAAAACAACTAATTACTTGAGTTTTAGCTGATGTGTTTAATTGTTCAGACTTTAAGCATGATTTGATATCTATCTTTACAAAATTATATTTCTTTATACAGTAATGACACATAATTTTTATGATGTGATTTCTCAAATGACTAACCTAATTAAGGAATTGAACCTGACTCAATTGTTCCATAAGTTTGAAAGCATAATATTTTTTAATGCTTCATACATTTCCTCAATCCAAGAGAAGAGAGAAGTAGAGTTTAAGGACTTGAGACACGTAATCTACGTGGGAATTTTCTACTATATTGTTGTTGAGTTGCTCACTATGGTCATGGTCAAGCTGGAAAAAAACACACAACTAAAGAAAACATATCACAACTTAAGAAAATACCTCAATTTTTATCTATGGTCATGTGTTCTCTTCTTTTATCCTTTCTTTTCTCTTTCTGCTAGGTGTGTAGTTGTATAATAATTCTACACTTAATTGCTTAATTTACCGATGTTCAAAGCTTTGATTTTCCCAGGTAAGATGTCATATCATTTAGGAGAAAGTCAAATGTTTTCGAGTTATTTGCTAATGAAAGGAATTTCCAACTACAATTGTCCTTTTTGAGTAAATATAGAGCGCAAAAACATAATACATATAACTTAAAGGATTGTTCGCTTTCTTCTTTCGATAATTAAAGAGAGATAGTATTATTATTGCATAAACATATGACACATAAAGAAGACAACCATCACGCCCCATCAGTTAATGAGGACTATTAGTAGATCTTATTGCATCTACAACATTGTTTTTCGATGATGCTTCGGCTACATGAACACTATCAATAAATAGAAGCATGCAAGAATATGTGACATATTTGACACTATCAATCAGCACAACAATGAATATCTAATAGCCGGATCGAAATTCGAACCCATGATTCCATCACCATCACGATCCCCATCAACTAGAACATATACTACCAAGGAAGAAAGTGACTTATTCCTGCTAACATTCTCTCGCTTTCCATTTGTTCCATTTTGTTCTTCAAAAATGTCATGAGAGGGTCTGGAAAGGGAAACTGGAGGACCATTGAAGATCCTTCTATTTTGATGGAGACGCGTTCCATTCTGCCTTTCTTTCATAGATATATCTCTAGCATTGGTAACAAGAACTATGGACTGTGGAGCAGAAGATGACGCATCAAACTCGAACACTTCTTGTCACGCTCAGAGCCTACAACCTGGACGTGGCCGGCAGTCGAGAACCATTGTTGGCCCCAAGCGAACCCTTGGCCTGGCTTACTTACTCATCGGAAGACTTTACTCAAGATAAGTACTTTTAAAATAAGTAAACTAAACTACTCAAAATATAACTTAGAATGTATTATAATAACATTCACTGCCAAAGCGGCAACTCAAGTCTCAACTTAACTGAAAAGGAAAAGTCATGAACCAACATAACTAACTCTGTCTATGAAGCCTCTAAACAACTGGGATGGACATCGGGACAAGACCCATGACATCCTAATGAACTAAAATACTGAAAGCAATAAAAAGGATCCTCCAGAAAGCTAGGAGCCTCACCAACTAACTCTGAGTGCTCAACTGGATCAACGAGGCGCTGGATGCTAATCCTAGTTACCTACGTCTGCATCATAATAAGATGCAGGCCAACTGGCATCACTACATTGAATGTACGAGTATGCGAGTTGGAATGCTAAACATAACTTAAGCTTGAAAAGAATCTGAAAGAACACTTGCCTTGGATTTACTCGAATCCTAAATAACTTAACTCAATATAAAGTAATTAAAACACATGCAATATATAGAAAGCTTTTAAAACAGTAGAAAACAACTTAGTTCGTTAAAGAAAATGCAATAGCACACTCAAAATTTACTCATATAATAAAGTAATATAGTTTTTGTGGGAATTTCTCTAACCGACAACCACCACTATGAGCCTAAGTGGTGATACAACGTCTTGCCCACGCTACCAGAATTGTCCTATACTTTGCCGTAATATAGAACGCTTAACTAAGTGGATCCAGTAGTCTATCCTAAAAGCATCTTAAGGATTCATCTAAAAAGTATGATCATTTACTACCCATGGCTATATGGTTTATGGAGACGTGCGTTATCTAAACTCAAGCTCGTCCCTATATCGGTGCTCAATACTACTCCCAAAATATACTTTAGCTCATATGTTTGTAAAAACAAAACTCTTTATTTGGTTTGAGATAATTACTCAAAAACTTAGCTTAAAATCTCTCTTGGAAATCTCAGTTTCCTTTCTTGCTAAAATGTGAAAACATTTTAACTCTTTGGAATACTTAATTCCCGAATCATCTTTGAAGAATGAACTTTATTCGTACTCTTTACTGAAAACTAGATCAAACACTCTTTTGGAAATCTCAGTTTCCTTTCTTGTTTAAATGTGAAAACATTTACTTTTTGGGAATACATAGTCCGATATACTCTTTTGACGAAATACACTTCAAACTTTACTCTTTACTCAACTCAAAACTCAAGTCCTAAAACAATGTTAAAACATTTGTAAAAGTCTTTTGGAAAACTTTATGAACTTCTCTTAACTTGACTCTTGACTTGACTTTTTTCTTATCTTGACTTGACTCTTAACTTTCCTTGAATTGAATTATCGATTCAAGGATTGTGATTTGTGATAGGAAAGATCTCATGATGTTTAGGAATGATTTTAGATAGCTAAACATGATAAAATATAGAGAAAATCACTGTCTGAGGATGGTCCGCGACGCGGAGGTGTATTTAAATTTTGGTCTCGAAAATACTTTTGAGGCAGAACAGTCTGTGACCGCTCCGCGACGCGAAAACAATTTTGTCAAATCTGAGGAACAGGTCTGCGACGCGGACCTGCTACCAGTTCTTTGTCTGACCCCTTCCTTTTTCGTTTTCCAGCCCCAATTCGCCTAAACTCGACTACTATCCTCAAGTTCTCTTTAGATTCAGATACCTAGTATGTATACATACGAATCCAACTCAAACAACTCAAGGAAACAACATTTTAACCTCAAGGAACTCCTCAATCTCAACCTAACTCAAGAACGAAGGTCAATATCAAGAACAACATTCAAGATTCATCAACTTTCAAATTTCTAGAATAATCTTCGCTAAAATAAACGTGATTGGCGCATGGGTGAATGAACCCAATGCTATGAAAGACTCACATACCTCTTTAGGGATCAACCCTTGTCGAAATCCACAAGCTAAACCTTCCGGAACGACGAACGTTGCTCTTTCTCCTCTTTTCTCCTCTTGAGTTCTTTCTCCAAAAACCCTAGTATAAATCTCCCATTGCCTAAACTGAACCAATTCAATTTTGACCCTTAATTAATTCACCAAATATGAATTAAAATAATAGGGTATGGAAAAGACCTAAACACCCTTTAAAAATCAGTAGTGGAGTCATCACCCCTGAGTGGCTCCTACCACACTTAGCATATGCAGGAGTCTTAGTACCTCCTTGTGCCTTACTACTTTGCGAATGCGCAGGTCTAGCTTTGAAGTTCTGAAAATTCTGACTATTGTACTCACATTTGTTCCTTGGTGCAGGTGCACTAGCAGATGATGAAGCAAATCCTTTCTGCTTATGATGGAAAGAAGACCAGTTCGCATTACTCTTTTGCTGCCCGGATTCATTTCCTGATGTCTTAACCCTCTTACTCTCAAACTCTTCTCTATCCTTCAACTGGTTCTTCTCAACTTATTGCACATGGATCATCAGCCTTTCAATGCCCATGTCACCTATTAGCATGGCTGCCTTACTTTCCTTATCTGATATACGAGGCAACCCAACAACGAATAAACTCATCATATTCCTCATGTCAGCAACCATTTATTTGCTTCTCTTAGCTCACGAGAAAGAAATGCCCTATGAAAGCACTCTCAAAACAGTCCAACTCACAATTGGCTATGCGCAAGCACGAGTTAGAAAGAAACTTTTTAGAGACAAAACTCTAACGCACCAAATGAGTGTGAAAGAAGTGAGAAATTTTCCTAAGTGTTGCATCCTCCTAATTATAGATGTGGTACGCTTCACACCGATAACTAGGACTCTACAGACACGGCTTCATAGAGTACCTAGGACTCTTGAACTCTGTGCTCTGATACCAAGTTTGTCACTCCCCGAGCCTACATCCTAGACGTGGCTGGTACTCGAGAACCATTATTGGCCCCAAGCGAACCCTTGGCCTGGCTTACTTACTCAGCGGAAAACTTTACTCAAGATAAATACTTTTAAAACAAGTAAACTGAACTGCTCAAAATATAACTTAAAATGTATTATAATAACATTCACTGCCAAAGTGGCAACTCAAGTCTCAACTTAACTTAAAAGGAAAAGTAAAGACTCATGAACCAACATCACTAACTCTGTCTATGAAGACATCTAAACAACTTAGCTAGACGTCGGGACAAGACCCCGACATCCTAATGAACTAAAATACTGAAAGCAATAAAAAGGATCCTCCGAAAAGCTAAGAGGCTCACCAACTGACTCTGAGTACTCAACTGGATCAACGAGGCGCTAGATGCTGATCCTAGTTACCTGCGTCTGCATCATATTAAGATGCAGGATAACTGGCATCAGTACATTGACTGTACGAGTATGCGAGTTGGAATGCTAAACATAACTTAAGCTTGAAACTAATCTGAAAGAAACACTTACCTTGGCTTTACTTAACTCCTGAATAACTTAACTCAATATAAAACAATGAAAACACATGCAATATATAGAAAGCTTTTAAAACAGTAGAAAACAACTTAGTTCGTTAAATAAAATGCAATAATAAATTCAACTTTACTCATATAATAAAGTAATATAGTTTCTGTGGGAGTTTCTCTAACCGACAACCACCACTATGAGCCTAAGTGGTGATACATCGTCTTGCCCACGCTGCCAAAACGGTGCTATACTTTGCCGTCATATAGAACGCTTAACTAAGTGGATCCACTAGTCTATGCTAAAAGAATCTTAAGAAGTCATCTAAAAAGTATGATCCTTTACTAGCCATGATGGCTACATGGTTTATGGAGACGTGTTATCTGAACTCAAGCTTGTCCCCATATCGGTGCTCAATACTACTCCAAAAATATACTTTAGCTCATATGTTTGTAAAAACAAAACTCTTTCTTTGGTTTGAGATAATTACTCAAAAACTTAGCTTAAAAGCTCTCTTGGAAATCTCAGTTTCCTTTCTTGCTCAAATGTGAAAACATTTTAACTCTTGGGAATACTTAGTTCCTGAATAATCTTTGAAGAATGAACTTTATTCTTACTCTTTTCTGAAAACTAACTCACAGACTCTTTTGGAAATCTCAGTTTCCTTTCTTGTTTAAATGTGATAACATTTACTCTTGGGGAATACATAGTCTTGATATACTCTTTTGACGAAATGCACTTCAAACTTTAGTCTTTACTAAACTCAAAACTCAAGTCTTAAAACAAAGTTAAGACATTTGTAACAAAGTTCTGGAAAACTTTATAAACTGCTCTTAACTTGACTCATGACTTCTCTTGACTTGACTCCTAACTTCTCTTGACTTGACTCTTAGCTTTCCATGAATTGAATTATGGATTCAAGAATTGTGATTTGTGATAGGAAAGATCTCATGATGTTTAGGAATGATTTTAGATAGCTAAACATGAGAAAATATCAAAAAATCACTATTTGAGGATGGGTCGCGACACGGAGGTGTACTTAAATTTTGGTCGCGAAAATACTTTTGAGGCAGAACGGTCCGTGACCGCTCCACGACGCAATTTTTTTTTTCAAATCTGAGGAACATGTCCGCGACGCGGACCTGTTACCTGTTCCTTGTCCGACTTTTTCCTTTTTCGTTTTCCAGCCCCAATTCGCCTAAACTCGAATACTATTCTCAAGTTCTCTTTAGATTCAGATACCCAGTATGTATAAACACGAATCTAACTCAAACAACTCAAGGAAACAACATTTTAACCTCAAGGAACACCTCAATCTCAACCTAACTCAATAACGAAGGTCAATTTCAAGAACAACATTCAAGATTCATCAACTTTCAACTTTCTAGAACAAACTTCACTAAAATAAACGTGATTGGTGCATGGGTTAATGAACCAAATGCTATGAAAGACTCACATACCTCTTTAGGGATCAACCCTTGTCGAAATCCATAAGCTAAACCTTCAAGAACGACGAACGTTGATCTTTTTCCTCTTTTCTCCTCTTGCGTTCTTTCTCCCAAAACCCTAGCGCAAATCTCCAATTGCCTAAACTGAACCAATTCAGTTTTGACCCTTGATTAATTCACCAAAAACGAATTAAAATAATAGGCTATGGAAATGACCAAAACACCCTTTAAAAATCAGTATTGGACATTTCCTTATTTGAACAACCCAACTGCTAAAGGGTATATCTCACTCATACAAACTCGGAATCATGCAAAATCGGTGGCATGGGAAAGATTATTCCAAGATCTTTCCAACCATACCTGGAAGTACACCTAACTCATCATGATCTAGGAGTTATGTCCGTTTGAAATTGACTAAGAACTCAAACTTAACTTAACTTGCCAGATTTCTATTATTTCCAAAAATCACTCTTTCTAGTTCTTTCAATTTGCGAGATGTTACACTTCTGTACACATGTCTGAACTCAACAAAGGCCCTGCTCAAATGAACACAAATAATGAATTAAAATACTGGAAAGAAGAAGGCTTCTCCAAACCACAAATTTTCTTAGAACATATACTATGATGAGGATACAATGATGTAAGATATAGAATTAAGGGACTCAAAGCAATTCAAAATACCTACATTCTCAAAGCAAACACTTGAAGAGTAACTAGATCTGTTGAAAGTTGTTTTGGGTATAATAGCTAGAGGAATTCATTTCTATCAAGAATAGAAGATTTGAACTAATAAAAAATGGAAAAAGAAAAGAAAACCATGAATTTAAATGATATGAAGTCCTTAAAATGCCCAATAATATCACAAAGATAAGAATTGATAGTTAGTCTAGATAAAACAACACTTACCAACAACACCTTCAAGGTACCACTGTTCCATAGTTGCCTTTACATTCTTTTTCTCCTCAGATCCAAGAACCCTTTCTCCCACTGCAGTACTTCGATAAAGGCGAGGATGGATTCCTGGGATAGACGGGGATAAATCTCTAGGAACTGTGAGGCCTGGCTCTCTATTTTTCTTATCAGCACTTCCATAAGATGCAATGGCTTTCTCACTTGCCAATACAGACTTAATAATCAAGCTCCCGTCAATCTCAACAAGTTTATCATTTCTTGGGACATACAAAGAGGCTGCTAGAGGATCACTACCATTGCCCACATGAACAAACTCATCTACAACCTTATTGCTATTTTGCTGATTGCTTTCACCTTGACCTCCATGTCCACAATGCAAGCTATCATCTTTTCCTCCGTATTTCCCAAAATAACCAGTCCCACTCACATGCCCGTCAATAGTCAAAACTCTTCCATGATGTTTTTCATTAAATCCACTCACAAAAGACTCTCCACTCATAAATGGTTCCCGCACACCTCCATATCTCACTTTCAATAAAGGATCCAACCCACTAAAGAGAAGAATGAAGAAAAACACACCAAGGAAGCTAACACTAGCAACCTTCTTTGTTTTCACCTCACTCTTCTTTTTCTCCACATTCTTGCTACTTTTTGGTGCTGGTGCTAGTGCCTGTGATTTCAACTTTGGAATCGTAACCAATGGCACTTGAGATCCTTGTCACTTCATCATATAAGGTGGTGTATATGACATCCATGGAGGAGGATAGGGATAAATCCCAGTGGGTGCCGGCACTTGAGGAGGTACACCAGTACCTCCAAGTTGTGTCTTTAGAGTTGCATGTTCCGCCATTTCATAGGATAACTTTGCATTCAAGTGTTGAATTGTTGAATGAAGTATTCTAAATTTATCCTCTAACTCCTCAACATAATGCTTTTTTTCTTTTCCTTGACAAATGAGCACTTTCCCTGTTCCTAATTTTTCTAGCCATTTTTTTTTCCTCATCATTATTAACATTATCACTCAAGGAAAATAGAGTGAATTTTTGGTGTTTTCTTACATTATTCGAATCTTCACTTCTCTTTTTCAACAAATAGCTATAGTTACTTATATTAGAATTGACACCTTCTCTAAATTTCTAAATTTAGAGAAAAATGTACTGGTTTGTTTGAACCCGAAGCGTCCCCAAGACAATATTCCGAGGTCGATTTGATTGTTCCAGCAACATCATCAAAACTCCCAATCAGTTGACTCTTAGGTTGACCAAAGCTATTTGGGTTCATCTGAATCGATTCTAAACCCGACTCCGACCCGAAACAGTCTGGCAGACAACTAGGGTTTTGAAACGCATCATCATTGCTATGGTTTGGAAAAATATCATTGAATGATTCATCAAGAACGATGTCATCGATCATATGTAGGGGAAAATAAGTACGGTCAAGGGGTGGAACTACAGGACCGTCGAACTCCCCGATGAAGTTCGCTTCTTTCGTCTATGGTGGATCGGCCATATCAAGATTTTTTAGCAATTAATCAGAGACTTAGAGAGAGACAGGGTAGGAATAGAGATAAACTAAGAGTTAATTTTCTTTTATAGTTTTATTTTTGTATATTGTTCAGATTGATCAACTTGATTTTGTAGATATCATATCTAAGAAATAAAAATTCAGATTCTTGAAGTTTTGAAAATAAATTTGTAAGATTGTTTCATTATTTGGTAGTGTTTATTTTACCAATAAGATCATGTATGAATACAATAATACTCTCTTAAATGATTAAACCTTAGAAAAAATTGTTAGTTTTCATTAAAGTAAAGGGTGTAAATATTTGATCCAAGAATATTTGATTCTATTTATTTTCTCTATGCCTCTTTCTTTCACACTTAGAAGGTCATAATATAGAGTTCAATGACTAGTATATCTTTTAAAAATGAATCTTTCGAGTTAAGGATGTATGCCTATTTGAGTGATTTTAAATCAAGAGCACTAGTCTAACAAATAAGCAAGAAATGCAGGATCATAATGGTCCCATATGAGATGTGAAAGCAATTTCTGACTTAAAGACTACTAGTTGAAGTAGAGACGACTCTAACATTCGACCAGAGAGGTCAGTGCTGGGAAAGCAAAGAATGAAATGTCTGTTCTAAATAAGAAGGTTTCTTGATTATTCTTTTCAGGAGCAAGAAATAAGGACTTTGTAGATCATGAGAATGCATGTTCTGATGCTTGCACGGGCTCATTTCCAACAATCCAACAAAGTGAGTTTCACAGAACATCAAAATTTTGTAACTTTCTAGTGGATTGGTGATCTTTATTCACCCAAATTTAACGCACAATTAATTGATAAACTGATATCTTTGAAATGTGAAATTACATATAAATAGAATTGATATTTTATCTGAAATACAATTATGACTAAGTTTTTTTTACTTGTTTTCTTACTAACATATAAACTCCTACATTAATTGTATAAATAAAAAAAATCTCTTAATTGTCATGGAAAATTCTATAAATAAAACATGAATGTCTTTTGACTGACTCAATAAAGAATACTTGAATGGAATAGAAGATTTTATAGATCATGCATTTTCTGAAAAATAGGATGGACAAAAAATTTCATGTCCTTATTTATAATTTATGCTTATCGATCAAGTAAAACAATTATATATTGTGGTTAATGGTGTATGACATCATATGATAATTGATTTTGTCATGAATAGTCTCTAAAATGATCTAATAATACTCAAGAAAATAAAAATAAGCAGTCAACTTTGAGGGGTGGTGATATGAAAGGAATGATATGTTGTTCAACCCATATTGCTAAGATACATGGAACAATAACTTAACAAATTTTAAAGAATATTTTAAAAACTAGAAACTTAAAACCAGTAAAGAAAATAGAATCTGAAATAGATTAGAAATATTATACATAATAGTTTTCTCAAAGAAGAAATCGAGTCCACTGAATGCACAGTGTGTCCTTAAGGAAATTATTCCCTCAAGTACCCGAGGTTAATGGAATATATCCTTCCAAGATAGAACGATCTTACTCACCAGTGTATCGGTACTAATGACTCGATTGGTCATTTTGGAAAGTTTTATAAACTAACTGATTTATCCCTTTGGATATTGACCCCGAGTTGTTTCTAATTGAATTTTGAGATTTGGTTTTGAACTTTGGTTATAAGTTGTGATTTGTAAGTTTTGAATTTAAAAGGCTAAAGTTGTTAAAAAGTGATTTTTGGTGTCTTCGGAGTTTTGAGTGCCAGTATGAAATTTCATTGATTCCATCCATCCTAGAATGTGGAATCTGGTCTATGAGAGTTGTCGATTTCAGATTCATAGTCTGTTTGAGGATTTGAGGACATCTGTTGGAAAATTGTGGAAACTTAGCTTTGGCCTGATTTTGGTCAACATTTGGGGCTCGGATGCTCGGATCAAAATTCAAAGAGTTCTGTTGGTTTCGGGTGATGATTTCATGTCTAGGTGAGATGTTGGTTAATTTTTCAGGGGTCCCGATCTTCTTTTTTCCTTTTTAGGTATTATGTTAGTTTTTTGTGACTTTCATGAATGTCGAGTCAAGGAGACCTAAGATTCATACTTGACGGTTCCATTGAGTCTGGAATGCCGAGTATAGTAAACTTACATATATGGTTTGTGTGCAGATATTTCCGAACTAATACTGAGGGTCCTTTCGATGATTTTTTTATTGGCTGATGTTTCCGGTTCTACAGTCCTCACGTTTGCGGAAGTGAAGGCCGGCTCGCAAAAGATAGAATGGCTATTTGGGTGGGGTGATCTTATGTGGAGCAGTGCTCACTTTAGCGGGGTTCGATTAAGCAGACCAGTGCTTGCTTTAGCGATGATCGCTTAAGCAGAGCCAGCTTCGCAAAAGCGAGACCCCTAATTTTTGTATGGTTCGTTTTGTGACATCAGAGAGGAGTTTTGGTCTAAATTTTTTGGGTCTAAGCCAGATTTTCCATTTTTGAGCTTGGCAAAACCTCCGGAGGCAATTTTGAAGAGATTTCTTGTGCTAAATCTTTTGAGGTAAAATTATGTAGTATAGGAATTATAAGTATAGGAAAATACCCTTAAAATAACGGTCAGATTGATCCTACAGTTATGACCTACTATCCGTACTAGTCAATTGTAGACCAAATACTGGAGCCCATAAACATCATCCAAATTTGGCGAGACCTTTTTATGGCCTGTATGGCTTTCTCTAGTCCGTAGAACTCAACTTTAACTCCAAAATTTCACCATGTCTGGAACACATCTACGGACCTTTCTACGGTCCGTGAAAACTCCTACGGTTCGTCCTTCTTATCCATAGGTCAACTTCAGAAACTTCATTTTCCAAAAACACAACTCGAGGTCTACGACTCCCTTCCTATGGCCCGTAGGTTGGACTCGTAGAACATGCATTTTTATTTTATTTTTTTACTTTCCAACTTCCGAGGTGTTTGAATACAACACAAAGGCATAACCTATTCAACATCGGTCTAAAAGAGTCCAAAGTTCCCAAACTTAATAAATCATGATACACACCATCATAAGACAAAATAATGGAAGAACTCATTTGAAATAAGCCTTTACCATTTGGAAACATTCCTATCATTTTAAGATGTGATAAAAAATAAGTTCAACCCCTAACTTGGGCATTTCAAGTCAAATATTCTAGAATAATCATCTCAAACCCCTCTTTCGGTAATCTCATGAATCACATGTTCTCCATGCAAATAGTAATATCACATAAGGCCCCAACATGGGCTAAGCATTACACACAAGCCTCCCACACGGGCAAAACAATACAAATAAGCCTTAACACGGGTGAAACAATAAAGTATACAATTTCAAACATCTCTATGCCATGCCACTATTCCATACCATAGTCTAGTTTATAAGAATAATCAATTACCCAACCAGTCTAGAAGAAGGATAAGCCAAACCTACCTCGTAAGTCGAAACATCACCCGAACCACTCTACCGAAGCTTTTCTTCTATCAAACAATCTTTGAAATGATCCTCAACTATCAAGAATATAAAGGAATAAAAAAGAAGAAATTAGGATTTAAGTTTAAAATAGTCCGAAAAACTCTACGAAATCGGGAAGGATAAAATCATAATTTTATTTGAAAAACATATTATACAAGTAAAAAGGGATTTGGGGTTGAATAACCCATTAAAATCTAGCAAAAAAATGAGTTCCATATCAAGAAATACCAATTTTTCCAACTTAGGGAAAAACTCCAAAACCCACATGTAAAATGTTTTTAAAAATGAGAAATTTTGTAAAAACTTTGCAAGAATCAGTTTACCCGCAATACAAGGACCTTAAATCCTGAAAATCAATGAAAACTCATTCAAAATTGACTTTTAAATAAACAATTTTTCATTTCTCTACTTTGGGATTTCAAATCTCTACTAGTGAATAAAAATCATGATATATGAAAGAGATATTCTTGGGAAAAGAGTAAAAATAGGGTTAGAAATACGTACCCAATGATTATGAAAGAGAAAAACCTCAAAAATCACCTCAGGCCTTTCTAGATCCCAAAATGTCAAAAATATGAAATGGGTTCTAATAGTTATTTAACTCAGCGATTTCATTGCTAAAACCCATTTTCCATCACTAAAAGACTATTTTTATGTTGCTAAAAGCGTGCACTGTCAACCTTTAAAACTTTTTTTGACCCACGAAACTCATCCGGAACTCTAAAATCATGAATCAATAATGCAAATTCATGAAAAAACATGTTTTGGATCCACTGGAATCATCCGATTTCAAAAAAAAGATTGTTATGACCAAAGTACCCCCTCAAAACCCACTTAGGTAAAAAATTCAACTTTTTAGATAAATAAACTACAACCTAAGTATCAAGACTCTAACCGACCACTATACTAGATCCAACTCGACAGTTCGGACTCAATGAAACTAATAGAATCATCATCCAACGCAAAAATCATGAAATGATGACCAAAGTCAACCATTTCAATATAACTCAACTAAAAAGGCTCAAATCTACCAAAACCTTACTTGATTGCATTAGACACTACAGCAACCATTTCCACAGCACATAATAAGCAAGAAATTCTTAGGGGAAGAAAAAAGGTCACTTCACGCATAAAAGTAATTTCTTAAGAAATAGGACATTACAAAGTATCGGAATAGAATTTTGTCAATTCCATTAGCTCTAGAATGTAGACTTTCGTCGAAGAATGTTGTTATTTTTAGTTTCAAAGTATTTAGATTTAAGCTATTTAGTTGGAAGTTTAAGTGTATTTTGACCAAGAGTTGACTTTGATCAGCATTAAGAATATGGACCCTCAGATAAGATTTCCAATTATTTTGTTGAATTCAGATGGTGATTTTAGACCTAGGTGAGGTCTTGGTTGATATTTCAGAGGTTCCGAGGGTAGGTTAGTAGTTTTGAGTTAAAGTTAGTTTATTGCGCCTTTAACAGGTTTTTGGTCATGGAGACCTCAAATCCATTTTACATAGTTCCATGTAATTTGAAACATTGCGTTTAGTTGGGTATCATATATGGTTTGTATGCACGGTAATCCCAACAAATCTCAAGTGCCCTTTGGGTGAATATTTCTATGTCTTGATTATTCTTGTGTTTTGGTGATGGCATCTCCTTCGCGTTCACAGAGCTTGGCCACATTCACAAAGGGTATGGTGGGATGGCTTCTACATTTGCGGAGGGCCAGGTTAGTAGACCCTCGCATTCATAGGGTCTAGTTTGCATTCACGGAGGGTCAAGGTATAGACCTTCGAGTTCGTACAGTGATCTCCGTGTTCACAAAGGGTTAGTTCATATGGTCTCTACGATCGTGGTACGGCAACCACGTTCATGAAGACTAATGGACTGACAATTTAATGAAACTTCCCAAAACGTGAATTCTTCCCCCATTTCTCCATTGTTGGACGTTGAGAGCTCTAGGGGGTTATTCTAAAGAGATTTGTCAAGCTAAAGCTATTGGGTAAGTGATTTGAACTCTATTCCTTCATTACCCAATTATGATTTCATGATTTTTATATCTAAATCCTTATTTTCAAATTCAAATTTTGGGGCTTTTCTCTTGAAGTTGCGTTCTTGGTAAATTGGGTTTTTAAGGAGAATTTCAACTCGTTTTTCTTTATGATTTCATTTATGAGTTCCAAAATCTTTGGGTACCTTGATTTTCCACAAAATTTCAAATTTAACCTTAGCTCGGAATAATTTTTTGGGTCGATTTGGATCTGGTTTATAAAATCAATTTTATGGGTGTTTTTGTTCATGATTTCTTATTTGAATTATTTATTGATTAGATTGTGTGGACTTGAAGACTCATCGTAGAGGGAAGGCTCAAGTGCCGAGTTAATTATTTTCTCTTTCAACGCAAGTGGACCTCTTTGACTATTCATTAAGAGTATCGAACCTTGTATGCATTAATGCGTGATTAGGAGTAATTTGATGAATTGGTAAAGGGTTTCATAATTCTTGCCCATTGATCAATGTTGATCGAATTCTAGTGATGATATTGTGGTGTAAAAAGGAATTCGTTGATATTTTAATGTATGAGTGTCATGAATTATTTGAACGGTTATATTGACCCTCTATTAATTATGTGTCATGATTGTGTAAGTGATGATTGAGTATTGATATAGAATTTGTCATCTTCTCACTATTCGTGTGAACATGTCTATTTGCATTGGTTCTGAAACACTATGATAAGAATCAGATTGATATTTATGCCGAAAGGAAATGGTTTAGGTGATTTATTTGATGCCAAAGGGAAATGGTTTAGGTGATTAATTTGATGCCCAAGGGAAATGGTTCTGGCTATACCGAATAGTTTCATTGATGCTGAAGGGAAATGTTTTCGGCAGATGCATGGACCTAGTGAGTCCCCCATGGGTCCAAATTTGATAATCAGCAACTGTGTATCATTAGAACAAACATGCATCACTCTATATGACATTGCCCTACATTGCATTGCACTCCATTCTTGTTTCCTTGACCCTTATGAGTGATTTTCCATGGCATCGTCGTTATTTGATTATGAAAGTGTAACACCCCAGAAATATTTTCAAACTAAGACTTAAACCGTTCTTCATAGTGAGTGAGATTTTACCAAGGAATTAAAAAAAAATTACTGAAATTTCTAGCCTACCATGTGTAATTCAAGAACTAAAGAACTACATAGCTAGGGTTCTGGAATTCATGCAATAAACTAAGTAACAACATACAAATCTGATTTGGGTCATTCTAACAGCTAAAAACCCAACAATTCTATCATTCAAGAAACCCTAGGTCTATATCATATTAAGGGAATAAAGAATCTGACTGAAAACTAGGGACCTAATGGGTGAAAGGAACCCACTAGTGCAATCCCACATACCTGGTGATGAAATTCTCGGAGAAATCTTTCAATTTCGAGGCTGGAATTGATGAAAAATCGTTGTGTTCTTTAATTAGGGTTACTCGCCTCTTTCTCCTCTTTCGCTTCTAAATTTCCAAGTTTTGATTAAAGATATGACTTAGGTAAGTTCTAGTTATATTTCTAGGCTAAAACTGACTAATACCACAGAAATTAGGGCTAAAACGACGAGGTTATAAGTACAACGAAAAAGGAAAAGATCGAAAACTCTTGACTTAAACTACTGATGGGCTGACCACGAACATCTTCACGAACCATGAAAGGGACCACGGACCATGAAGTCGGTCGTGGTTTTCACTTGGACTGAAGGTCTGAGAGTTCTTACTCACGGACACTACCAGGGCCTGTGTGAAGGACCACGGACCTTGAAGGTATCTGTAGTCTTCACTTGGGTTGTGGTCTGGAGGGGACTGGCAATGGGGCTACTGGTCCAACCCTCACAGACGCCCCCACGACCCGTTGTGAGGACCACGGACCGTGAAGATCCCCGTGGTCCTTACTTGGACGAGGGGTGTCTGAGGCAAGACTAGGGGGCCTACTGGATAGCCTTCACAGACGCTACTACGGCCCGTGTGGAGGACCACGAACCGTGAAGGTCCTCGTGGTCCTCACTTAGGCTTGGGGGGCCTACTAGTTGACTCACCATGGACGCCACCAAGCCCCGTCGTCAAGACCATGGACCGTAAAGGTGCCCGTGGTCTGATGTCTGGGATTGGTGAATTCCAAGTCATGACCACAGGCAGGTCTACGAACCGTGGACCCTATCACAGTCTGTGAACGCTGCCGTGGTCCACTGTATCATGTAAATTTCTGCCATTTTTTTCTGCGTCTGATTTTTGAGGTGTTACAATATCTCCCCCTTGGGAACATTCGTCCTCAAATGAAGACTAAACTAGATGAATTGGAGGGAAAGAGCTGCAAACCCTACCACTAAACACTTAAGACTGAATTTCTAACTTAACTGAGTCCCAAAACATGCAGATACGTTGAAAATGCAAATACAGACTGAGGGAACATGATACTAAGACTGAATTTACAGATGAATAACTGAAAAACTAAAGATGAACTATTACCTCAAGCTGGAGTGGAATCAGAAGGAAAGAGGTGAGGATACTTGGACTTCATGGTTGCTTCTGCTTCCTAAGTGGCTCCCTCTACGGACTAACTCCTACACCAAACCTTGACTGAAGCGACTTCTTTGTTTCTCAACCTTCTAACTTGACGATCAAGAATCTTAATTGGTACATCCTCGTAAGAAAGGCTATCTTTCACAACCACACTCTCTAATGGAACTATGGATGCTGGATCACCCACACACTTCTTCAAAAGTGAAATGTGGAAAACCGGATGCACTATTGCTAATTCTGTTGGCAACTCTAACTCATAAGCCACTTTACCAATCCTTTTCAAGATCTTATAAGGTCCGACATTTATAGGACTGAGCTTCCCTTTCTTGCAAAATCTCATCACCCCTTTCATAGGTGACACTTTAGGAAAACCCAGTCATCAACTTGGAACTCTAGTTCCCTTCTACTTACAACTTGGAACCCAGTCTGTGAACATCCTTTGCTAGCTCTTTTCTTTCTTCCTCAACATGTGCCACACTACCCATAGATAGTCTGCTAAGATCATCTGCTACTACATTGGCCTTACCAGGATGGTAATGCACATTCATATCATAATCCTTGAGGAACTCAACCCACCTTCTCTAGCGAAGATTCAACTCTTTCTGGGTGAACACATACTAGAGGCTCTTATGGTCTATGAACACATCTACGTGAACACCATACAAGTAGTGTCTCCAAATCATAAGTGCAAACACCACTGCTGTGAGCTCGAGGTCATGAGCCAAATAGTTCTTCTCATGCACCTTAAGTTGTCTAGAAGCATAAGCTATAACCTTACCTAGCTGCATCAACACATAACCTAGGCTGACTCTGGATGCATCATAGTAGATAACATAACCGTCTGACCTCTCTGGTAGAGTTAAAACAGGAGTTGTAGTCAACCTAGTTTTCAATTTTGCAAAGCTTTTCTCACAATGATCTGACCACTAATACTTGACCTTTTTCTGAGTCAATTTAGTCAATGGAGAGGCTATGGATGAAAACCCTTCCACGAACCTTCTGTAATAACCTGTTAGACCGAGAAAACTTCTGATATCTGTAGCAGAGGTAGGTCTGCAGAACAACCCTCAAATGACTCGCATGTTCTTCCAAATTCCTAGAATAAATGAGGATATCATCAATAAAGACGATAACGAACAAGTTCAAATAATGCTTCAACACTATGTTCATCAAATCCATGAAAGCTGCAGAAGCATTGGTTAGTCCAAATGACATTACTACGAATTCATAATGACCATACCAAGTTATGGAGGCTGTCTTCGAAACGTCACTATCTCTGACTCTGAGTTGATGATAACCTGATCTGAGGTCTATCTTTGAGAAATGATTAGCACCCTGAAGTTGGTCAAACAAGTCATCAATCCTGGGGATGGGATACTTATTCTTGATTGTGACCTTGTTCAACTGCATATAGTCAATGCACATTCTGAGAGAACCATATTTCTTCTATACGAAGAACATTGGTGCACCCCATGGGGAAATACTAAGTCTGATGAAGCCCTTATCTAAAAGGTCTTTCAACTGCTCTTTCAATTCCTTAAGCTCAGCTGGAGCCATTCTATAAGTAGGAATACAAATAGGCTGGGTATTTAGAAGGAGATTAATTCCAAAGTCGATTTTCCTTTCGGGAGGAACTCCAGGAAGATCTTCTAGAAACACTCCTGGGAACTCATTGACTACTGGAACTGACTCAAAAGTTGGGGTTTCAGAGCTTAAATCCTTAACCCAAACTAGATGATAGAGATAACCCTTAGAAATCATTTTTCTGGCCTTAAGGTAAGAAACGAATCGACCCATAGGTGCTAAGGTACTACCCTTCCATTCTAAGATTGGTTCGTCTAAAAATTGGAAACGAACAATCCTAGTTCTACAATTGACTGAGGCATAACATGAATGTAACCAATCTATGCCTAGAATGATATCGAAGTCTACAATTTCTAACTCTACAAGATCTGCTGAGGTGACTTTCTGAGAGACTGTGTCAGGGCAATTTTTGTATACCCGTCTAGCTATAACTGGGTCATCGACTGGAGTAGAGACTGAGAAAGGTTCTGAGAGAGTTTCTGGACTAACACTAAATTGGACTGTTATATAAGGAGTTACCAAAGACAAAGTAACCCCTGGATCTAACAATGCATAAACATCATGTAGCGACCCTTTCGGAAGGATACTACCACTTAAGCAAGAAAACTACTTAAATACTTGCGACATTTAAACGAGATTTACTATGGCCATATTGATTATAGTTTGGTAGAGGGATTAGGTTCATAAAGGAAAATAAATAGGTAAGGATGTGCATCTTGTCCATTTAAACATTTATGTGATGTCAAAATTGATATGGCACAAAATTTCAACTTATGACGGAAAAACCCTCCCAAAAATAATTTAAGCAAATAATCAATGAGCTTTTCATGCATATATTATCTTCACACTTAAGGATAAGATAACAAGAATTACCCATTTTCGAGTACCGAAATGCCCGTTCATGCTTCACACAAATATTCAAAACAAATAGTAAATTTAGTATATTGCAATACTTGGGCTTACACACCCCAAAAGAACAAAACAATAGCCATACTTAATTTACAACCCATGGTGACATGATCACATTAGTCCTCGAAATTTCATGTAAATATACAACACAAAGATCATGTACAAGTCCCAAGGTTTATACAAAATATTGATGCCTAAATGCAAATGTGATCTTCCTTAAGGCTCTCAAAATTTCCATCTCCAATGGCCAGCTTCATGCATCCACTCGATCATTCCCTACGATAGAAACAACTATCGCTAAGCATATAGCTTAGTGGTGTAAAAACTATAGGTTCGGAGTCATCAGATTCACAAAACTACCTTTCTCAAGTCATGGGCAGCATAATCGGACATAATAAATAAATCAAGTAAACAATATATCAAGAGTATCAAGTTTGATAGTTAGAGGTCCAAATGTCAAGAACGCTCATAGCACCATTTCCCAAGAGATTTAATAACAAGGCTTGCCCAATATGTACATCATGTCATCACACCAAGCACAAGCAAGTATCAAGAAGGACTAACGCCCTGTATCAAGAAGGGTCAAAGCCCAATAAACAAGAGAACCAAGAACCATATTAAAAATGGCTTTCTAGTTCGTACTTAAAAATGGACAACTTCCATTCTTAAGACGAACTAAAAATCCAGAGTCAAGATGGCAAATGATCCGAATCAAGAGGCATGCCAAGAGTGACAAAGTCACAGCCAGAAGAAGGACAAGGTCCCAACAAGAGTGCCAAGTGATCAAACAATCCGTACAAGTGGGCGAGTTACACAAGCATCTTTAACGTGTCAAAGGATACCAACACGACAATGCAAAGTGACAAGAGGTAACCAAGGTACCAAGATCAACTTTCAGCAGTTAAAGGAGTGCAAGTACAAGTTTATACACAAACCTCAGTGCTTTAGCAAAGAAACAGTCCAACCAATGTATCAAGGTCCTCAACTTGTTCATGAGTATATACAACCTTTAAAATACAATTAAACAACTTCTTTAATCCCTAGCAGCTCAATAATATTTATGTAAAATAGGATCATCATCACAAATAAAATTAGCCAGCACAAACACAACAATGCTCCCAAAACAGTGATTCTGGCCAGCCTAGTACCTCATGTCGCAACTTAGATTTGAAACAGAAAACAGCAAAACTAGACTTTATAACCTTCATGAAATATGTAGATACATCTCTTAGGGTTGCAAACAAACAAGAATCACCGCAAAATGTATTTTGTACAAAAATATATTGTCAAAACACTAACAGCTGTACATACAGAATTTGTAATTCCAAAATCTGGACAGAACTTGTTCTATGTTTCGTCCCATATTTCAAGTCTATAACAGCTGAATCAGAGTTTGACATAAACATAAGAGTTGTAGGTCTACGAATTATCTTTCCAAATCATATTTACTCACTGTAAACTAAGTTCTATAGCGAGAGATATGCATAAAATACCAAACACTAGCCAGCTCAGAAACAGATTTCGACACTTACCAACAAGGAGTGTGTGTTCTTGAATTCCAGACAAAAGGGCCAAGTTTTCTTTTATGATTTTGAAGAACAACTGATTAAAGAAGGCTCTAAGGTTTTTCAGACTTGGAAGAAAAACGAATTAACCCAAGGAGGTGCAAATATATATAGTCACACAAGTGATGTTTATCACTTGTACAGCTGTCCTTCAAAGGTGTTGCCCAAAAATTTGTGTGCTGCCCAAAATGTATACATATACACTTATATATATATCCCTCATCTCCTTTTAAAGTTAAACATAATTCTAACTATAATATTACCTAGACACCCCATCACAAATCCTTAAATTACGATAAGAATTTATGCTAAGCAAGTTGGCAATTATCACAACACTTCAAGTTCCCAAAATGAGACTAAAACATATTCTAGTAATTAAGCAACGGTAAATCGACATGCGACTCTTGGTTAGTATTTAGGGGTGCTACACATCAAGATCAAAGACTCGTAATATACCAGTGACTACATCAGGAGAATCTTCTTGATCTTGACGAGCCTAGAGAGCATATAACCTGTTTTGGTGCTGACCGCCACCTGTACCAGATGAGTTACCCTGCTGAGTCTAGCGACCAGCTGGTGCTGCTGAAGTTGTGGACTGAGCTCTACCATTATTACCTCCTTGACCTTGTCTAGAAGGACAATCCTTCAACTTGTGACCAGACTGACCACACCCAAAGCAACCTTCTTACCCTACAAGACACTCGCCTGGATGGTTCTTACTACATTTCAGGCAAGTTGGGTTGGTTCTAGTGCCTGAAACACTACCTTGAGTCTTAGAGCCTGATGCTCTACCTTTCTTATCATTACGGAACTCTAAGGATGGAACACTAGCTGATGAAGGTGCTAGAGTCGAAGACTTCTGCTGATACTGCAAGCGATTTCCACCACCCGATTTATGTTGAGAATAGTCATAGTCTCCTATCCTTGATTTCTTATTCTCCTTGGCATGTTTCCTAAGCTTATCACCCTCAACCTGCTGAGCATGAGTGAGCCTAGAGATACTCATATTTTCCAGCAACATAGCATTCCTACACTTTATTTTCACTAAGTCCAACACTCCACAAAGAAACTTATTCATCTGATCCCTGCAATCAACAACCATGTGAGGAGCATACCTGGAGAGTTGGGTAAACTTGAGTCCATACTCTTGGACTGACATGTTACCGTGCCTTAAATTCATAAATTTCTGAGCTTTCGCCTCCCTTAGTTCTCTTAGGAAAACCTGTCCAGAAAGGTCTCACTGAAGCAATCCCAAGTAATAGGAGTTGCATCTGTATCCCTGTTTTCCTTCCGCTGAGTGTACCAGATATAAGCTACATCCTTAAGTTGATACGATGCTAACTCAACCCGATCATTCACAGTTACTTGCATCACTTCAAAGATCTTCTTGAACTCATCAATAAAGTTTTGGGAATCCTCATTAAACTGCGATCCTAAGAACTCTGGAAGATTCATCCTAAAAAAATCCCACACTCTAGCTGCAGCTGACCCAACATTAACATTTACCTGAACTGGAACCCTCTGATTGTTTGAGCCAACATCTGAATGGCGTTCCTGAATTCTGCATTCGAAACTTCTTGATCAGGGACTGGAGGAGAGGCGTTTGCATTACTGGCATTTGCGTACCTGGCATTCGCATTCCTGGCATTAGCTCTATGAGGAGGCATGATCTGAAACATCGAACGTCGAGTTAGAATGGAATTAGATCATACCTTATGCATGATAAGAGTAACAAGAACAAGAAGTTTTTCCTAAAACATCTTGTAGCCTCTTTCTCATTAGATGTGATGCACTTCACACCCATGAAAAAGACTCTACTTAGTGCGGCTTTTCAGACATCCTAGGTCACTTAAACCTAATGCTCTGATACCAAGTTTGTCACACCCCAAGGCTACCCCCTGGACGCGGACACGGGACCTAGGATCACGAGTGATCCCAAGCTAAACCTGCTGACATAATCATAAGCATACAAGAGATAAACTGATAAATAAAAACTATGCGGAAGCTAAATAAAGTTGAAGTCTGAAAAGATGGGGAATACCCATATACTAAATTAAATATATGAAAAACTGAGAGTTTAATACAAGAGAAATATCAAACTCAAATGCTAAGTTGAATCTAACTATGTATGAAAATAAGCCTCTAAACTGACTAGACATGTTAGGACATGCCCTAACTAGATCTAGCAAAACTGAAACTAAAAGATTGAAATACTAAAATGATAACATGACTATTGTCCTCAAAGAATGAGGACTCACCACTGATGTTGCTGAACTGGAGATCGACAACCGATCTATGCGTGATCTGACTACTGAGGACCTGATCCTACATCACGAGAAGATGTAGCGCAATATATGCGTCAGTATTTGAAAGGTATTGAGCATGCATGATAGAATAAAGCTGAAATAAACATATAACTGAACAAGAAACAAAGCAAGAGCATAATCTGAACATGATAAAGATACTAAAGACTGAGCTTGCTAAATGCAATGACCAATTTATAACATGTTGAGACTGAATACTGACTATACTGAAATGGTCAATGTAATAGAGTCTGACTGAATAGTGGGAGCTACTAATAACCGATAATAAAACCATATGAGCTAATTGTGGAGTCCGATGTATACGCCCCATCGAGAGGACCCAATATACCCTGCCAGAGGTATATAGGCATGCTGGACTGATCACTAAAATGATGCCCACAGAGGGGACTTACAACCAACGTGGCTAGTAGTGGGACTAATTTGGTACGTTGAACCCTAGTCCAACTCGATATTATGCTACTCCCAATAGATTAAGTGGTTAACATATTATGACTGAATTTTTGTAATGTACTGGATAGCTCAAAATGATATGCAAACTGGGAATGCACATTAATAAATGATAATGACACATTCAAAATTGAGGCATGTTTATCTGAAATAACTGAAATATCTGACCTACCATGTGTAATTAAAGAACTAAAGAATTACATAGCCAAGGTTTTGAAATTCATGCAATAAACTGAGCAACAACATACAAATCTGATTTGGATCATTCTAACAGAAAAAACCTAAAAAATCTATTATTCAAGAAACCCTAGGTCTAGATCATATTGAGGGAATCAATAATCTGACTGAAAACTAAGGACCTAATGGGTGAAAGGAACCCACTAGTGAAATCCCACATACCTAGTGATGAAATTCTCAGAGAAATCTTTTGATTTCGGGGCTGGAACTGATGAAAACTCGTTGCGTTCTTAAATTAGGGTTACTCGCCTCTTTCTCCTCTTTCACTTCTAAATTTATAAGTTTTGATTAAAGATTTCACTTAGGTAAGTTCTAGTTATGTCTCTAGGCTAAAACTGACTAAAACCACGTAAATTAGGGCTAAAATGACTAGGTTTATAAGCCTTATGAAAAGAAAAGATCGGAAAACCCCTGACTTAAACTACTGACGGGCTGACCACGACCATTTTCACGGACCGTGAAAGGAACCACGAACCATGAAGTCGGTCGTGGTCTTCACTTGGACTGAAGGTTTGAGGTTTCTAGCTCATGGACTCTACTATGGCTCGTGTGAAGGATCACAGACCGTGAAGGTGTCTGTGGTCTTCACTTGGGCTGTGGTCTGGAGGAGACTGGCAATGGGGCTACTGGTTTAACCTTCACGGACACCCCCATGACCCGTTGTGAGGACCACAGACCATGAAGGTCCCCGTGGTACTTACTTGGGTAAGGGGTTTCTGAGGCAAGACTAGGGGGCCTACTGGATAGCCTTCACGAATGCTACTACAGCCTATGTGGAGGGCCACGAACCGTGAAGGTCCTCGTGGTCCTCACTTAGGCTTAGGGGTCCGAGGGCTAGGCTTGGGGGGTCTACTAGTTGACTCACCATGGACACCACCACATACCGTAAAAGTGCCCATGGTCTGATGCCTGGGCCTGGTTTGTTCAAAGTGATGGCCATGGGCAGGTCTACGGACCGTGGACCCTATCACAGTTCGTGAACCCTGCCGTTGTCCACTGCAACAGGTAAATTGTAAATTTCTTCATTTTTTTTGGGTCTAGTTTTCGAGGTGTTATAGTTGGGGTCGTCAAGTGACCAACCAGGAAGGGGTCCTTTCCCCTAGCCACTGGTCATGTACCATGACGGCCATAACGGCTCGTGGAGTCCTTGATGGGACGTGAATGCCACCATTAAGTCACTGCGTCAATTTTAAGTCAGGGTCTTTTCCAGATAATTTTAATTCAATACCCTGTCATTTTGCCCTTAAACCAAAGCCTTATATAAAGGTTTTTAACCCCAAAAATACCCAAATCAACTCATTCTCTCAAATTCTCAAAAGAAGAGCAAGTTCATCCCCTCAAATATTTCTCTGTAGAAGTTGAAGAAGAAATCTAGGATTTCAAGATCAAGTCTCAAAATCCCCCATTGATCTCAAGATTTTCGCATCAAGATATGATAGTCTTCATCTATGGAGACCTCTCCTCCATAGAGTACCTAAATTTCCCAAATTTACAAAGTTATAAATCCCCAATTAAGTTAGGATTTTCTTCTATGTCATGGGTTTCTTTCAATGTTGATATAATTGATTATTTTATGAAGTATTATGCATGAATTAAAAAGATTCCATGTTTTTAATATGAATCCCCATGAACCCATGCTTAGCCCATGTTTGCTGGATATTTATAATTGAAAGTGGATTTTGAACTTTGAAAGGAGAATTATTGAAATATGCATGTTCTTATGAAATTGATGAAATATGATATAAGTTGCTTTGAGAGTGAAGCATAATTGATGTTGTTGTTGGTTGAGGAATTTGAAAGGTTTTCTCACATAAAGGATTCTAAGGTTGAAAGGTCTTCTTGCCTTAATTGAATCAAAGTTAAGGAGCTATTCAAAAAATGAGGCAAGTGGCGATTACCCATGACCTCCAATGCTAAAACAAGTGGTGATTACCCATGTCTCATGAATGTTAAGGAAAGTTAAGACTAATCAATTTTCTGTGGGAGTTATGCTTAGCACAGAGTGGGCAAGTAGCGATTACCCATGTCCCATAAACTATGTGACACCATAAATTGTCTAGATAGACATTAGCTTGTGGATCCACGTAAGGTAAAAGTTCATGGTTCTTACCTTGGCAAGTGAGAGCACCTCTTTTCGGTGTGGGGTAGACACAAGATTACATGTTAATAGCTCATATGGTCTTACATGTATGTTAAAGGTAAATCTCCAATATTTATGAATCAAGGTTACTTCAAGGAGTATCTCACGAATGTTTAAAGATGATGTCTACTTGCATTGACCATGTTTTTATGACTTATGTTTTCTAACTCTTTTATCTCATATTTTAGCTTGGTCATTGTATATCATGAAAAGGTCCATGTTTACATGATTTCCATACTTTATGCATTGTTATCATACTTGGTACATTTTTGTACTAACGCATACTCTTGCCTACATTCTCCTAAAATGAAGGGTCTGACTCTCTAGATTCTCATTTCTGTGGCTTTTCTAAGTTTGAATATTGGCGAGTCCTCGTGTTTCGAGGACCAAGCCTTTATTTCATATTGTCTTTACTTTTGAAACTGAACTTGATGTACGGGTTACATCCCGATTACTCCTTTATACTAGATGGCTCTGATACATTACTTAGACTTCCGCTTCATTTATAAAACTCTATGTTTTGAACTTGTCTTTTTAAATCTTTTGATTTCTATTATCTTGTACGATATATACTAAGTAACTTGTATGGGGCCTCTCGGGGTCTTATACGCCATGTCACACTTAGGGTCTACATGGGGTCTTGACAATAGTGACAGCAGGATATGTAAGAACATTGATTGTAGTAATACATGGTATTTAAAAAAAATAAAAAATTATGAGATAAATATTGATCTTTCTATATGTCAAGCGATATCACAATCATTTGGGTACTCAATAAAATCACTTTAAAACCTTTTAACTCCTTCAATGATTTTAATTTCATTTAACCTTCACCGTCTAGGTATACATGACAGTCATTCATTATACATATTTAAGTATTTATCTATTGTCATACTGAAAGAAACCTCATTGCATCTATTAGATAAACATCAATACTCCTCTATTTTCTAGCTATATTTCTGGATGATTCAAATAATATATGAAGGGAAAAGAACAGTTATATCATGATAGCTTTCAAGAGAGGCAGTAAACAATTCATGCTTTTGTAAAAGCACCAAAAATAGCACAATTACAGATCGTCACATGGAGTTGAATCTATCAAAAATACATAAAAACTCCAATCGAATTAAAGGAGAATTGGAGGTCATACGCAGAAAACAAAGGAAGGATCAATTCACATGAGGCACTTCATTTTACCTGAAAGTTGGTCACAAAGGTAAGCTAGTACGAGTTTGAAGGACCACCGAAACTTGTTATCCATTCTTGAGATTTGAAAGTAAAAAATGAAAATGAATAGCTGCAGGAAATGAGATAGATGAATCGACTTTTTACAAACGTGAAAAGGGAGATACTCACCGTTTAGATGAATCAAGATACATTGGAGGTAGGACTAAGTTCAGAGAATCTCATGCTGCCATGGATGATATAGAGAAATTGAAGAGATACATTTCTAAATGCAAAGAGAAGATATAGAGGATAGATCCTTTTTTTCTCTATTTATGAAAACTTTCCCAAAATGTAATTCTCTTAGTCTCTCCATCTCATATTAGTTGATCACTTTCAGTTTACATGCATATTAAGAAATCATAAATAAGTGGATAGTTTTATCAATTCACCCCTTAAACCCTTCTTTGGAACTTTACAAACAAGTGTGAACAATTTCAAGAAAAATTAATTTCGAAGGTAATATGGAAAAAATTCAATTAATGTTTTCTTAATTTAGTAAGGTGATCAACTAATATGGGACAACTATTTTTAGTATAATGATCAACTAATATGGGACAGAGGGAGTAGCACCTTAACTTGGAAAGAATTAAATTCTTTATTTAATTTAGGTAGAAAATCTCAAAAATTAGGACTCTATTAAAAACCTCCACGAAAAATTGAATGAAAACCTAATCAATTTTGGTGAAATCGAACTTTGGAGAATTGAGAAACCTTGAGGCTCAATGGGTGAATGAGACCCATTGATGAAGCCCTACATACCTTGAGGATTAAAGTCAAAAGCAATGGAGGAATAGGAGACTTCAAGCTTGAAATCCTAGGGGTTCTTCCTTGATCTTGAGAGAATGTGGAGAGGATGAATGTGGATGGGAATTGGGGATTTGAGTGAATGAGAGAGTTGGGTTAATTTAAGGGATTGAAGGGTAGTTATAGGACTTAGAAATAGGGGTAAAATGACATAGTATAGGTATTAAAAGCATAGGAAAAGACCCAATTCTCTTAGGAAATAATTGTTAGAGGACCATACAGTTTGGTCCGTAGACCTACGGACCGTAGAAATTCCTACGGACTATATTGGTCAACCGTAGGTCGAGTTACTACGACCTAAAATTAGCCAACTCCCTACGACACCCTTCTACAGACCGTCTAAATTCCGACGGTCCGTAAATCCCATCTGTAGACCTCAACTAGAACCCACAAATTTCACTAAGTCTAGAACCTTTTTACAGAACCCATCTATGACTCATCAAAGGATTCACAACTTGTCCTATCCACTCGTAAATCAAACTTCAGAAACTTGAAATTCTAAAAACTCATCCCCAAGTACATGAATCCCATCCTACGACCTGTATAACTTCTTACGGTCCTTAGAAAGGACTCGTAGAACACATGTCAGTGCCAAAAATCAAAATTTTCCCTTTTCTTTTCACATTCCAATTTTCGAGTTATATATAATATGAAATCTAAAATATATACTAAACTGGTTGTTTTAAGAAGAAGAAGAAGAAGAAGAAGACGTAAGAAATTTATAGTTTAAAAATGTGAGGGAAAACCCCTCTATTTAAAGACAAAAAGGGTAGTATGAACATGTGGTTATTATGCCTTATCAGAAAAGGCAAAATCCTTCAGAAAAGTCATAACCATGTGATAAGATTACAATTCATTGGAAAAGTCATAATTTTTTGGAAAAGTCACGTCCTTTCAAAAAGTCACAACTCTTTTTAAAAAGATACAATCCTTCGATGTGAAAAGATATATTATTTTAATATATTTTATTATATAAATAAATGTAATATAATATAAAATATAAAAGATATACTAGATTAGGTGTTTTAAGTTGGGGTAATATAGTAATTGAACATTCAAGTTAGGGAGTTCATATTTTTAAGGTAGTATAGAAGTATGTGTTATATATATATATACACACACTATTAATTAATGTGATATACACGTGCAAAACGTGTAAACTTAACTAATATTATCTAAATCTCAAATTCATGATGATAATTTAGCATTTAATAATAAAGTCACACGACCATTTTGGATGAGGTTGACCAACAAAGTCACACGACCATGTTTGGATGGGGTTGACCAACAAAGTCACACGACCATGCTTGGATGAGGTTGACCAACTTTTTATTTATTTCTTATATGACCCTTGTAGCTTTTTTTACCTTATATTTGGATGGGCATTATTCATACACTTCACACAACACTCTAAGCTATTGTTCCTTTCAAGGGAGAGAACAAATCCCTTGAAAGATCTTCGAGATGGGCAGAAAAATAGAGATGAAGAAAATAGAAGAAATGACGAAACGTCAAGTCATATTTTCTAAGCGACGTAGTAGTTTACTAAAGAAAGCGGCAGAGATTGCAATTTGTTGTGATGTGGACATGTTGTTTGTCGCGTTCTCGCCTGCTGCTCGACTTGGTAAATTCTGTAGCAAAAAGAGGTATTGCATTTACGATTTTGAAAACTATCATATGAATATTCTGTTACATTGTGCTAGTTATTAATCTATAAAACAATTAACTTGATTGATTTTTGAACTAAATTTTTACTTTTGTAGAATTGAAGACATTCTTCAACGCTATGTTAAGTTTCCCATTGAGAGGAGATTGACGTCCATTAACTTTTCCTAGATTTCTTGACTTGAATTTTTTTATAAATTTTGCTATTAGTAACTTATGTTGTAGCACTAACTTATGAGTTTTTTTTCTTTTGTTGAGGTTAGTCACATGGCCAATGTTCAGGTATTTTACGCTTTTACCTATTTCTTATCGATATGTATTTGCAGGATTTTTTTATGTTCTAAAATTATGTCTTGTTTCTATTAATGTGAATTAATTCATCTAATCTTTAAATTAATGTGAAAGTAACTAAAGTTTGAAATGAAAATTAATATTCTTTCCATTTTAAATTGTTTGTCTTATTATTTTTAATCTCTTTAAAAAAAAAAGTTAAGTTAGGTCTTGAACTTAACTAATACACCAAAAGCTAACTTAAAGGGAGGAAAGTTGTTTAAGCCTTATAAGGATTATCTTCTCCTCCCCCCTCACGCCCAGATCTATATATTCCTTATCCGAGATTTAATTTATCACACCACCATCACTCCGTTTAGATTCGTACATTTTTTATCCATTATTCCATTTATCACCCCCTCTCTCACCCTTATTCTGACATTTTTATCCGGAATTCCATTTATCACCCCACCATTAGATTGAGATCAAAGGATTTCCACCCCACAAATGTCATGTTTTCTAGGTCATACAACAGGATTGACTCTGATACCATGTAAAGTTAATTAGGTCTTGGTCTAAATCATAGCTTAAAGATAATTTAAAGGGAGGATTACCTAGTCAAATAAGGAGACTAGGATTTGATTTATTCACTGATGTAGGACATTCAGTTCCTTCATCAAAAATGTTTTTTAAATCCATTTTCGGCAAATCCTTAATTTCAATTTTCAATGTAACATATATACGACCACAAAATTAAATGACATATTAATACATTCTACTTATCTTTAATTTAAGATCATAAGATTTAAAGTCTTCTTTACTTTATTAAATTATATCAAGACAAAATCAGAAAAACAAATTAAAATAAAGTGAGTGGGTGATAGTTAAAAGATTCAGAAAATGACATCCTCAAATTTGACGAAATACTAAATGATTTTCAACTAATTTTAATTCATTAAAGACAAGAAGTTTGACTTAAGGCAAAAAGTGTATAATTGATAGAGAGTTGTAACAAAATTTAATTATTGGGATCAATTTTATTCACCATTTATTAATATTTTTTTGGTATATAAATGAAGGAAAAGGTGACAAAACTAAGGAAATTGAACCACATCAGTGGAGATGTTAGCAAGCTACACTTTCTTGATGAACAGTTTGGATCTCTCCTCTTTCTCACTTCTTCCTTTGTTTAATTTATTTTTCTCTCTAATTATATTTTGTTTAATGTTACTTACAAATAATTAATTTTAAAAGTAACAAACGATAAAAATGAAATGAAGAGAGAATTAAGAGCTCAATTTTGAAAATAATACTTTGAGAAAGAAAAAATTATTACAGAAAAATGAATAAAATACTTATTGAAATCAAAAGTGCTTATTAAAATGAAAATTTAAAAATTAATATGGGTGACAACTTATTACTTTTGACTGATTTTGATTCATAGACACTTAGCTTATAAGTGCTTTGACTACTAATTACAAATATATAGATAAATTAATTTGGCGAGTCTATAAACTTAAAAATCATATACATATTATTATTATTATTATTATTATTATTATTATTATTATTATTATTATTATTATTATTATTATTATTATTATTATTATTATTATTATTATTATTATTATTATTATTATTATTATTATTATTATTATTATTATTATTATTATTATTATTATTATTATTATTATTATTATTATTATTATTGTACTTTGTATTTTACGCGTATATAATATAATAAAGAAAAGAGATTAGAAAGTCAACCAAAGCATAATTAACAAAATCTTTTCTGACTAGGGAAAAATATAGACGAACAACTAATTCTTTAGTATAGTGTTCATTAGCTTTAATTCTTTATAGTATAGTGTTCATTAACCTATAAGTGTTGCACCAACAATAACAAGATCAAGTTGATGAGTGTAATCCTAAAAGTAGAGTCGCGGGAGAATAAGATGTATGTAACCTTACTCCTATTTTTGTAGTGTATAGAAGTTGTTTCTGATTTATAATCGGCAATCCTCCTCAATTATCTTATCTTGAGACCGGCAATGTGAACAAGCTCACATGAACGGAGTTATATAAGCGTTACACAATTTTAATTTATCAAAATATTGAATATTACCTAGTACCTAATGCTTGATTTCTTTTGTATCAAGTAAAATTGATTCACACTAATGAATTAAACTCTTTCATGATGGTTGCCTTTGGATGTTTGTTGCTGGTGCCTGAATTTCTACAGGATTGAGGTGAGAAGAACTTAATTTGATCTCTCTTATTGTCAAGTTTTAAATTGAATTATAAGTCATTTTTCTCTTTTCAATCTATCCTTTCTATTATAGCTAGTTATTATTATTAGAGCCAATGAGGAAAGTTGATAAATTCATTTTAACTTGAAATTCTTTAATGCAGAATCTGGAGCTACAAATCAAGAAGAGCACATTGGAATTGCAGATTGTGGATGCTAACATAAGGTTATTTTATTTAGCATCACAAGTGTTTTCATTTTTAGTTCTTTTTAATTGTAACATCTTGGCTAAATATATCTACCTTACCTTCAACATTCATTTACACATTTAGATTATACTTCCTCCGTTTAAAAAAGAATGACTTCCTTTCTTTTAGTCTGTTTCAAAAAGAATGATTTCTTTCTTTCTTTCTTTGATAACATTTTAATTTAAGTTTTCCACGTGGCATGTTTAAGGCCACGAGATTAAAAGACTATTTTGTACATTTGACATAACTTTAATTTAGGACCACAAGATTCAAAAGTCTTCTTTATTTTCTTAAATTTCGTGTCAAGTCAAACATCTTTCTGTAGGGATTACGAACCAGGACTAGATGAAGAGTCTTCTCTTCATCAACTTTCTTGGTGTGAGAGGAACTTACATCTATGTCTCCAAAAAATCAAGGCTAGAAAAGTTTGCTCTTTCATCCAATAATTTTTTCTAGATTTATCATTTAAGAAAATAATTATTTTTTAGAAACTATGTAAGATCCTAATTAATATCAAATGAATTTTGATAAGATGGAATTGGAGAAACAAGGAAACATGGATGTTCAATTTGCTTCCCAACAAACAACTCTACAGCAGTTTGATACTAATAGTTGGATTAATCCATACAGGTCATTAATTTTTTTCACATGATATTTTTCTACGAAAAATTCCCTCTCCTTTTTTCGTTTAGTTTTATTATTTCGTTATTATTACAGTTCAAGTATCCAAGAGAGCATATATCAAGATCGGATGGACAAAGGGAAGAGAGTAGCAAACAATTTTAGAAATTATACATATACCCCTTCATTTGCAAGTTCTTCACAGTCTAGAAATATACCATTTTCTCAAATTCAAGACCTGTCACCTTATATCCCATTTCAGGTAACACTATTTTTAATGTGCAGTAACTAAGATCTTCTTAAAAAGAACGAGATATTTTTTTATTTTTTTATATAATTAATTTTATTTGCACAATAGAGCCAACAACAAAACATGGTGATAGATGTCCAGCAGAATTCGACACAAACATTTGTAAAATCACAGGTACATTAATATTCTTGAAATATCATTCCTTGTTAAATCCGACCCGCACCCCACTCCCATCCCTTGTACTAAACTAGTTAAGTCATATATTTTGCAAGCACAAGTGACTTTTGGTGAAAGTAGTGACAACTCTATTATGAACTTCTAGCAAAATAATGTTAATGGATTTAACAATTTCATTGAGGTTAGTTCAAATGGGAATGACAACTTTCATAATAACAACACCAACAATCACATCATTCAAAAAAATGATCACTCTTCAGTTCAAAGCGATGCAATAAATCCTAATGTTAATGGATAAAACTATTCCATGGAGGTTAGTTCAAAGATATGTTCATATTATTATTGAGTAATTAATTTTATTTGTTTGTTTATAAATTAATTTTATTATATTATTCACACAAATACTCACTTTTAATGTTTTATCACAATGATCAGGAGAATACCATGGGAAACAATGAATATCATGTTGAAAACACACTTGAGAATGATGCATGGGAATGGGATGATGTTTTCCTCAATGAAGCTTTAAATGGGGAAGAATTCAGAAATTTGGATTGATCAATCAATGACAATTAATCTCTTTTTAATTGTCTAGATTATTTATCTTTGGTCCATTTAATAGATCATAGACTCTTCATATTTTAGTTTCTTTATGTTGTATGTTGGCAACATCATATGTATTACTACTTAATATTATCAATAACTTGTCCATTTAAATGGTCAAAATCCAATCGTCACATTCAAGGTTGGATGTCATTTTAGTGATTTTTTACTCTAGGCAACAATTTACTTGTTAGATTAATAGTAGGGATGAGTTACCATTACTACATTTTAGGCCAAGTGCAAAGTCCCGTTAACAGAACAATATTATGTGAAGAGAATTGATAATTATTCGATCAACACATGACATTGATGAATGGTTATGGATAAATTTAATTGTATTTCTAATCCTATAGAAAACAGAGCAAGTCATTCCTTGACCGCAAGATACAGTGAACTTAATGAAAAAGGTTTCGTTGGGTCTATAATGTGGTGCAATTATAAAGTGCTTGAATGGACAATAGGTAAGGTTCTTATCAATCAAAATATGCTGCAAAAAAATCTTGATAGTTTTGTTCAAGGTTGGAAGTCGAATTCCAGGTCTGGGCCTATTTAAGATGGTGACATTTAAGAAAAGTTCTGAAAAATACTATCAGGATCCGATCCGATCCCTCGAGTCATGATGGCACCTACTATAACCCATCAGTAGTTAATCAAACTCGTACTCAGAACGACTAGTAATGAGTACAATGTAGAACTAAGCATAACCAACACTAGACAATATAATAAGACAAAAGCGGAAGCAAACAAAATCTATATACAATAGAATCCCTCCAAAAACCTTGAAATCACGAGTACAGAGTTGTCTAATATGAAAAATAGAAGTCCCAAAAGTGGACCACAACAAGTCATCGCAAAGGCAAAAGACTAGCTAGACATATATACAGAAGGAGACAGGCTGATCTAGAACGCCAAGTGCATACTCTCGTCTTTGATCCCTGAAAGCTGCAAAAAATGGCATGAACAATCACCATTTGTAGTTTGTACTAGGATCTACATCACGAAACAGATGCAGAGGGTAGAATGAGTACAAAGATAAAAGTTACTCAGTAGGCATCAAAGATTGACTGAGCAAGAAAGGTGAAAACAATATGAAAAGATAGAATACAGACAGAAACAGAGGTCCAAGCAAATATGAAAGAGAGCATGCGAGCATATCAAAAGAAAATATAACTACAACTAAACTAAACCTAACTAGGTCCCTATAATCCCAGATGGTACACTCGTGCGCAAGTTTAAATAAAATTCGAACGGAACCTATAAGCCCGATAGGTACATAGATTAGCTAAGACGATGAGAGTGAAGTGCCTCAAATACATATCCAATAAGTGTATGCTATGCCTCAAGCCCCAAGTGATGGACTCTAACCAGAGTTAATGGCCACGAGCCATAAGCATCAGCCTCAAAGTGGAAATAACAGCCTCGAACTAGAAATAATAGCCTCAAATCATAAACATCGACCTCGAACCTGAAATAACCACAATATCTAGTCAACTCCCAGTCAAGGCAGAAAGAGTGACAAGAGGCATGTGTAACACCTTGGATTTCGATAAGGGAATAGGTTGCATGAATTTTCATTACTGGTTTAGGTCTACGAGACCTTTCTACGGTTCATACAAATTTCTACGGGTCGTAACCAGTCTCGTAGATATGAGTAAATCATTTTTGAAAATCAAGTCCCAGTACCCCATCCTATGGTTGACCAAGACAATTTGTCAAATGTCCTACGAGTCATATATGGGTCTCGTAGGTTGGTCATAGTCTTAGTGAAATTTTGGAGTTAAAGTTGAGTTCTACGGTTAGGGTCTATGGACCGTAGAAAGTCGTACAGACCGTAGAAGGGTCCCGTAAAACGTTGGGTGATTTTTAGGTCCAGGTACTTGGCTTACGTTGACTAGTATAGAACCGTAGAAAGATCTATGGTCCGTAGGTCTAATTTAAGGGCTTTTGGGTCTTTTCCTAAATGTTTTAAGCCTATACTATGTCGTTTTGGCTTCCATCCTAAGCCCTATATAAAGTTTTTAAGTCCTACATCTACCTACTAAAAAACCATTTTCCTATTTCCCAAGAACCTAAACATATTCACTCTCCTAAATTCCCTCTCAACCTAAGGAAGAAGAAAAAGCTAGGGTTCACTCCAAGGTCATCAATTCACCATACATCTTGGGTTTTGAGTAGCAAGGTATGCGGGTATTCACCCATGGAGTCCATTCCTCCATAGGGTCCCCAAACTTTTCAATTTCTCAATCTCAAATTCAATTGATCAAATTAAGGTTCTTCTTAATTTGTCATGGGTTGCATCCAAGTATCATTTAAATTGTTATTTCAACCTTCTATTGCATGATTTAATGTAATTACATGATATTTAGTTGAAATTATATGGACTCATGCATGATTTATGACTTCCAACTATGAACCTATGAAGAACCCATGAACGTATGAACTATGACTTTTGGAAGGTTATACATGTCTTATGAAAATGATGTTTATGATAATAGGGTGCTTTTAGATGAAAGTATCAATGTTGTTGTGAAAGGTTTACTCATATACAAATATGATCATGGTTGTGAAAGGTATTTCTCACATATGAATTCACATTGGTGAAAGGTTTCTCACATATGTTCAAATTGTATTTGAAGGAGATATTCAATGTTTTGATATTTAAGGTGTGGATTGGTATTGATCATTACATTTCCTATATTATAATGATATATAAGTTTTATCTATTCCATTGGCATTTATACTTAGCACCTCTTATTAAATTTTTCTTAAGGGTTGTGCATGACCTTATCCTAACAAATAAAAGTGCACGGAGGGAGTATCATAAAAGAGTTTTTGACTAAGAAAAAGTCTAACATAGTCTCAACAAGTCATCTATACATCAAAAGAAAGTAATTGAGATGTAACCCATACACCACATACAAATGTCTGAAAACTGAAATAAGGAAAACTATAAAAGTGTCTAGGTTCTCGAAATATGAGGGCACACCAATCTTCGAACGCCAAGAGATCAACTGCCCACAAGTATGAGAGGTGGGAGCGTCGGACCCTAAATTAGTGAAACAATGTAGGCACAAGTATGCATTAGTACATGGAATGTACTAAGTATGATAACAATGCATAAGAGTTATGAAATCATGCTAAAAAGGACTTTACATGACATGTAATGACCAAACTAAACCATAATGATAAAAGGGTTAGAAGACATAAGTCATAATCATGGTAAATACAAGCTTAACATCTTTAAAACACTTGTGAGAAACTTTGAAAGTAACCACCGTTCATTATTGTGGGATGTTTACCATTTAACCGACAAAGACCATGTGAGCTATAACATGGAATTCAATATCTATTCCACACTGAAAAAAAGATGTCCTTACTTGCCAAGGTATGAACCATAAGTCTGAGCTAAAGTGGATCCAGTAGCTAGTGTCTATCTGAGACAATCCTGTGGTGGCGCATAATTCTGGAACTTAGGGATTGCTACTAAAGATCCAAGGACACTAAACTAAAACCTTTATCCTTAAAATTCGCTCGGTACTAAGCAAAATCGCACATAATGGTCATTAATCATATTCATATTATCATCCCTGAAAAGACTCAATTTAGCAACCAATCCAAGCTAAAGTTTATTTAGAAAAGCTCTTAAAACTTGATTCAACTTAGGTGAGAAAACTTTTCAACCTTATGAATCCTTATGTGAGAAAACCTTTCAAAATCTTGAACTTAGTAGTATGTGAGAAAACCTTTCATGGAAAGAACGTTGATACTTTCCTCTCAAAGCATCCTCAAATCATTTACATCTCTTTCATAAAAGCATGCATATCTTTATAAAAATTATATTTCATAGTTCATAAGCTTCATCATGTATTTATAGTCTAAAATCATGGATCATGGATTCATATGAATTCAACTCAAAATCATGTAAATACTTCAACTCATGCATTAAAAGATAGAAAAAAAAAACAATTAAATCATAATTGAAAAGAACCTATGAAGATTGAATAATACCCTAACTTTGAATTGAGAATCTAACTTTGTAAAATGTGAAGATCTTAGGAACCCTAAGGAGGAAAGACTCTATAGGTGAATACTAATATACCTTAGTGATCAAGGCCCAATAGCTATGGTGAATTGAAGATCTTGAAGTGAAACCCTAACTTCCTCTTCCTTAGCTTTAGAGAAGATTTTGGGGATGAACTTGGAGGGAAATTTATGATTTAGAAGAATGATTTAGAATTGGTTGTTTATGACTTAAATCACTTATATAGGGCTTAGAATAGGGGTCAATTCTGTCATGAACCAATTTCTCAAGTCATGATGGCACCTACTACACACCACAAGTAGGTAAGCCTAACCCTTAGTCTGGAGTCATAATCAACAGACTATCAAGTGGAAGCCAATAACGAGAAGCATAAAGCTCAAAACAAGCAAATAAAGGGTAAACAATAGATATACAAATAGAAACCATCCCAAGACCTCGCACCAGTTGGTAGTTGAGCATCTAATACAAAAATTGAGTACAAGACTTTACAAATACAAGATAAGTATGAGTGGTCTCTTAATACAATATAATGACTAAGCTAGCAAAAATAATAGATGGAAACTAGTAGCTCCACACACTAGGAGCTCACCCCAATCTCCAAAACTCCAAACTGCTCTGCACGACTCTAATCAACAGAGATAACTCAAAATGCAATCTGCAGGGGCAGAAGTGTAGTATAAGTACCGAAACAGTACTCAACAGGCAATGACCGACTGAGCTCAAAAGATTACACAAGCATAAACAACAATTAATAAGGTGAGATGCTAATGTAAAAGGACAATAAAGAGTAGAGATACGACACAAGAGGTAAGAAGCTGAGTCATAACGTACCTGGAATGCAAGCCAACAACCTATTCGTCAACAACGAAGACACTAAGTCAAATACCCAGGGTCAGGAGGTCCCACAACCACAATTCTACTGACTAAGCCTAACAATAAAAAATAATAGAGAATAAAATATAGTCAAATAATAACCTAACCGGACACCATAAGCCAGAAGGTACAATAAGAAAACATAACCCAACCAACCCCATAAATCGAAGAGGCGCAATCAACAACCAAGTATATTGGTGATAAGTAATACATATAGATGCAGAGGATGCAGTAGAACCATCGGTAGCCATCTGTAACTAAGTGTATAGAACTACCTCCCCGCCCTACAGGTGAGGTAGGACCCATGCATCTCCATCATTTGGTATTATGATACTCACGACCAGAGGGGCTCATAGGGGACGCGGGTAGTTCGTATACACTACTTGGGCCTGAACTAGGAGTTAAGCCTTGAAATTGTGACAAATAAGGATCAACTCCGTAGAGGATCATAAGTAGACATATTCATGCAAGAAAAGTCATTCGACGCGTTGACTAGTTAAGTAAGAATTGAGCACATCATAGATGCCTCTAATATCTCAAGTAGAAAGGAGCACATCCCTGATGTCTCGTAATCTCAAAATCCAGTAAATCCGGCGATCTAGCTGTACGACTCTTGTTAAAACGACTATAGAGTAAAAACTGAGTAAATTAGTATTTCATCATAAATGCTATGTATGCCAATGCATATGCCGAGATTGTACCACAAAATCTATGTGAATGAACAAACAATGCAATGCATGCCATCACCAGCATTCAAACAAGGCACTCAAGTCAAATAAACAATCAATCACCCAAACCACGCTATCAAGCGGAGAGTACTAATTTGAGATCCTGCTGGTCCTCGCGTACGGCGTCGGGCCCAACAATATAATAAAGCTCATAAGGGTATAACAAGTCTACAGATAAACAATAAGCGAATGGACCAAGGAAGAGTTCTAAATCGATAAAAATAGAAAATTGACTCAAGGGGTGACACCCTACCTCAATAGTGCTACTTCAAGCTAAGATTTTGCATAGCTAAATCCAACCCATGACTACGATGGTCACCTAGGTCATAGGTCCCAACAAAAGGAGAACGACCTATTACCAGCCTACTAGTAGCAGAACATAACTATAAGTGGGGTACAACACAATCTAAGGTACCTAAGGTCCCCCCGAGTCTATTATCATAAAGTATCAATTCCACCAAGGATAAACAAGACCATTGACACCACAACAAAGCTACAAGCCTAAACTAAGGATTCCAACACCCAATCTAAGACCAAGGCCCCTACAGAAACAAAAAGGACGGAATGACAAGAGGGAGGCTAAATTCTGGCAAATGCCATAAAAAATTACATGAAATCTATACTAGGAATTATATAAGAAGTTCAACCAAGAAAGTAGATTGAAGCGTACCTCACATCCGATCAAGAGCACTCTGAATCTACCACACATGAGCTATCCGCCTTCGAAAGGCCTCTGAACACCACCACACTATCAAATTATTGATCAAAATGTCATTAAGAATGATTAGGCACTAAATTCGCAACAATTAGAGACATGCTCAAAATCGAGTAAAAAATTAGAGTGTGTGACCAGCATCAGGAATCCCAAAATTGGCTTCGTCAAAAGGTCATAAACTATGCCTTGAACTTGTGTTTCAAAATAGAACACAATTTGATGCTCGAAAATTAGCTAACCCAACAACAACAATGAAAACTCAAATTAAAAGAGAAAAGGTAGATATTTATAAGAGAAATTCACCTCGAAAAGATAGTCGCCAATACAGTCCAATCACTCTACCACTTATCTTGACAATTACAAGTGTGTGGGGCTTCGAATCACAAAATCAGAGCTAAAATGAAGTACATATCACAAAAATACCAACTTAAGCCAAGGCTGCCTCGTGACCAGCCTTTAATAGAGAGGCCCGATCACTGGTCGGTCGTGACCGCGGTAGATTCAACGCGAACATAAGGCTAGCCATTCCTAAACACGACAGCCCGTGTGTGACGATGCACGCCAGGGATCCATCCGTTCATGACCGTGAGGCCAGGCACACGACCACGACACCTCAGCTATAGCAAAGGGCTTGGGCTTACAAACTTCAACGGAGTGCCCAAGATTCATCCGAAACCCCGTGCGCACAAACGAACTATGCTACCTCAGCAAAAATGGTATTTCAGACTCAAAAAAGCATCAAAATTCCCATACGAGGTTGTTTTGATTAAAAGTGAGTCCCATACCCAATTTTCATTTTAAGCCAAAATCTACGAGGGGCCTTAGAATTAGCTCAAAAGCCTCGGGACCTAAATAAAGTCATTCTAGACTAAAATCAATATTCTGTAGCTAACCACGCTGACAGAATTCTCATCCGAGCTCATTTACTCAAAATGTTGACTAAAGTCAAACTTAGGCTTCAACTTAAAAGTTAAAATGCCTAATCGAACAGACTCACACTGAAAGCCTCGAGAGCCATGCCGACTATGCTTCTAGACTAAAATGTCCCTTTTGTAGCTGATGAAATAATCATAATGGGATTCTAAGGTTATCTTCCTGAATTTTTTGATTAAAACTGACCGTTCATGGTTCAAAAGCTTCAAAATACTATAACTTGCATAAAAACTAAATGAACGACCAGGTGACCAAACTGTCAATCCCAACAAGTCATTAATGACTTGGTGTCACTACATGAATGGTCTAAACGCTGAACATGAGACATAAAAACTAAATGACCTGGAGGTCATTATAAAAACAACATAACTTAGGTATCCAACACATAGGGAAAGACTAAAATAGCCATGACTTAAAAAGTTGAGGGGTGACTTATATGGAAGCCTTTACAGACCATTTAGGTCTTGATGTTCTGTGAAGGGAACCGTACAAATGGCCAGCTCCAGGGCTGCGTTAAACAGCAAAACCTTTTCCCCTAAAAGGTCAATGAATTCCTAAACAAACCGTTTAGCCAATCGTGGAGGGTCCATGGTTGGTTTTAGGCCTGCGGACCTGTCTATTCAACTCGTAGTAGATTTCCCAAATTCCAAGGTGTTAAATTGTATGCAAAGTTTCTAAATAATAGTCCACCTCCTATATATATCAGTAAAATTCATAAACCAATCTACTACTAAATCTGCCATAGTCGATGAAATATTTCATAGCCCATCTAACAGTGCATCAGATATTCCTATTAGTGTTCATAAACCAAGTTAGTGTTACCATTAGCTTAGTCAATAAATGATCAATTGGGCATCATTCATAATCACTGAAACAATTTTACTGATATCTGAAGTCTCAACTACGAGGCCTATCTACCACTCGTAGATGGTGCCCGTGAAATACAAAATTCTAATGATTTTAACACTTTACTGCACTTTTCCCTAGTCTAACCTGAGCTATGGATTTTGGGGTGTTACACCCTTTATGCACACTTTTTATCTTTAAATATTTATGCTATCTTTTAAAAAAAAATGGTACTTTATAATATAACATACACACAATAATTTGTTCTTGTATTTACATTTATTATTATTTTACGCGATACACACTTGCAAAATACGTACATTTCACTAGTTAATATTAAATGATATTTAGTTTACCCTAGAATTAAGCCAAGAACCACAGGAGAAAGCCATGAGTTAGCTTAGAAAAAAAATTTAGTTAGTTAGGTAATTAGTTATTGTTTCTGAATTTATACCTTAAATAATTAAATATCAATATTTTTTTCTTTTTTCAAATTGGGAAGTTACCTGATATAGCTCTATTCAATAGAATTTTTTAAATTAAAGATTTGACAACTATTTAATCATAATGATTAGGGGTGTATATAGGTCGGTTTGTTTTTTCATAAAAAAATAACTAAATCAATTATGTCAGTTTATTAAATTTTAAAACCAAATCAAAGCAACATAAAGTTGGCTTTTACGGCTTTGATTTTAGTCGGATCTTTCATTTTTACAATTTTTTTCATTTTTCTTTTACTTATATATAGTAATTGAAAAAGAGATCAAATATATTTTCATTTACATGTGTGATAAGCTAAAACTTGTAAAAGTTAAATAAATAGGAATTTTCAAAAAGTTCGTAAAATTCACATGAATACAAAATACTTTCATTGAAACATCAACGTTCATTATATTAAATTTAATTATAAGTTTAAAGTCTACAGTCAAAGTGAATACAAAATAAACCATATACAAAGTAAATTATTAACTTCCGATTTGAAAAACTATAACAATATAATTGTAGCTTGTGAAAATGTGCTTGGTAAAGTTTGCTTCTTTTTCAAATTGTGTATAATTGGATTTTAGAAAGAAAAAAACCTATTTTTAACTCCTCAATTTTTGACTCAAAAGGGCACAAATCAAATGTCCAGCAAACATCTCTCTAATCTCTATTTGTCAATGGATTTTATTGGTAAGATTTCTCCCTCTATTGTGTTTGTATATATAAAGTTTTTCCCCCTTTTGTTATAAAGATTTTCTTTCCCGTTTTGTTGTTAGGGTTTATATTTGATGTGACTTCTCTATTTTCAAATGTGATGCATAGATTTTCCAGTTGTGCTGATTTCAAATTCTTATCCATCAGTCTACACTTAATTCACCGATGTTCCAAGCTTTAATTTGCCCAGGTAAGTTTTCCAATTATTTTTAGGAATGTAATTTCCATTTCCTTCTATGTTCGGCTAACAGATTCATCTCTCTTTCAAATTGGTACGCATTTTCCCTTTGTGGTGGATTACATACAAAACATTGTTTTGATAAACATGATAAAGGTTCCTGTGAACAACATAAGTCCTTGGTGATAGAAAGTTGAGCACTTAAGCTAATGTTTGTAAGGGCTTGTGTTGTTCACATAAATGTTTATCATGTTCATCAAAACAAAGTTTTTTTGTCCGCTGAAAGAATTCGAGAAAGGCGAGGATGAATTCCTACGTCAGCAGGGTCTAAATCTCCCAGGATTGTCGAGTTCCCATCAATTAAGTTTATTATTCCTCAGGACTTACAAAGAGGATGCCAGAGGATCACTACCATTTCTCATGTTAACACACTCATCTACACCTTTATTGGTATTTTGTTGATTGCTTTCACCTGGCCTCTCCGGCCACAATGTAAGCTATGATCTTTTCCACCATATTTCCCAGAATGACCAGTCCCATTCACAAGCCCGTCAATAGTCAAAACTCTTCCATGATGTTTTTCAAAAAAACCACTCACAAGAATCTCCACTCATAAATGCTTCCCTCATACCTCCATATCTCACTTTCAAACCAACCCAACAAAGAGAAGCATGAAGAACAACACACCAAGGAAGCTAACACTAGCAACCTTCTTTGCTTTCACCTCACTCTTCTTTTTCTGTAGTTTCTTGCTACTTTTTGGGGAGGGCACTACTGCATGTGGTTTTAACTTTAGAATGGAAACCAATGGCACTTCTGATCCTCGTCGCTTCATCATATAAGGTGGTGTATATAACATCCATGGAGGATGATGGGGATACATCCCGGGGGGTGGCTGCACTTGAGGAGGTACACCAGTACCTCTAAGTTGTGCCTTTAGAGTTACATTTTCCGCTATTTCATAGGATATCTTCGCATTCGAATGTTGAATTGGTGAATGAAGTATTCTAACTCCTCAACATAATGCTTTTTTCTTTGCCTTGACAAGTGAGCACTTTCCCTGTTACTAATTTTTCTAGCCGATCTTCTTTTTATCCTCATCATTATTAACATTGTCACTTAAGGGAAATATAGTGGATTTTTGGTGTTTGTTTACATTGTTAGAGTCTTCACTATGATTTTTCCTTTTCAACAAATAGCTACAATTACTTATATTAGCATTGAGTTTCTGTTCTACAACTCCACCTTTTACTGAATTACTTCCTAACTTCGGGGAAGAATGTAGCAATTTGTTAGAATTTGACATATTATTCAACCCTTTTGAGAGATGGAACCACAATTTGGAGATGGCATGTTCAAGTACCCGGACACATCGATAGAAACCTTGTGCAACAACACAGACAGTTCATCCAAAACTCTTGAGCTGCTCCAACTATGAAGTAGCCCCGACGATGACATGTCCTTAAACATCTCAACTCCCGCTTCCTGATTGCCGGAAAAATTACTTATTTCCCCCGACGACAACATGAAATTTCTAGAAGAATTGCCAAAATTCCTAATCAATTCATTCCAAGGTTGACTAAAGAAATCAGGGTCCATCTGGAGCAGGTTTGATCCCGTAGCTTCCCCTTGACAATCTCCCGAGGTTGACTTGATAGTTCCAGAAGCATCATCAACACTCCCTATAGATTGACCAAAGCTATTTGAGTCCATCTGACCCGAATCCAAACCCGGCTCCGACCTGAGATAGTCAGGCAGTTATCTAGGCATTTGAAATACATCATTATGGGTAGGGTTTAGAAAAATATCATTGAATGATGCATCAAACTGATGTCATCAGTTGAGAAATCAACGTTCAAAAATTTCATAGGAAAATCTTCAATATTTTGTAGATATGTTATGGTCATGTGTACGGCGTAAAAAGTATGGTCCAAATTTTTTTAGCAATTGATCACAAATTTAGCGAGAGACGGAGTAGGAATAGAGAGGAAACTGTCATTTAGTTTTCTTTTATAGTTTTATATTTCGAGATTGTTATTGATCTATTAGATTTGGTAGATATCATATCTTAGAAATAAAAATTAAGATTGTTAAAGTTTCAAATTTTCATTAGTTGGTATGTGTATTTTACCACTAAGAGCATGTATGGATACAAGAATCCTCTTTTAAATGATCGAACCTTGAGGAAAGATTGCTATTTTTCAATGAAGTAAGGGGTGTAAATAATGTGATCCAAGAACCATTTAATTCTATTTATTTTCTCTATGCCTCTATATTTCACACTTGGAAGGTCATAATCTAGAGTTCAATGACTAGAATATCTTATAAAAATGAATCTTTCTAGTTAAATCAAGAGCACTAGTCTAACAGGTTATTAAGAACGAAAGTTGAATTTTAGAAAATGTCCTACACATGACATGAACATACTCTTTTCGTCCGACACATGACCGCAACATACTTTTTACGTCCTACACATGACCGCAACATACTTTTTACGTCCTACATATGACCGCAACATATTAAAAAACGTCTATAATTTTCTATGAAATTTTTGAACTTTGATTTGTCAATTGATGACATTACTTTTTATGCATCATTTGATGATATTTTTCCAAACCCTACCGATGATGATGCATTTCAAATGCCTAATTACCTGCCTGACTGTCTCGGGTCAAAGACGGGTTTGAAATCAGATCAAATGGACCCAAATAGCTTTGGTCAACCTGAGAGTCAGCTGATGGGGAGTTTTGACGATGCTTCTATAGAACATTTAAGTTAACCTGCGGAGATTGTCTCGGGGAAGGTTTGGGCTCGAACCTGGTCCAGATGGGGTTTTATTGCTTACGTCCACCTGGGAATGAATTGATTTGAAATTTTAGCGATTGTGCTAGAAATGTTAAGTTGACGTTGGAGGAAATGAGCAATTTTGCCTGCAATCAAGCAGTGGGAGGTGTGATGGTTATGGACATGTCATCTCCGGGGTTACTTCATAGTTGGAGCAGCTCAAGATTTTTGGATCAAGTGCTTTCGTCATTGCACCAGGTTTCTACTGATGTCTCTGTGTACTTGAATGTGCTATCTCCGAATTGTGGTTCCAATCTCATAAAAGGGTTGAATAATCTGTCAGATTCAAACAAATTGGTACATTCTTCTCCGAATTTAGGAAGTAATTCGGTAAAAGGTGGAGTTGTAGAACATAAACTCAACGCTAATATAAGTAACTGTAGCTATTTGTTGAAAAGGAAAAAAGGGTAGTGAAGACTCGAATAGTGCAAGCAAACACCAAAAATTCACTATATCTTCCTTGAGTGACATTGTTAATAATGATGAGGATAAAAGAGGATGGCTAGATTAATTAGGAATAGGGGAAGTGTTCACTTGTCAAGGCAGTTAAAAAAGCACTATGTTGAGGAATTCTTGTATACAGTTGGCATATTTCATTCAACATTTGAATGCAAAGATATCCTATGAAATGGCGGAAAATGTAACTCTAAAGGCACAACTTGGAGCAACTGGTGTACCTCCACAAGTGTCACCACCCTTTAGGATGTATCCCCATCCTCCTCTTATAGATGTCATTATACAACCTTATATGATGAAGCCACAAGGATCACAAGTGTCATTGGTTCCCATTCCAAAGTTGAAACCACAAGCAGTAGCACCCATGCCAAAAAGTAGCAAGAAAGTGGAGAAAAAGAAGAGTTAGGTAAAAACAAAGAAGGTTTCTAGTTTTAGCTTCCTTGGTGTGTTGTTCTTCACGCTTCTCTTTGGTGTGTTGGTTCCTTTATTGAAAATGAGATATGGAGGTATGAGGGAACCATTTATGAGTGGGGATTCTTATGAGTGAATCTTTTGTAAAACATCATGGAAGAGTTTTGAATATTGACGGGCCTGTGAATGGGACTGGTTATTCTGGGAAATACGGTGGAATAGATCATAGTTCACTTTGTGGCCGGGGAGGTCAGGGTGAAAGCAATCAACAAAATACCAATAAAGCTTCAGATGTGTTTGTTTACGTGGGTTTAGCTTGTGATCCTCTAGCAACCTCTTTTTATGTCCCTAGGAATGATACACTTGTTAAGATTGAGGGGCATTTGGTAACTCAGTCTATGTTGGCAAGTGAGAAAAGCCATGGCATCTCATGGAAGTGCTCTTAAGAAAAATGGAGAGGCAGGAATTGCCAACTACAATAGTCATTTTTGAGTAAATATTATAAAAATGACTATTTATTTTCTCAACGCCTCTGCATTTCACACATAGAATGTCAACATCTATAGTTCAATGAGTAGTATTTCTTATATACATGAATCTTTCTATTTAAGGATTTATACCTATTTGAGTGCTTTTAAATCAAAAGTACTAGCCTAATAGGTAAGCAAGAAGTGCAAAATCATAATGGTCCCATATAGTTGTTCATGAAAATTTTCTAGCATTTAAGAGGCTTGATGATCTTTATTTATCCAAACTTAATACACATTTTAATTGTTAAACTGATATCCTTGAGTGTTGAAATTAAATACAAATAAAATTGATATTTTATGTGAAATACAATTATGATTAATTTTTTCTTTTTTTTACTAACATATTTTTAGCTCCTACATTAATTGTAGAAAATAAAACAATATCTTGATCATAATGGACAATTATATTAATTAAAAAAAATAGATGTCTTTTGACATATTTAGTAAAGAACATTGCAAAGGAAGAGAATTTCAGCGGGACCAAGTCACTTTCTTCCATGGTAGTATCTGTTTAGGTTGATCCAAGAGAGATGGGTGATGGTGATGGTGATGGCATTGTTAGTATTTGAAACTTTAGAGAAAAATATAATGTTCACCAAAAGCTTTTTTCATTCATATGACATATTAGAAAAGACATGCAAACATGGTTTTCAAAAGTTAGTAGAGACCATACATATCCAACCACTAGTGTATGTTCTTATAAGACATATTCCATAAGGACTACCTTTCCTTTACAAACTAAAAATAATATTTAAAAAAAGAACCATTAAACAAAAAACTATCTAGAAATATCTCATTTTCTAAGACTACTCCTTGAGATTTTTCTTGGATACTCCCAACTTATCCCTTAGAACTTCAATTTTTCCCTTAGGAAGAGTCTTGGTCATAATGTCTGCAATCTGCTGATCTAAGCTACAATGAACAAGTGTAACTTCCCCATCCTTCTCTGCTTGCTTGATAGCAAGAAGCTTCACTTTTATATGCTTGCTACGACCATGTTGAACTGGATTTTTTTCCATAGATATTGTTGAGTTGTTGTCGACGTTAATGACAGTAGATTCAATAGGATTTTGCTCTAGATCACTTAGAATCTTACCTAACCGTAGAGCTTGATTAGTTTCTCCAGCAACGACAATGTATTTTGCTTCTGTAGAAGATTGAGCTACAACTTTTTACTTCTTCGAATTCCATGAAAACATGCCTGAACAAAGTGTAAAAGCATATCCAGATGTGTTTTTTATATCATTAACGCTTCTTGCCCAATCACTATCTGAATAAACCATCATTTTCCCTTGCTTTTCCTTTTAAAATTAACCAAATACCATAATCAACATTCCCTTTCATATATCTCAACATTCGTTTAGCAACACCAAGATGATCTTGACTTGGAGCTAGCATAAACCTCAATAGAAGACTTGTCGCGAATTTGAGATCAGGTCTTGTTGCTATTAAATACAACACACTACCAAGTAGACTTCTATAAACTGTTGGATCAGCCCTAAACCTCCTTCAAACTTTGAAATTTTATCATTGTGAACCAGTGGGGTTGGTACAGGCTTGCATCTCTCCATCTTGAACCTTTTAAGATATCCCCTGCATATTTTCTCTGAGAAATTAAGATTCCATAAGTATTAGGATGAATCTCCATTTCTACAAAGTAACTCATATGACCCAAATAGGACATTTCAAATTTGGTCTCCATCTCTTGCTTAAAGTGATTCAGCGTAGCATTATTGCTTCCCGTTAACAGAAGATCATCAACATAAAGTGACACCAGAAGAACATCTCCTCCTTTAGCCTTCTTCACATATAAAGTGGCTTCATTTTCACTTTTTTGAAGCCACAATAAATGAGATGAGCATCAATCTTACAGTACCAGGCTCGAGTAGGTTGGTTAGATCTACCTAATGGCTTCTGAAGCTTGTACACTTAATCCTCCATTCCTGGAACAAAAGCCTTCTGGTTGGTCGACATAAATCTCCTCCTACAACTGTCCATTGAAGAATGCTGATTTCACATCCAGATGATACAAATTTCAATTTGATTGAGCTGCCAAAAAAAGCCTTATTGTATCATGTCGTGCAATAGGTGCAAATGTGTATCCATAATCCATACCTGCAATTTGTACGTAACCTTTCACACAAACCTTCCTTTGTATTTATAAACTAAACTATCTAGATTAATTTTGGTTCTATAAACCCACTTCACCCTAATACATTTTTGTTAGGAAGTTATGATTTCTCTAGAAACTCTTATATTCTAAATATTTTTGTAGTAGACTAGTCTTTTGATTTAAAATAAGTGGTGGTTAGTGAGTCACATATGTGCATAGTTTAGTGTGAGATATTTTGTTTATTATGTGATTGTAATTCTCTCACTTTATTTATGTATAAATTTTATGTAATGAAACATCTAGAGAATTATATAGAACTCAAGAAAACTTTAGCCTTCATCTTTAAATTTCTATAGCAATTTACAATAATGATTCCGTTTACACCTTGTAGAGGTGAAGATCTTCTTCCTTTCTTTGTAACAATTTCTGACTTTGGGTTTATTAACCACCTTCCAAGTATCATTCTTCTCAACCATACAAATATCCTTTTTCATAACTTCAATCCAAATTTCATGTCTTGATGCTTCTTGATAGCTATTTGGTTCTGAGACTGCAACATTAAATCTTTGATATATCTTAGAAAGGAACTTTTTCTTCAAAATTAGTGAATCAAGTGAGGATTCCTCGTCTGATTCTTCAACTTCTTTGGGATTTTCAGAGCCAGTTGATTGGATTTCAGGCACCAGACACACTTTCCAAAAACATGCATTATCTTTCTCAATTTGCTTCTTATCCCAGTTCCAATAAGCATGCTCATCCACTAGTACATCTCTTCTGAGTGAAATACTTTTTGTTTGGAAGTTGAATACTCTATAAAATAACCAATAAAGATCGCTAATTCACCTTTCAATTCAAGTTTGCTTCTTTTTACGGAAGAAACATGAGAATAGCAAATCGAATGAAAGATTTTTAAGTGCTTCGCATATGGTCTTATTCCACTCCATGCCTCAATAGGAGCTTTTCCATCTACAACTTTAGTTGTCTGCCTACTTAACAAATACACTGAAGCAAAAGAAACTTCTTCCCAAAAGAGTTGCGGTAGTTTCTTTTCAAGCAATAAACATCTAGCGATTTCAACAACAATCATGTTCTTCCTCTCTAAGACTCCATTTTTTTTTCAAGTGAATAACTTACAGTCCACTTGTGATTAATTCCCATATCTTCACATTACTTATTGAACTTATTTGAAGTGTATTCACCACCATTCCCTAACCTCAAAGACTTTCAGCTTACAACCACTTTTTATTTCAACAGAAGCTTTGAATTTCTTAAAAACTGAAAATACTCGAGACTTGTTACACAAAAAATACACCCAAGTCATCCTTGTTAAGTCATCAATAAAGAGCACAAAATATTTATTTGGTCCCAAGATGATGTCTGCATAGGTCCACACACATTTGTATGAACAATTTCAAGTTTTTCAGTTGTCCTAAGGGTAGCACTTTTAGGAAATTGTCACGATCCAAAGTACACCCCAGATCTGACATGTCAAATATGATCTCGAGAGATCCTAAACAAGTCACTTGACATAAGTATGACGTAATGAATTACAATTTAAGAGATATAATTAATATAAATTTCAAATCATAGAATGGCATAAGCGATATCAACAGAGTACATCAGAAAATAGGCGAAGAACTATTAAATCTGACATAAGCCTTTCTAACATCATAAAAGTGGTTGGGACATAACCCATACACCAAGTACAAGTCTAAAACTGAAAGACCATAAAAGCAATGAAAGTATCTTTGGCTTCACCCTCGAACCATGATGACTCACCAATCCAAGTGATTAAGCTGAGCAATCTCCATCTAGGCGCGCTTGGGAGGAGGAACAACATACCCTATATTTTGAGATAATATAGGAACAAATATACATTAGTACAGTGAATTTACTAAGTATTTGGAAATGTATAAAATTGTAAAGCATGATAGCATGTTAAACATGATATGCAAGACCAAGTAAAACGTGATAAAAACCTTTATAAAGAAATCATAAATCATATACAAGGTTAATGCATACTTAAAACTATTTGAGAAACTTTCATAAAATCTTTGATAGAAACATAGTTCATTTGTGGGATATTTACCATTAACCGAAAATAAGACCATGTGAGCTATAAATGGAATTCGGTATGACCCTCACACCGAAAAAGGGGAATCTACTTGCCAAGGTAGAACTCTGTCTCATTCATTCTTTGCTGAAGTGGATCTACTAGCTTAGGTCATTTAAGACAATCCTACAAGGGCACATAGTTAAGGGGCAATGAGATTGCTTCTAGAGACCCGACCTCTAATAACGGAAGAGCCTCTATCTCAAAGTCCTCTCGGTACTAAGTAAATTCAATGGAAAAGACATAATTATAATCATATAAAAATACTGGGAAAGGCAACAATTTAAGACTATTAATCCACTCACCAGTTCATAATAGAGTATCTCCTTCAAAACCATGATTTCATAAACTTCTTCATAATACACACTTACCTTTCTAAGTATCAAAATCATGATTCCTTTCAATTGTGAGAAAATCTTTCACAAATCATTGGTACTTATCTCAAAAGCATTCATAGTTCATAAATCATCCTTTTTATAAAACATGCACAACTTTCATAATCATAATTCATAAGTTCATAAGCATTATTCATAACTTTATAGTCAAAATCAAGTATGAAGCATGGGTCCATATGAAATCAATTGGAAAACATATGATTGGATTGAATCATGCATAATAGGACCAAATAACATCAATTGAATCATAATAAATAGGACCCATGAAGGATAACATGAAACACTAGATAATTGGGTGAAATTAAATTGGAGATTTAGAGTTTCTTTAGGACCCAATGGATGAAAGGAATCCATTGATGAATTCCCACATACCTTGATAATAAAAGCCCTAAGAATGCAGGAGGATGAGACCTTGAAGCTCGAAACCCAAACTTTCACCTTGAGAGGATTTTGGAGAAGAAGACTTGAGGGATTTGAGATAATTGAGTCAATGAAAAGATTTAGGATTAGTCTAATGAGTAAAAATTGTTATAATTATAGTTATAGGGCTAAAACAACATAGTTTAAGGGTTAATTTGATAGGAAAAGACCAAAACACCCTTAATTAAAAACTACCGAAAGACCCTGTGACTTTGACCTACGGACTGTCCTGGCCAGTCATAGAATCATTTACTAGGACTCAAAATTTCTTATCAATTCCATAAGACCTTCCTACAGCCCGTCCAACATTCTATGACTCATAGAGCCAACTCGTTGACCCAAGTTCAACCAACAAATTTCACCAAGTCTAGATGACTTCTACGGTCCCACCTACGACCTATAGATTACAGTACGACTTGTCAAATCCTTTCCTAGACCTGAAGTCTCAAATCAATTATCTGAATCACCCTATGGGTACTTCCTACGACCCATAGACTTACCTACGATCTGTCTTTTCTTTCATAGTTCAACTTATTAGTAGTTGATGTTTTTCCAAATCTCAAACCAAGACCTACAACTTCATTCCTACGGCCCATAGGCTTCATACGGTCTGTAGGTTAAACTCGTAGATTAGTGCATTAGTTCAAAAATGAAACTTTTCCATTCAAAACTCAATTTTCAATTTCTGAGGTGTTACCAAAATGCTTTCCTGTGTACCTCACCTATCTGACATGATTCACAAATTCTTTTAGACTATGAGATCTCAAGTAAGTCCTTAGACAATCGTTTTCATACATAGACTTTAAAGTAGCATAGTTAAAAATGCCCATATCTTTTGTCCCACAATCATGACTCATCTGTACTAGTAAAATTTGCACTATCAAACTTCTCGTCTAAATGAAAAGTTTTATCCACCATTTCTACTTTAACAATCAAATTATCTTCATAGTCAAAAGCCAAACAATGTTTTCCCTAAAAAATAAAGAATAGCCTTTAGACATCATTTGAATCACACTTAAAAAGTTACATGTTAAACAAGGAACATACAACATATCATGTATAGATTTCTTACCTTGTGTAGTTTGAAAGGCAACTGACACCTTTCCAAGTGCATCTATTGTTTCACCATTTATCATCCTAACTTTAGTTTTGATTGACTTGTCAAGTGTGTGAAACATGAGCTAATTCTGTGACATATGGCTCATACACCCACTTTCTATGAACCATGAGGCTTTGTTGGTTATGTTTACTTCATGAGAAGTCATAAACAAACTTTTTTGTTTTTTTTTGACTCTTCAGTAAAATTTGCTTGCTGCACATGGCGTTGTTGTGGTTGATTCTACTTGAATCTACAATTCTTCTCAATATGACCCATTTTTCTACAAAATCTACATTGGATCAATGGCTTTCCTTTGAACCAACAGTCCTCATTTTCTTGATGATTGATTCTTTTACAATGGTTGAAAGGTGGAGACTTTTCTTTCTTTGAAGGTTCCTTCCATGTTTTGCCTTTTACTACTTTATCTTCGTACATCCTTAGATTTTCCTTCATGTGTTGCTTATCTTTATGCTTTTCTTGAAATGCCACTTCAATTACTTTTTCTTCTTTTATACTTGATCATTTTTCTCGAGCTTGCAACTTGCCACTCAATTCCGCTACAGATAAAGTCTTCAGATCACAAGATTCTTCTATTGCTGAAATATTAGACTTGAACCTTTCTGGTAAACTTATCATCATCTTTTCCACAACCTTTGAATCTGAAAAGGTTTATCAAAGTAGACTTATTTTGTTTTCAATCTCCACAAGTTTAGCATAAAACTCTTTTACAGTATCTCCTTCTTTCATCTTTAACATCTCAAATTCTTGTTTGAGAGTTAAGAGTTTGATAGTCTTGACACTGTCACTTCCATCGAACTCCTATTTTAGCTTCTCTCATGCTTCTTTAGGTGTTCCACAAGCCATTACTCCTGTGAAAATCACATTTGAAAGTGCGAATGAAGACATGTGATTGCCTTTGGTTTCCTTGACTTCTCATCTTCATAAATCTTTAGTTGTGCAACTGTTGGATTTGGTCAAAGTGGAGGAGGAACATGCTCACTTTCAATTGTTTCCCATAGATTAAGAGCTTTGAGATAAACTTTCATCTTAATCACCCATATGTGATAATTTTCTCTTGTAAGCATAAGAGGGCCTGCACCCAAGAAGTTGTTTGATACCATGTTACTAAAGGCATACACATATCATATCATCATATCATATCATCTCATCTCATCTCATCTCATATCTTTCTTATATATTACTATAAGTGGAAGCTCCAAAGTGAAAAGTTAGATTACCATTTTACCCCTATGCTAAATTAAATTATTATAAAATATAATTTATTAAATATTTTATCATTAATTTAGAAAATCATCATATTCAATACTACTCCAGAATGGACACATACGTTGCATACTTAAAGTTTAATAACAATCAATCAAGTATTTGGGTATACAAAGGGGTGGATTAATTTTCTTGCAAATGTAACTTATTGCAGACTATTCAATACTCTAGAATAACTTTTCATCTTCCTAAACTAATTCAATGTTTGGAAGTTCTTTTCAACTTCCAACTGTAGCTTTAGAATTTTATAAATTGCCACATCAGTGAATCATTGTAAATTCATTGAGGTTCTCTTTCGGAGTTTCAATACCACCAGTTCTCCTCTTCTCCTTATTTTTAATTATTTATCTTCAATGCACCTATTAAGGGGTTCTATTGCTATTGCTCATATATCGTCTCTCTTAACCATATGTTTTAAGTTATTAATTGTGCCTGATTATGAGGGATTCTTGGGCTGCTAATAATTATGCCATGACACAAGGGGCAATAGATGCAGTTAAAAATGTTAGATATTCCTTTTTTTCCCCTTTGTTTTTACTTAGTTACTTAGGTTGGAGTATTACTCCATTAAGATGTTTGCTGTTTCTGATTTGAAGAAGAGGAGGAAGTTGTGTTAATTGAAAGAATGTTATGACTTGCTAATTTCTTTGATTTTATCTAATAATAATATTTGATTACTCGCATGAAGTAGGAATCAAAATATATATGTTGATTTCAGTTCATTTGTAGAATTGCTCTTTTAAATAACCCTCATGCGTTATATTTATTAAATCACCCTCTTTAATTAGTTCAAGAGAAGAGTATTGTAAAGGATCTAATTTTCTGTAGTTGCTGTAATTGCATTCATATTGGATCTTAAAATTGTCAAGTCCAAATCTTTATCTTGTCTATGTCAGAAAGAGGCATAGTGTAACTTGGATTTTAATTACCAGAAAGTAGAAAAATGAAGAGCTACAAGATTCAAGAGTTCAATAAATTACAATCTTTTTTGCCTTCTAACAATCCCAATAATAATACCAAATATAATACAATCTCAATAATACCAACTTCTTATGAAGCATTCACACACACAAAAAAAGAAGCATAATTAACAATTGATTAATATATATACTAAAAGTGGGAACAATGGTAGGGAAAAGTTAGACTACAATTCTATCCCTACATCAAATTTAAATGTTATAAACTATTTAATAAATTAAATATTGAATAGTAAATCATCATATTAGAATATGAATCAACCACCATAAAGTTTATTGAATTTGTATTCTTTTCATTAATTTCATGCTGGAGTTAAATTCATGATTTTTTTGTTTTGTTCATCTTCCAATTGGAAATATGAATGATTATGTTTGACCTTAGAAAAACGAAGAAAAATCATATAGATCTATATTATATATTTTTGGTATATAAATATTTATATTAATGTTAAGTACATTACATAGATTTTATTACCCCCCAACTCTTCATTATGTAAATATATGCAACTCCACTAATTATATTCATTATGGTTTTTACTCCCACCTCTCATCCATGATCAAATGTATTAATCTCATAGTCATAACAACTCTAAGTGTTCTTCAATCCTATTCTATAAATAGTGACATTTGACACAATATTGTACAGACTTAAAACAATTGGGAAAAACAAAAAGAAGAGAAAATCTCTATGCTCTATTCTCTTGTCTCTTTTTATTTGTTTTTTTTTAATGTTTATGTTTCTTGTTTGTTGCTATTGTATAACTTTTTATTGTTAATAATGTGAATTTACAATGGTTTGTTGCTTTGTATACATTAACCTAGCATGTGATATTTTGGTATACTTATTTGAAGATTGTATCCGTACAATAATTAGTTATTTTTACTTTATGCACTTTTAGTCAATTTTATAATTAAGGATGTATTTTTTTTATTAGGATGATATATTTACTTTCTATTGTAAAAACGGTGGATTTTTTTTAGTAAATATCAATAAATTTGAAGCGGAGAAAATAGGTCATTTGCAATACAAATTTTATATGAAATGTTTTGGGATAAACGTGCAACACACGTTTCTAGAACTAGTAGCTATATAAGCTTGTCAAAAGTTAGTAGAGACCTTACCTATCTAACCACTATTGTACTCTATTACAAAACATATTGCATAAAACAAGGACTACCTTTCTTGTACAAACTAAACATATTATTAAGAAAGAACCATTAAAAAGGACTATCTAGAGATATCTCATTTTCTAACGGGCATCATGGGTCCGAAGTCCCTCTTTTGGATATTCGTAGTTGTGCTGATTGATAGTGTCAAGTATATCACCTTTTCTTGCATGATTCCACTTAAAGGATGTGCTCTCTTGTGAAGTCACCTGAAGATGGAGTGTTCATGTCGTAGAAACAACACAAATAAACAATTTTGTAGATAGCATAAGATCTACTAATAGTCCTCATTGTTCACGTAGCTTCAATATGTAATAGTATAAATTTAAACAACTATCATTAACTAATGGAGGGTAATTGTCGTCTTCTCTATGTGTGATATGTTTCTACAATAATACATTATCGTTCCTTAATTATCGAAAGAAGAAAGCGAATGCTCCTTTGAGTTATATGTATTATGCGTGTGCACTATATATTTATATTTACTCAAAAATTACTAATGTAGTTGGAAATTCATTGCATTAGCATATAACCGAAAAACATCTGACTTCTCTGAAATGATATGACATCTTAGATTCATTTTTATTTCAGGGAGACTGAAATAGATTCACCTTTATCTATTTGAAAGCAGATTCTCAAATGATATTTATACACCAGAGATGATTATGCTTAGTTATATACACCGACATATTTTTATGTTGCAGCTTTCCAGTAAGTAGTTGGCGAGTCCTCCTCATTTGGAGACTTCAAAAAGTAGTAAGTAGTTAAATTTTCCATCAAGACAATTAATTGTTTTGCGATAGCTAGGAGCCATGTCCCGACAAAACTTAAATCTTCTTTATTCTAGTTAGTAGAGACTTTACTTCAGACATTAGTTGTTTAGTTCCACAGATCTTTCATTCATATCATTCAAACTCGATTCAGGACATGTGCATTGCACGTGTATTTCGTGTGAATTTTTACAGATTAAAATTATATGAAAACATGCATATAATGAGTACTGAAATACCATAACTACTAATAAATGTTTAAGAGGTCTAATAGAGAGAAAACACACACAAAAAAGAGCAAAGAAGAAAAAAAATACTATGCACACATTAAGACTTTATAAATATAACAACATACATGGAAAAACAATACAAAACTAGTACATAATTTTTCAAGTTCTTCTTAAGACTAATACTACTAGTATAGATGCTAAGTATTCTTAAATTAAATATTCAATTAGGAATTAATATAAGGAATTCCAAAAGTTATTAATATCTTAATTAAAATGATACAATTTAATATTTAAATAGTTAAATATTTCGTAACATTTAATTTATAGCAATGGTAAAATCGTAATCCAACTTTTAAATTTTTTTTATTCCACTTTTAATAATACTAGTCTCTGGGCACATGCGCTGCACGTGTAGCCCTGTTTGACACTATAATTTGATATCTAATAATAACAATTCTTTAACTGCATATATTTTTTATTAAAATTTTTTAGGGATTATAAAATATAATTAAAGTGTCATCTTATCTCCAAGAGATATGATAATGTATGTCATAAGTATTGATTTATTTCTTAAGACTTATTTACATGTTTTTTCTACATAAATCATTCTCATTGTAGTTGGATGAAGCAATACATCTAGTGTAAATTATTCATTTTTTTTAAAATAAGTTAATCTGATTGATATATTAAAGACTTGGATATATAATTAAGATAGAGGAATGTCTTCCGTTCTCAGAAGAAAATGATATCTCCAAGGCAAATGTGAAAGTCTTAATATAGACGACTGGACAAATGTTATCTTAATTTTTTAAAATAACATTATATTACTCATTAAAAAGTTTAGCGTAAAAAAAATGCGTCGGAACAATTTCAACGTTTTTTTTTTCAAGATCAATTGCCTATCGACTTGTAAAAAATGACTAATAAACTCTATGATGATTATTTTTTTTGTTTTCTCCATACTCCTTAAATTTTAAACCAAATTCATATATATCGATTCAATAACCTTTTATTCAATTATTATTTTTATACTCCACTTTATAGAATATATTTTCTACTACTTTTTTGTGGTTGGTATAACAAATTGATCTTCAAGAAAATTAAATGTAAGCTCTTTTTTAATTAGGTCATAGAATTTTTAATCTTGGACATGTATGATTAATTTTTCAGAAATCTAAAAATCATAACTTATCGTATAACTTCTTAAATGTGATTATTCTTTTGGATTTCTTAAAATTAAATCAATTTAATTCTCTTTTTATCTAAATAACAAGTGCTCCTTGCTCTAATAAGATCAACCCTTTAACGAACTAAAAGGAATTTCAAAAACCATAATTTTTGTAAAAGACTTAGCTGATGTCGAGAAAGATATACGTGATAGTTGTGAATTTGCAAGCTGATTCCTTGAGAATACTTGTTAACATATGCTGGTGTATAATGGTGAGGCAGTAAAGAAGAAGAAGACAGAGGTCTGCTAGGTGTATTTCTGGTCTGGAAAGGCTTTTGGATGATTAGTCATATATGTTTTTCTTATTTCTTGTAATTATCTTTTAGTTTTTTTGATAAAGTAGGACACAATAATTTGTTAGATAAAGTAGGACACATTTCATAGTTGGTCAATCACATCCTTCATTATCTTTTCACAGTTTGTTATTCATGTATTCTCTGAGTTGTATATATACACATCTATACAGTGATCATGTCAAACTTATAGAAAAGAGAATTTTCTCTCAATCAATTTCTTGCTATTTTTTTAATGGCATCAGAGCAGCTTTAGAATCTGACTAAAATCCTTGTTTTATTTTCTCTTTCTTCATCTTCTCTACAATGGCACCCACGCCATCTACTTACGATCAAATTATTGAAAGCACTCCAAGTACTCTTTCTGCCGAAATAATGTGTGCAACTCATCTCTACTATATTCATCCCTCTGATTATCCTAGATGAATCTTGTTTCCACAGTGTTTGATAGGAAAAGCTATGGTGGATGGAGAAGGGTTGTTATAATTGTGCTCTCTGCCAAAAGTAAACCTGGGTTCACTATGGTTCATTGGTGATTCCAATTGCAGATTTGGCTCTTCAAAAGGCATGGTCATGCTGCAATGACATGATTCTCTTGTGGCTTCTCAACTCTTTATCTAAAGAGATAGATGAATCAGTGCTTTACTCTCAAAGTGACAAAGAACTCTGGAGTGACCTAGAAGATAGGTTTGGTCAGACGAATGGTGAAAAATTATTCCAGTTACAAAAGGAACTGAATGTTGTGGTGCAAGGTAACTCTAGTATATCAGGCTATTTCACTAAAATGAAGAGTCTATGGGATGAACTAGATGCATTGAACACTTTTTGTTGTTTGTGTTTGTGTGTGCGACCGTGGTGCTAAGGCAAAACTTCTCAAATTCCATCAAGATGTAAGATTGTTACAATTCCTTATGAGGGTGAATGAGTCCTTTATTGGTGTTAGGAGCAGTATTTTGTTGCCATCCCATTTACCGTCTAATGGATAGGCTTATTCCTTAGATATCCAAGATTAAAAGCAATGAGAAATCAATAATTCTCATGTCTATCCAAGGGACTCTGCATATTTTATCGTAGCAAATCAATCAGGAGGAAATATAAACTATCCTAGTTTCAAACCACCAAAAGGATCTGTTGAATCAAATAAAAATCCAAGCACATGTGCCTAAAGCAAAAAAGCCAGGTCATAGCATTGACAAATGCTACATGATTCATGGATTTCCTCCAGATTTCAAGTTCACAAAGCAAAGGAGATTCCAAACCTTGGCTGACAATGCTTACCACGCTATATAGGAGGTTGATCAAGGGGGCAGTGGTTCTCAAATGCTGAAACTCTAACTCAGGAGAACATAGGAGAAAATTTGCAATTACTTCAACAATAAAAATTGGGACAACAAAGTGAAAACAATGTCAAAGCTACCACGAGTGCAATTGTGCTGGTATGAAAAGGTTTTTCAATTCCTATGCATTTTTGGTTAAAACAGACACCAATTCTTGGATATTGGACAATTGTGCATCTGAACATATGACTTTTAACAAGTATCATTTTTCCAATTTTAAATCATTAGGAAATCCAATCATGGTGAATCTTCCCAATTCTCACAAAGTTAAGGTCACACATTATGGTTCTGTTACTCTTCTGCCAAACTTGATCTTGTATAATGTTCTCTATATTCCATCGTTTAAATTCAATCTTATGTTTGTCCACAAGTTTTGTCAACAACTTAATTGACATGTTCTCTTCACTCCTGATTCTTTCTTTCTACAGGGCCCTTCAATGAAGTAGCCACTGGAGTTTGTGAAGAAAAATATGTACTCTACATTCTAAAATAGAAGTCTAAAGCTGCAGCTTCTATGGATAGTTTAATATCTAGTCAAGTTTTAATTCCAAAAGGCACTGTGTTGTCAATCCTATTCCTATTTTAAATTCTAGTTTCAATATTCATGTTTCAAATGTAAAAGAGAAGCTATGGCATTATAGACTCGCTCATATGCCTTTAATCAATATGAGAAAAAAAAAATCTATTCTAGTAAACCATTGTTCAAATTTTCAATCTCCGTGTATTATTTGTCCAATGGCTAGACAGTCCAAACTCCTTTTTCCCTCTACTACTATTTCTACAAAATCTATTTCTGAATTAATTCATGTAGATACTTGGAAACCTACAACAATCCTACTTATGAAAATTTCAGATATATTCTCACTATAGTAGATGGTTTTAGTCTTGGAACATGGACTTTCTTACTATCTTCCAAATTGAATGCTTTTACAGTACTTAAATCTTTTCAAACCATGATAGAGAGGTAGTTTTGCACTACAGTCCAAAAAATAAGATCTGATAATGTTTTTGAATTGGGGACTGGAAAACTGTAAAATAATTTTTTGTTTTCAAGGCATCATTCACCAAACAACTTGTGTTTCCACTCCACAACAAAGTGGAGTTGTGGAAAGGAAACACAAGCATCTATTATAAACATCTAGAGCGCTTCTTTTTCAATCACATTTACCTATTAAGTTTTGGGGTAATTGTGTTTTAACAACAACATATTTGAATAGGTTTCCTTCCAAAGTTCTCAAATACAAAACACCTTATAAGATTCATTTTACGTCTAAACCAAATTATCAGAGTCTTTAAGTGTTTTGGCTGTTTGTGTTTCGCTTCCACTCTTTCATTTCATAGGGAAAAGTTTGAACCTAGAGTCGTGTCATGTGTGTTTTTGAGATATCCTCATGAAAAGAAAGGTTTAAAGTTACTTTATCTTTAAACCAAGAAATTTTTTGTTTCAAGATATGTGATATTTCACAAAAACATATTTCCTTTTGCCCCTACTAAATTTGGTGAATGTATCGAATCTTTTCTACCAAAGATCACAGTGTTGGTCCTAAGGATCCTGTGCCTACTTTAGTTCCTCATAATCTGTCCACAAAGGACAATTCTATTCCTATTTACCTATCACTAAGTCTGCTTTTTTCTGATGATCATTATCCTAGTACCTTTAAATCTCCATCTTCTCCTATTATTCCTGATAGCATTCCCTCACCTTCAGTTTCACTTATGGTCATAGAAAATATTCTTAAAAAATATTCTAGGTCTCATAAAACACTTAGTTATCTAAAGGATTATATCTGCAACGCTTTGCAACTCAGCAATGTCACAAGTTCTTGTTTTCTTTCCTCTGTTACTCCTCCTTAGTTTTCTTTTTCCAGTTCGTCTTCCACAAATCAAGCATTCATAAATTCCCTCTACCTAATAGCTACACCCAAGCTATGACGCACCTAGGTTGACAAAATGTCATGCCTAAATTAGAGCGCTTGAATTAAACAAATCTTGGGATGTTGTGGAGTTACCTCATGGGAGAAAGACATTACTCTGTAAATGGGTGTATAAAATCAAGCAACATTCAGATGGAAGCGTGGAAAGACTCAAAGCTCGATTGGTAATTTGAGGCGATATACAAAGAGATAGAATAGTTTTGAATGAAACATTTTAACCGGTGGTTAAAATGACTACAATTAGGTGTATCTTGTCTATAACGTCAAAAAGAATTGAGAAGTATTTCAAGTGGATGTGGATAATGCATTTTTACATGGAGATTTAGATGAGGAGGTGTACATGAAATTTTCAGTTGGACTTCAAATGAAGCCACTTCAAAGCTCGATTTAAACTAATTGGTAAAAGTAGAAGTGCGACATGTGATGTTACTAATGTTCTTCAAGTAGAAAATCCACTTAGAAATTTCAAGGAAGTAATAAATTTTCTCAAAGGTAAAGCCAAACTTCTAAAAACTATGTTGAAGTAGCGTAGAGTGTTTTGATGAGAAAAAAGTATTGGATCACCACTTAATTAGAGTACTAAGATCGCACAATAAACATTCAATCAACAAAATTTGTTACCATCTCAAAAAGAAATATTTCCAACTCACTTAAGGATTCTTTTTAACTCGCAAAATCTCGCAATCTATCTAGGAACATGTCAAAACGAATTGCAAGTTCAATTTCCGGACAGATTTACAAAGAACATAGGCGTGGAATAGTAGTACCAAAATCAACCATCGTTGCAATACTTGCTCGAGCTTTAGTCCATATATGAAACTGGACAACAACTAATTGCTTGAGTTTTAGCTGATGTGTTTAATTGTTCAGACTTTCAGCTTCATTTGATATCTATCTTTACAAAATTGTATTTCTTTATACATTAATGACACATAATTTTTATGATGTGATTTCTCAAATGACTAACCTAATTAAGGAAATGAATATGCCTGCTTGTTCAGAACAGGGGAAAACTTTGGAAGTTAAGAAGGGAGGCAACCTTCAAAAGTGATGCCACCCCTTGGCATATTTTAATAATTAATTATCTAAGATAGTTTTTAAAATATAAATGAACTATTCATGGAGGTCATTTATAGAGGAAGAGTTGGTGTCTCTTTATCGATAATCTTATAGCAAAGGTGTTGGGAGTTATTAAATCTGACTCAATTGTTCCATCAGTTTGAAAGCATAATATTTTTTAATGATTCATACATTGCCTCCATCCAAGAGAAGAGAGAAGTAGAGTTTAAGGACTTGAGAGACATAAACTATATTGTTGTTGAGTTGCTCACTATGGTCATGGTCAAGCTGGAAAAAAAACACACAACTAAAGAAAACATATCACAACTTACGAAAATACCTCAATTTTCATCTATGGTCATGTATTCTCTTCTTTGATCCTTTCTTTTCTTTTTCTGCTAGGTGTGTAGTTGTATAATAATTCTACACTTAATTGCTTAATTCACCGACGTTCTAAGCTTTGATTTTCCTAGGTAAGATGTCATATCATTTAGGAGAAAGTAAAATGTTTTCTAGTTATTTGCTAATGTAAGGAATATATTGCCTACTACAATTGTCCTTTTTGAGTAAATATAGAGTGCAGAGACATAATACATATAACTTAAAGGATTGTTCGGTTTCTTCTTCTGATAATTAAAGAGAGATAACGTGTTATTATTGCAGAAACATATGACACATAAAGAAGACAACCATCACGCCTCATAAGTTAATGAGGAATATTAGTAGATCTTATGGTATCTACAACATTGTTTTTCGATGATGCTTCTGCTACATGAACACTACCAATAAATGGAAGCATGCAAGAATATGTGACATATTTTACACTATCAATAAGCACAACAATGAATATCCGAGAGACGGAATTTGGACCCATGATTCCATCACCATCACCATTAACCAGAACAGATACTACCAAGGAAGAAAGTGACTTATTCCTGCTGACATTCTCTCGCTTTCCATTTGTTCCAATTTGTTCTTCAGAAATGCTGTGAGAGGGTCTAGAAAGGGAAACTGGAGGACCATTGAGGATCCTTCTATTTCTATGGAGACGTGTTCCATTCTACCTTTCTTCCATAGATATATCTCTAGCATTGGTAACAAGAACTATGGATTGTGGAGCAGAAGAGGACGCATCAAACTCGAACACTTCTATACACGTGTCTGAACTAAACAAAGGCCCTGCCCAAATGAACACAAAATGATGTAAGATATAGAATTAAGGGACTCAAAGCAATTCAAAATACCTAAATTCTAAAAGAAAACACTTGAAAGAGTAACGAGATTTGCCTCCGTTGATGTTTTTTTAGGGTATAATAGCTAGAGGAATTCATTTCTATCAAGAATAGAAGATTTGACCTAAAAAGGGAAAAAGAATATCAAAATATGAATTTAAATGATATGGAGTCCTTAAAATGCTCACTCATATCACAAAGATAAGAATTAATAGTCAGTATATATAGAACAACACTTACCAGCAACACCTTCAAGGTACCACTGCCGCATAGTTTCGTTTTCATTCTCTTTCTCCTCAGATCCATGAACCCATTCTCCCACTGCAGGACTTCGATAAAGGCGAGGATGGATTCCTGGGATAGACGGGGCTAAATCTCCACAAACTGTGAGGCCTAGCTCTCTATTTTTCTTATCAGCACTTCCATGAGATGTCGTGGCTTTCTTACTTGCCAATACAGACTGAATAATCAAGTTCCTGTCAATCTCAACAAGTTTATCATTTCTTGGGACATACAAAGAGGTTGCTAGAGGATCACTACCATTGCCCATATGAACAAACTCATCTACAGCCTTATTGATATTTTGCGAAAGAGGAAAGGTGTTTTCCCATTCGATTGATCGATTCAGAGTCCCGAACCGAAGCCCAAGCCCATACTCTGACTAAGAAAAGTGGAAGTTCCTACCCTGGGAAAACCAGAAAGCAGCACTGGAGTTAATCATAACGTTTCGATCTGGGGTCAGGAGCAGAGGTTGTAGTATCGTAGCCAATGCTCTTTGATCACCGTCACGAGATTTGATTCCTCAATCCACTGATTCTTTCCTTCATATACCTCCCCACCAATAGATAGAGACAAATAGGAATAACCGAACCACGTCTACAACCTCCCTGGTCACATTGCAAGCTATGATCTTTTCTGCCATATTTTCCAAAATAACCAGTCCCATTCACATGCCTGTCAATAGTCAAAATTCTTCCATGATGTTTTTCCTAAAATCCACTCACAAAAGACTCTTCACTGATAAATAGTTCCCGCATACCTCCAAAAACGTTTGAAATGCATATTAACCATCTTGATAACTTTAAGAAAATTGTTATACAAAATGGTTTGGTCATTTCTAAATAAAAAATGAGTTTTTCCAAACTGATGTTTGATTTTTAGGACATCATATTTTTCAAGGAAAAGTTAACACTATTCAAAGATCAATTGACTTTTCATCAAACTTTCCTGATGTTATCACTGATAGGACTCAATTGCAAAGATTTTTAGGGAGTTTAAATTACATATCCCCTTTTCATAAAAATGTATCTCGTGATTTGGCCTCTTTATACGATAGGCTGAAAAAGGATCATAAATTACCTTGGACTGATAGTCATACCACTTTGGTAAAGGATATTAAACTTCGTGTTCAATCTTTTCCATGCTTAACTCTTGCTAACCCTGCTTAACAAAAAATTATTAAGACAGATGCGTTTAATATTGGTTATGGTGGGATATTAAACCATATTAATCCCAACGACAAAAATGAATATTTGATCAGATTTCATTCTGGGTAATGGAGCGAGGCCCAGAAGAAATATGCTACGGTGGCTTATGAAATGTTAACCATCGTTAAATGCGTGTTAAAATTTCAGGATGATTTATATAATGAAAAGTTTTTGATAAAAATTGTTGCTCAATCTATTAAGTATATGTTTAACAAAGATTTTAAACATGATGCATCAAAATTAATATTTGCTAGGTGGTAGGCCTAGTTAGCTCCTTTTGATTTTGAGATCCAATATAAAAAAGGAAGTGATAACTCTCTTCCGGATTTTTTATCCAGAGAATATTTAAATTCATAATGAGTTTTTATACAACTTTAATTAATGAGAAAACTTTAGTTACTATTTTAAAAATAATTCCTCTTAATAAAGATTTGTAGGAATTAATTTTATGTGAAATTATCAACGATATTATTAGAGAAGATTTCTCTATACATGATTATGAAGAAATTGTCGATATCAATGAAGATAATTATTACAGTGACTATTATGATACATCCGAATAAAGCAAAGTGCTGTCTGCAGGATGGACCCTCCTTGGGTAAGCAAGAGCAGATGAAGGGGAAGATCATCCCCAGGATCATTCTATGGATCCTCTTCTAACACCCCAGTTATACAAATGGGAAGAATGAGTTTGATAAACTCAAGAATCTCCTAAAGTGAGGCGTCATCTTCAGTACATCTGGAAGATATTCCATAAGACATCCCGTTAAATGCACAGTTACAGGCTTATTTGTCACAAAAACAAAATGATACTTTTGCATCAATAGCCAAAGAAGACAATGAAAATATCAAGTCTTATGAAAAAGTATCAAAAAAATAAATGATATTTCTTTTAGAAAACTCTGAAATACAGAGAAAAGAAGAACCCTGGAAGATATTTCAGCGATACCTAATAAACGGTTTATATTTCCCGGGTGAGTCATACAAAACCCAATCATATTACGAAACCATTCTGATAAGCACGGGTAGTGTTGAATTTCAACACTTTTCAGGCTACAATACAAGTGAAAATGTTTATAACTTCTCAAAAATGATAATTAAACAAATTATATCTGTTGAAGATTAGGGTATCGCCACCATGAAAGAAAGGTAGATCAGCCTAAACAAAATCACTATGAGTTTCACATACTGGACTATATTTAGGACTTTGATAAAATCCTCTATTATAATAACAAAAGACATAAACATACGTGGTTTATGAAAATATGTGCAAAGATATTTGCAGGACCAATTCCTAATTGGTTTCTAAATTGGTGGTCATACCACAGCCCAACTATAAAAATTCTGCCGGATCCCTTCCTTAAATTATATAAAGAATGGGTTAAAGTCTCCCTAGATCTTAATGAGTTATACAATACAGATCATATCTGTTATCTGGAAAAAATAGACCAGATTTATTTTTTCATTGAATTTTTTATCCCTTGGGTTTACAAATGGACCCTAGAAGTGGGATTCATTGAGGAACAAATACCTTGTTTATATAGGACTTTTTACAATAATTTTTGGGATAAATTGATGAAAAAGGATCCCAAAACACACACGTTATACGGGCAAGAACTGTTGGATCTTATTGCAACAAGGATCCATGAATATAGTATTACTCCCCAAAAGGGAATCATCGTTGATAGCTCAGTCAGGCATATTGCCAGGAAAATCTCCATTCAAGATGGAGATAAAGAAGAGATGATCAACAACTATTTAGAAGAGGTTAATAGGAGTACATATGGGACCCACTGATGTGGGACCCACTTCTACTATACAAAGATTCAAAATATTTTTTCTTTCTATAAATAAGTTTTTTTTTAGTCTATTAGGCAGCAGCTTAGAAACCCTTCTCTCTCTACTTTTCTCTCCCCAGCTGTAAAGCTCTCAATTTGTAAAGTTTGAGTTCACCAGATACTGACTGAAAGTAAATAAAACTTGTAAAGTTTGCTCATAGGCCTTGGTGTCAGCCATCGTTATAAGGTATTATATTTTATTCAATCTTTTAATATTTCTCTGATCTGAACCGTGACTATGTCCGGCTAAAGATTCATATATATTTCGGATAACTAACTTCTCTTTTATATCCACCATGAAAGATCTAGACTTTATCCAAATATAAATAAATTTATATATGGTTTCTTGATTTGGTTCCAAGATGGTGGTACAGTCAGATTCGATACTATTTTTATTGGGTTTGTCTTTGTGACTCCGTCTAGCTAGTCATGGTTTTAAGCCCGTTAAGGAGTTGAAAAGGGCGCCTATACCCGGTTAGAACTGCTAGACACATGGGCTCAATAAAAATACGTATTAAATCTTCACAGACCCTTTGCTTGGGTAAAATGTTAGATCCTTCCATAGAATCATAAAACTATATTAAATTTGTATATATTTCGATTCGGATTTATTCCTTGAATTTGGATGCTAACAAACTAGATGTCACGCCTCGAGCCTACACCCTGGGCGGGACTGGCACTTGAAGACCATTGCTGGCCTCAAGCGAACCCTTCGCCTGGCTTACTTAACTCAGCGGAAGACTTAAACATAAGAAAAAAATAATACATGCATAAAAAAATAATACATGCATAACTTGAGAAATAATAGTTTAGCCAAAATGGCAACTCAGTCTTTAAACAACATTTGAATGACAATGTAAAGATAACTGAATTACTGACTGTCTAAAAAGCCTCTAAACAACTGAGATGGATGTTGGGACAAACCCCACAACATCCTAATGAACTAAACTAAAAAGTGAATAAAAGAGTCCTCCGGAATGCAAGGAGGCTCACCACTAACTCTGAGTGTTCAACTGGATCAACGAGGCGCTGGATACTGACCTTGGTTACTTGCGTCTGCATCATAATAAGATGCAGGCCAACTGGCATCAGTACATTGAATGTACGAGTATGCGAGTTGGAATGCTAAGCAATACATAGGCAAGAAAAATTTTTGAAAGAAACTGAATAACTTACCTTGCTCAACTCAACTCAACCTGACTGACTCATTTCAATATAAACAATTTAAAACAAGTGCAATATAAAAGAAAAGCTAATTTAAATAGACTATAAACTACTGTGTGTATGCAAAGATACAATAAATCTGACATGTATGTAGAAATACAAATGAGCTGATGCATATAAAAATACGATAACTGTCGTGGGAGTTTCTCTAACCGACAACCATCACATAAGAGTTATAGTGATGATACAACGATCAACCTCACGCTGCCAGAGCATCCTATACCCAGCCAAAGGTATAGAACTTGAACTGCCTAATGGATCAACTAGTCTAATTTGAAAAAGGATTCATCTAAAAAGTATGAACCTCTTCTACCCATGATGGCTACATGGTTCTATGAGGGCTGTGGGTTCTTTGAACGCTACCCCAATTCGATGCTCAATACTACTCCCAAAAATGTACTGGCTCTTATGTTTTTTAAAACATATTTCCTCTGTGATTTGAGATTATTGCTCAAAAACGTAGCTCAAAGGCTATCTTGGAAATCAAAGTTTCCCTTCTTGCTTCATTTAGGAAAGCGATTACTCTTTTATGAAAACTAGCCCAAAGGCTCTTTGGAAATCTCAGTTTCCAATCTTGTTTAAATGTGAAAACATTTCTTTTAAAACTTCTTTGGGAATACATATTCCCATATACCTCTTTGAAGAAAGAACTTCAAACCATAGCTTTACTCTTGCTTAACTTCGAAACTTAAGTCTTAAAATGACGTTAAAACATTGTTAAAGACCCACCCTTGAAAACTTTAAGAAACTTTGTTTGACTTGGTTCTTAACCTCTAGACTTGACTCTTAACTTCTTTGACTTTAAACTTAACTTTCCTTGAATTGAATTATGGATTCAAGGTTCATGATCTCATGTTTATGAATGATTTCATGATGTTTAGATGTACTTTAGAGTGTTGTAATCGAATAGGAAAAATAGGTACATCACTTAGGAACAAGCACGAAAAGATGGGGGAAGAATGGGGTGAACTGGCATCCTTGGCGCTCTGAGAGGTGTTAGGCGCCAGAGCACAAACTTTAGAGGTGAAGTTGTGGCACTCTGGATGGCGCGTCACCCCAGAAGCCAAACTTCAGACTCTGAAGTGGGGCGCTCTGAGAGGCGCGGCACCCCAACCCCTTACCCAGCAAACTCCGACTTTTTTCCTTCGTTTTTCATCTATAAACCCTCTAAACTTCTATTGTTCTTTCCCCAAACACTTAGGATCATTAGTTCCCTCAATACCCAATAGATTTAACTCAAAAAACAACCCGAAAACACGAATCAAATCAACACTGGGCAATCAACAATCAACCAACAATAATTCAACAATGTTTTCAAGAACTTCATTTCTTAACATGTAAACAACTCCAAATCGCTGAATTGAAACAAGTTGGTGTGTGGGTGAACTAAACCAACACGAAAAGATCTCACATACCTTAATAGGGATTACCACCGACGAAATCCACTCCAAACGCTTGACGTTCTTGGCGAAATCTTGGCTTTTCTCCCTTTCTCTTTTCTCCAAGCCCTAAGCGTGAATTTAATTTTTCTAATCTGACTAAAATAAGTTTTTACCCCAATAAATCCCTAAAAATGAATTAGGAAATAAATTAGAGAAAAGACTACTTTGCCCTTCTTTAAATTCGGATTGGGACTTTCCTCAATCCAACAGCCCAACTTCCGAAAGGCATATCTCACTCCTATGATGTCGAAATCGCGCAAACTTTGCGGCGTTGGAATGATATCTCCAAGGGATTTCCAACCATATCAATATCTACTCCTAACTCATCCTAAGCTAGGAGTTCTGGCTGTTTGAAAATGGCCAAAACTCACTTTCTTAACTTAGACAAAAATTTCCAGATTTCCTTATTCTTTCCAAAAATCAATATTTTCATATTCTAAACTCTGTATAGTCATTTCTAGGTGCGAGATGTTACAATATCCCCCCTTGGGAACATTCGTCCTCGAATGAGCTTAATTTCACTAAACTAAGGGTGGTAACATCTAGTTCAAACACCCAACAAGTAAATGCAACAACAACATGCTCATTCATAATTCAAAGAGTACTAAGAAGAGAATTAGTACCTTGATCTGCATTCCCTCCGGATTCAAAGAGATGTTGATATCTCTTCTTCATATCTTCCTCAGCGTCCCAAGTAGCTTCCTCGACAAATTGGTTCCTCCAAAAGACTTTGACTGAAGCTACTTCTTTGGTCCTCAACTTACGAACTTGGCGATCTAAAATCTGAACCGGAATCTCCTCATAAGGTAAGTTATCCTTAATCCCAACATTTTCAGTTGGTATAATCAATGACGGATCTCTCATGCACTTCTTCAACATGGAGATGTGAAACACCGGATGAACTGCTGCTAACTCTTGAGGTAGCTCCAACTCATAACCTACATTTTCAATCCTCTTGACTATGCAATAAGGTCCAATATACCGAGGACTAAGTTTCCCCTTCTTACCAAACCTCATGACACCCTTCATGGGTGAAACCTTCAAATAAACCCAATCATCTACTTCGAACTCTAATGGCCTTCTCCTAACATATGTGTAGGATTTTTGACGACTCTGCACCGTTTTCAATCTCTCCTGAATCACCTTCACCTTCTCCATGTCTTGGTGAACTAAATCTGGTCCTATCAACCCTGCTTCACCAACTTCAAACCATCCAATAGGAGATCTGTATCTTCTACCATAAAGAGCTTCATAAGGAGCAATTTGGATGCTAGAGTGATAACTATTGTTGTAAGCAAACTCAACGAGAGGTAGGTGATCATCCCAATTCCCTTTCAAATCAATCACACAAGCCCTCAACATATCTTCTAAAGTCTGAATAGTGCGCTCTGCTTGCCCATCTGTTTGAGGATGACAGGCAGTACTTAAATTCAACTTCGAACCCAAACCTTTCTAAAAAGATTTCCAGAACTGTGCAGTAAATTGTGCAACTCTATCTGATATAATAGAGACCGGAACCCCATGAAGTCTTACCACTTCTTGGATATACAACTTGGCATAATCTTCTACTGAATGGGTAGTCTTTACCGGTGAAAATGGGCTGATTTAGTCATTCTATCTACAATCACCCAAATGGAATCATGTTGTCTGCGCGACCTTGGAAAACCTGTGATGAAGTCCATATTAATCATCTCCCACTTCCATTCTGGAAGTTCTATATTCTGCGCCAAACCACCAGGTCTTTGGTGTTCAACTTTCACTTGCTGGCAATTCGGAAATTTGGCAACAACCTCTGCAATATTCTTCTTCATACCATTCCACCAATATACCTCTCTCAAATCACGGTACCTTTTGGTGGAACCCAGATGGATAGAATATCTGGAGCTATGAGCTTCCTGCATGATCCTCTATTGGAGTTCATCCACCATTGGTACGCACAATCTACCTTGGTATTTTAACACACCATCTCCCCCTTGTTCGAAATCTAATACTCTCTGCTTTTGAACATTTGCCTTCAAGTAAAGCAAAAAGGGGTCTTGGTCCTACGTTTCCTTCACCTTTGACACTAGTGATGATTCAACCCCGTTCGTCACCACTATTCCTCCTTCTGTGGAATCCATAAGTCTGACTCCCAAGCGTGCAAGTCTGTGCACATCTTTGGCTAACTCCTTTTTCTCTTCCTCAACGTAGGTGGTACTACCCATAGATAACCTGCTTAAAGCATCAGCAACCACATTAGCCTTACCTGGGTGGTAGAGAATACTCATGTCATAATCCTTGAGCAACTCTAACCACCTCTTTTGTCTGTGATTGAGTTCTTTCTGAGTGAACAAATATTGTAAGCTCTTGTGATCAGTTAATACATCAACATGAACACCATACAAGTAGTGACGCCAAATCTTCAAAGCGAAGACTTTCGCAACCAACTCTAAGTCATGGGTTGGATAGTTCTTCTCATGAACCTTTAACTGTTTGGAGGCATAAGCTATCACCTTGCCATTCTGCATTAGGACACAACCCAAGCCAACTCTAGATGCATCACAATACACCACAAAACTGTGAGTACCTTCTGGTAATGTCAACACTAGGGCAGTAGTCAACCTCTTCTTCAATCCTGAATTTTTTCTCACAAGCTTCAGACCATTGAAACTTCACTGTTTTCTGGGTCAACTTCGTCAAAGGAGACGAAATGGATGAGAAACCCTCTACAAATACTTCTGTAGTAGCCAGCTAAACCCAAGAAACTCCTAATATCAGTTGGAGATGTGGGTCTAGGCCAATTCTGCACTTCTTTAATTTTCTAAGTATCAACTTTAATTCCCTCTCCAGACACAAATGGCCTAAGAATGCCACAGACACAAGACAAAACTCACACTTAGAGAACTTGGCATAAACTCCTTATCTTTCAAAGTCTGAAGAACTATTCTGAGACGACTAGCATGATCTTCTTCATTCCTTGAATAGATTAGTATGTCATCAATGAAGACGATAACAAACATATCTAAATAAGGTTTGAAGACTCTATTCATAAGGTCCATGAACGTTGTTGGTGCATTAGTTAAACGCAACGACATGACCAAAAACTCATAATAACCATAACGGGTCCTAAATGCTGTCTTTGGAATGTCACATTCCCTTACTTTCAACTGATGGTAACCTGAGAGGTCTATCTTAGAAAAACAAGAAGCACCTTAAAGCTGATCGAAAAGATCATCAATCCTTGGAAGGGGATACTTATTCTTGATGGTAACCTTGTTCAATTGACGGTAATCTATACATATCCTAAGGGAACCATCTTTCTTTCTCACAAACAAGACCGGAGCGCCCCAAGGTGAGACACTTGGTCGAATAAAGCCCTTATCTAAAAGATCTTTCAAATGCTCTTTCAACTCAGCTGGTGCCATTCTGTATGGCAGAATAGATATAGGACGAGTATCTGGAATAAGATCTATATCGAAGTCTATCTCTCTCTCAGGAGGGACTTCGGGAAGATCATCTAGAAAGACTTCTAGAAACTCTTCTACTACTGGAACTCACTGAATAGGAGGTTGAGTCATTAACTCGGACTAAGTGATAGACACACCC
>NW_006238940.1:1202791-1211493 GCF_000226075.1 Solanum tuberosum | reverse complement strand
TTACAAAAGATAAACTTGCCCCTGGGTCTGGCAAAGCATAAACATCAAAAGTAAAGACTTTGATCATACCAGTAACAACATTTGGGGAGTTCTCTTGCTCTTGACGACTGGTGATTGCATAAAGACAGTTTGTTCCTCCGCCAGTACCAGAAGTAGCTCCTCTAGGTGCAGCCCTGTCCGGTGGAGCAACTGAAGTAGATTGGGCTCTATTTCCCCCATTTCCCTGCCTATTTTTTGGACACTCTCGCATGAAATGTCCACTCTGACCACACTTGAAACAACCAGTGGAGCCTTCACGACAAATACCTGAATGGTTCCTACCACACTTGGCGCAGGCAGGAGGCTTACTACCCCCTTTCGCCACACTACCCTGTGAATAGGTAGGTTTAACTCTGGAATTCTAACCATAGTACTCATTCTTGTTCTTAGGTGCAGGTGCACTAGCAGATGATGGAGGAGGTCCCTTCTGTTTCTGTTGGAAAGACGACCGGTTTGCATACTCTTCTGCTGCCCGGACTCATTCCCTATCTTAGCTCTCTTGTTCTTGAACTCTTCTCTATCCCTCAGCTTCTCTTCCTCTACCTGCTGTACATAGACCATCAACCTCAAGATGTCCATGTCCCCAATAAGCATTGCTGCCCGGCCTTCCTTGCTTGACAAGTGACCCAAACCAGCAACAAACAAACTCATCTTACTCCTCATGTCCGCAACCATTTCAGTAGCATAGTGAGACAGTTGGGTGAACTTCAACCCATACTCATGCACACTTAAAGAGTCTTGCTTTAGTGTGAGAAACTCACGTACCTTATCCTCTTTCAATTCTCGGGGAAAGAATCGCCCCAAAAAGGACTCTTCAAAACATGCCCAACTCGCAGGTGGTGCATTCTCAGCTCTACCCTATTTCCATTGTACCAACCAAGTCCTAGCAACATTCTTCATCTGATATGCAGCTAGCTCAACTCTCGCAGTATCAACAACATGCATCACATCGAGCACCTTTTTCAGTTCCTCAATGAAATTATGTGGGTCCTCTGCGGTGCTCGAACCAGTGAAACTTGGGGGATTCATCCTCAAGAACTCACGAATCCTTGAAGTGTCAGCCTCTTCTTGCCGAGCTCCTCTATGCTGCCCAACCTGATTGGTCACAACTTGGCTAAGCATCCTTATAGCCTCTCTAAATTCAGCATTAGAGTCCTCTCCTTGCGGTTGCTCTTCAGGTGCATTAGGTAACTCTTGCTCTTCAACATTCCTCCTAGCTAGACGACCTCTGACTACTCTTCGTGGAGGCATGGTTATCTGAAAACACGTGCAAGCACGAATTAGATGGAAACTTTTCAGAGATAAACTCTAACGCACGAAAAGAGTATGAAAGAAGTGATATAGTTCCTAAATATTGTAGCCTCCTAATTATAGATGTGGCGCGCTTCACACCGATAACTAGGACTCTACAGACACGGCTTCATAGACTCCCTAGGACTCTTGAACTCTGTGCTCTGATACCAAGTTTGTCATGCCCAAAGCCTACACCCCGTACGTGGCTGGCACTCGAGAATCATTACTGGCCCCAAGCGAACCCTTGGCCTGACTTACTTACTCAGCGGAAGACTTAAACACGTACAATTTCGTAGCAAAGTTTTGTCTAGTAAAGTTTCCCACCAAAAAATAATTTGGCGCCATTTATTAAGTACAACTAGTGACAAATTTTAATTCATCAATGACACATTATTTTGTCGCTAATAATGTGTCCATTTTGTGACAAAATGTTATTTGTCATAAAATTAGTTACAATTTTGGACACGAAAAAATTTCTTCACAAAATATAAGTTGGTGCAATAGCGACAAAATAGAGTTCGTAGTTGAATGTTGTAAGCTTTTAGCCACAAAATCATATATTTAATAGTGACCTTGGTTTTCGTCTCTAATAATATAAGCAATTAGTGACGATTATTTTATTGTCTCTAATTAACCTGTGACTTAGTGACAACATAATTTTGTCACAAAATATACAATGTTTAAATAGTGACAATTTAAATTTTCTAGTTGAATAATTTAACCATTTATCACAATATTTTAAAATTTAAATATAAAAATAACATTTGGCTACGCTCGAGTGCAGATCTATAGGGTAGTGAGAGAGTTCACCAGCAGGGGTGGACCCACATGGGTTCCAGGGGGTTCACCTGAACCCCCTCTGAAAAAAAATTACACGGTATATATAAGGTAAAATTTCTATATTTATGTAGATATATATATTTTGAACCCCTTCATTGACAAAGAGAAACTGATAGCCTAGTGGTAGGTCTCCTTGAAATTAAGCTACACGTCAAGGGTTCGATTCCCTCTGTTAGCGTTTTACTTTTAGTTTCAATTTTTTTTTTGAATTTAGAGAAGCCTGGAAGTTGAAGAGAACGATTAGGAAAAATTCAATATTCTATCTTTTCTTGTTTGCAATGTAATTAGTAAGCTCGAAGAAGCATATGTTTTTCTCGTAGTATAGGAAAATGTATCTTTTTATTTTTGCGATGTATGGATTTGATACGTAATGTATGTTTGGTTTCAATTTGTTGAGAAGTTGGCTTGAAATTTTTGATATTATATGTGTTGATGGTGCAAAACTACATCAGATTTGTACTAGAACGAACAACACTAAAATTTTAGTAAACCTTTACCAAAACCGCAGCAGAGCACCAACAATGCATCAAAATAGCTCCAAAAGTTCATCAAAATAACATTAGAATTGCACCTAAATAGTATTGACAATGAACCAAAATAGCTGGACGAAATTCACACTAATACAACACTATGGTTGCACCAACATAGCAGCAAAAAAGATCCAAAATTACACCAGAAAAGTATCAAAACAACATTTGAATTACACCAAAACAGCAGCATCACAATAGCCTCTAAATCAGCATTAAACTTGCATCAACACCACCACCAGAAAGCACTAGAACTGCACCAAAAACAACAACAGAAAATCACCGTAACAACAACAAAACAGCTCCAAAACTGCACGAGAAAAGCTCCAAAAACAGACTCCAAAATTGCACCAAAAAAGCAGCACCATATTCGCACTAAAACAACAAAAAAATTGCACCAAACCTTTTGGACTTGCTCGTTAACTTCTACTGCTTCCAGAACGCTGCTTACCCACCTGCATCATGTGACCTCATAGCATCAAGTAGATCAAATTTAAGCGTAACTGACAAATACATAACGGAAAGTGGAAACCAATATATAGTCCCTGCCTCCTAGATATCTCACTACATCCCTAAAAGAGTCAGCAGGAGAGGTAATACTCCCATGGGTCAATGAGCATATCAGCATATGGTCTTTGCCCCAATTGAGAACCGGGTTCTATCACAAGTACTCATATTAGCAGTTAGGAAAAAGCCAAGAACCTGACACTTAAAATCTGGTGCTTGACAAGAAAGATTATCCACCACATTCTGCATGATCATTCACCAAGCCACTCAACCCTAGCTCCTAAATGCTTAAGCTTTCTCAATGGAATAACTTACAGTACTAACATTTGACTTAAATTTAGTCTGATTTTTATTTGATATAGTTGTAGAAGGATGAAACACAAATATTCAAATTAAACTTGTACTTGCCAAGTCACTGAGCAATTGAGTGTTTATACAGACATCTAGTCAAAATTAGGAAAGACATAACTACAAATAAATAATATCTATGTAATTGATTCTATCTAATATACACAATATTCTCAAAGAGAGTCAAGCAAGGAGAATAATAGTCTCTTGTAAAGTTACTTAATACAATGTTATCCTTCACTAAAAGCTACTTACTAAAATATTACCTTAAAAAATAGTAGCAGTAGTAGTAGTAATTACCAACAACATACCGAGTGTATTCCCACAAGTGGGGTCTGGGAGGGTGGTGTGCACGCAGCCTTACCACTACCTTGTGAAGGTAGAGGGATTGCTCCCAATAGACCATTTACTCAAATAAAGCATATCAAAACCAATGAGGAAAGGAAATGCCATAGTGAAGTAACCATATCGGTAGCAACAACAAACAGTACAATAACCGAAGCAAAAAAACAAACATGTAATGATAAAATCGAAGCATCAGAAGTAGTAATTACCAATTCAATAAAGTACTATGGAAAATTATGAGCCACTATTAAGACACAAGAAAAATGTGGTAAATAGGTAAGAAAAGAAAAGGATGGGTGTCTTAGAACTTCTGTAGAGTTTTGAAGGTGAGCTTTTGAAAGAAGTGTCTCATTTAACATTGAGCTCCATAATATTGAAAAGGTTGAACAAATAATATTGTGAATGGTTATAGGAAGGTTAAAATTTCTAAGAGATAACCCTATGCAGCAGAGAGCTAAGTCTTATGAATGGTATCTGGGATGATTCTCACTGGTTTATTGTATAATTTAGATAGAAAACTACATAGGTTAGAAGGGACAAACAAAGAATATATGATCCCTATTCCCTATATATGACTTCTGAAGAAAGAAAATATAAAGACAAGCACCAGAATGAAGTATAGTTTCCCATTTGATGCTTTATACTCTTCTCACAGCCAACTCCTTCCATATGACAGTGAATAGTTACTTCACAGCAAAAGAGATCATACCAACTACATGAGGCAAACATAGATGATAAAATAGCAGTTTATGTATTGGAAGTAGCACTTTTCTTCTTGCAGAACAGAGTCAAAGTAACTTATAATATTAGGGACAACCAGAAAGGAAGAAAAGTCAATCAAAAAAACAGAATAAGAGACTTAGATCAACAAGTTACCCTTCAAGACCAGGACTTGTTGGATAGTATATATTTCTGAACCCAAGTTTTTTAGCTGCAGAAGCTGTTGTCTCCCCAATACATGCAACAGCATTGTCCCACTGTCTCGATGCAGTAAGATTAGCCCATACCCTGTCAAATAACCCAGCAGAAGGAAAAAGGAATGAGAAAGGAGAAAGAGAATAAAGCCTCTAAATGAACCATACCCTGTTCCCTGGCTCAATGAACTATGTCCGGAAACATCTGTCTAATATTTTCTAGCATGTTGGTGGAATTACAGTTATCCGCTATAGAATTAGTGCACTTGCTTATGCCAATAATAGATATCAACGTGTCATCTGTCTACTTTTGCTATAAAAATGAATATTTGGAACATTGTACCTGAGGGCAGAAGAAGATGCTACAGCAACAACAGGAGCAGAGAGTGCTAGTTCAAGAAGATATTGATCAACGTGATTGACTGGTGCCTGCAAGAAATGGAAAGGTTATACGCAGTAGAATGAAATCTAATTAGTTCCATCTCAAGAGAAGGATCCAAGATGTGGTGCTCTATCTAAACTTTGACCATATGTCAGGAAAAGATGACAAGTGGCCCTCTTTTTCAGGGCAAGTGCGTGTTACCAAATTTGCAAGCACACTGGTCTCATGTGAGTAAAAATGAATTTTCTTCTCCAATTGGGCAATGGAGAAATATCATACCGTTGTGTAAGTGTTCAGCCGAGTAACCTCGAATCCCCGCCCAGAAAGTCCTTCCTCTGAAATAAAGGAGCCATATGTCAGTTTAAAACTACTCAAAGTACTTCTGTATTCCGAGGAAAATTTGCATACTAAACATAAACTATCAAGCTGAGACAGTTGCAAAATATCGGATGAATGAGACTCTTGTACAGATTATGGCCATGAGGAAAGGGAATGGGCTGTGATTTTTGGGGTTAATATGTTTCTTTTGTTCTTCCTTTTTAATTTTTTTCTTGAATAACGGTTTACAATAGAAAAAGGCACCTCTGCAGAAACTATAGATCCCTACAGAACCAGAAAAATCAGAACGAGAATGCATGGAAAAAGAGATTTCTGTATGAAATCAGGTTGATGGGAGAATTAGGCGAGACAGAAACATAAAGAGATGGAGCAATATGCACACACCGATGTCAGTGCTGGCTTTTGCTGAAGCAGGATAGAGAACAGTGCACTTGTCATTCCCATTCTTCGGAAGCTCTAAAGCTAAAACCTTGCCAGTTGCTGAAAATGCAAATAGAATGAAATTTTCAGTCAGTCAGGCAAAAACATAACATCAGTCAATTTTTTACTGCAGAACAGTTTGCAAGGAAAAAAATGTATTTAAATGAATGACAAATGCAAGTGTCATCCCTGATGCACATGTGTGTGCCTTATGCTATTTCTAAATGTCAAAAGAGCAAGTGGGAAGTTTACTCAATACCCTTTGATGGTGCAAATGCCACATCAAGATACTGCTTTGAAGACTGAACAGCTTCATCAAATATGCTGGCTGTACCAGATCCAACAACTCACATAACTGTGAGGAGAACTTCAAGATTTGGAGACCAACTTCAAAAATAAATTTCCATCAATACGAAAGGTTTTTGATGTTGATGAGAAATCGAGTAACAATAAGAAGAGCAGGGGAGCGATTCCAAATGAACACTGTTGTTGGATTCAAGAAATTATTTCTCAGGTTATTTCTGGTGCAATTCGAGTGACTCCAACAACTGGAGAGGAAATAGCACACTTTAATCTAGCTATGCTCAAAGAATCAAGTCATTCCACCGTGCCAATATCCAGTTCTAGAGATGCCAATAGTAATAATGTTTACAGTCCTAGATCACCTCAGAGTCATAAGGATGCGAAGCAGCAAAATTCACAACACTTGCAGGCAGGTATGAATTCAGAAATAAATTCTCAAAAGCCCACAAATTGTAATGTTGATCCTGAAGTCCAGGAATGATCTGATTTCTCTAATTGAAAGTTGTAAACAGAACATGAGGGTCATTCAAGTTAACTGGTTTAAACCTCTTCCATCCATTGATAAATTAAATACTCATGGGAGCGCTTTGGAGAACCCAGGAAAGATTGGGGCTGGTGGTATTCTTAGAGATCACAAATGTGACTTGATGAAAGCAAACAATCCAGACCACACCCAAAATTTAAAACATAGAGAAAACTCCAATAGAAGTCTAATGAAACAGAGGAAACAGTCAAACGAGTGCGAGCAAAAGTTTGAAATTATTTTTTTAGCCAGACTCTAGCGAGGAAGAAGAAGAAGGAGATGATGAGGAACAAGAATAATAGAATACATACCTGGAAGAAGAAGGAGAGACGCACTAGTCGTAGTCAATGAAAGGTAAGCCCCTACAGTTATGAAGTTACATCAAAAAAATCAATGTCATCTTCATCATCTGTGTCACCATCTTCATCTTTATCAATACTTGTAGTGCCTTCAGTTCTATCAAGATCACTTATGTACTCAATTATATTGTCGTCCTCTAGGTCAGAATCTGCGGTATTGTAACCAACTTCATGTTCTGTTTGAACCTTCAATTCAAATGCACTTGAATCCAAGGTAATTGAATCAACATCATCTCTATGTAATTGGATCGGCATATCCTCAATAGAAACATCTATCATGTTACTTTCCATTGACACGTCTTGATACACTTCATCAGTAGTGTGTAATTCATCACTTTCCACCTTTGAATTTTGCATCTCTAGCACATCATATATATGTCTATCTTGAAATTTTTGCACAATTCGCCAATTTTTTCCTAATTTCGGATCACAAATATAAAATACTTGCTTTGCTTGAGTAGCTAGTACAAAAGAATCATGTTCATACCAAAATCTATTTACATTTATACTGGTAAAATTTTTATCTTTCTGCATCCCAGTTTTTTTACGAAGATCAAACCACTTGCATTTAAATAGAACAACTCGATTGCCTTCTATATACTCTAACTCAATAATGTCAACTATAATACCATAAAAGTCAATCACTTCATTTTCATGATAGCCTTCAACAACTATGCCACTATTTTGACTTTTACGTAATTCATCACGACTTTGAATATGGTACCTAACACCATTAACAATACAACCAGGATATCTCCTTCCTCGAACATCAGGTCCCATTGCCAAAGGATATAACTTCTTGATAGACATTGAATTCTCCTTATTACACAAATGCATAATCTACGATGAAAAATTATTACATTCAATTAGTAAAGAAGAAAAAGTTAAACTTAAACACAACACAATTGTCATTTTAAAAATCACTTACTTTCCCTTTGAACCATAAAGAAAAATGTTCTCTATGTTTCTCTTCTATATTCACAACATCTTGGTTTAACAACTCATTTTTGTGTTCCCTACATAGGAAAAATGAATTTATGAGTAATTTAAAATAACAGAAAACCAATATAGATAAATAGGAAAACTTACTGTAGAAAAGGCTCTGCTTCTTCACAATTATTTAACACATACCACTGAGCCATATCAAAATCTTTCTTCGGTATTGCATCATATTCTCCTTTAAATGGTCTAACACTTTCAGAAAATATGTCCAGAACATGTTCCTCTTTGTTGCTAGATCCATCAACATTTCGATCTTCACGATTAAATCTAGTCTCAATGTTAGTAAGATACATAGAGCAAAATGTCAAACATTCATCAATAATATAACCTTCTGCAATAGAACCTTCTGGTCGCGCCTTGTTTCGCACATAACGCTTAAGCTTACACAAAAATCTCTCAATTTTGTACATCCAACGATACTGTACTGGTCCCCCATACATAGCTTCTCGTGGTAAATGTACAGCCAAATGTACCATAATATCAAAAAAAGCAGGTGGAAAGATCATCTCAAGCTTACATAATATAATAACTATATCCCTTTCAAGTTGTTCTAAGTCATCT
>NW_006238940.1:1191663-1201598 GCF_000226075.1 Solanum tuberosum | reverse complement strand
ATATGTTTCTTTATGCCACCTCATGTCAGTGCTTGTTTTTTTTGACATAAATAATCTTTGAAGTCTCGGCTTTAAGGGAAAATATCGTAAGACTTTATGAGGAATCTTTTTACCCTTTCCCTTTTCAATTTTCCACCTTGAAGTACCACATTGTGGACATTCTTGTCTATCTTTAAATTCACCCCAATAAAGCACACAATCATATTTACAAGCATGAATCGAAATGTATCCTAATCCCAAACCTTGTAGCATGTTTTTAGCATCATAATGCGACTTAGGAAGTGTCTCGCCATTAGGCAATGCATCTCGTAGCAACTCTAACAACATATTAAATGACTTGTTGCTCCACTGATTGTACACTTTCAAGTGGAGCAATTTCACAACAAATGAAAGCTTCGAGAATTTTTTGCATCCCGGGTACAATTCACATTCAACTTCTTTCAACAATTTCTCAAACTTCTTTGCTTCGCTCTCGCTCAAATTATCACATCCATTGTTATTGGATGTTGTCTCCTGATTGGCTTGTGATTTTCCACCGATTTCTTCTAACATGTCATGTATTTCATTATGGCTGACATTTTCTTCATTTATCCATTCCTCATTTTCATCTTCATTGTCAATTGCTTCATCATTATCTCTCATTTGTGATTGTTCTCCATGGTATATCCATTGCACGTAATCTTTCATAATTCCTTTCAACAACAAGTCATCATATACTACATCTTGTGTTTGAAAATTTATATTTAAACAATCTTGGCAGGGGCATCGAATTTTAGTATTTCGATCAAAGCGAGTTCGGATAAGTTTCATAAAAGATTGGACACCCTCTACATATCTTTTAGAGAACTTTGGTTCATGCATCCATCCCTTATCCATGATAAACTGCACAAACATATAACCAAATAATAATTAAATACTATAAAAAAACTGACTTCACAAGGTAAAATTAATTTTAAGCTCTTCGCAGGTCTTCCGAAAACACAATAGATGCCACAACAATCAAACTGTTGTTAAGCTTAGCAACTGCTGATGCTTGAGCTATATGACCAAGTAGTATAAAACCTACTTGACTACCTAAAACTCACTCCCAATCAACTCCTAATATCACTCGGTAAATCAGACTTCACTAGTGAACAAAATCGTCTCTCAGACAATCTGTCGAACATGTTGCAGGCATCCTAATATAAGCTTTGTTTTGGCAGCAATGAATGGGTGTTCAACCCTTCTGAATAGTTTAGAACTTTAGTTTATATTTCAGAATAACATTCACAATAATCCCTATTCATAGGGACTCATAAGTTGCGTCACTAATAAAGCACATAATTCACATAATTTTGCATAAATATGGGCTTGAAGCCTGAAGGGGATATGGGATGGTTCTGATAGCAAACAAGAGAGAGAAGAAACATAGAACCTTACCTGAATATATACTAGCGAGGTGGAGGTATGAGCAAAAAGATCGGTGACAAGTCCCACAACTACTGAATAGGAGAATCGTGAGAGCTAAACAGATGGGAAAGATGGGTATCTTTTGTTTTGGATGAGAAATAATGAGAGTAGATGTTGGGTTGTTTTGAAATCAGAGTGCAAAAAACTTATCAGCTTTAGCTCATTTATCAATAAAAAGTAATGAATCATTTATATATTTGACTCATCTAATGACTTTTCTTTTTGTTCCCCTAAATTTTACTTCTTATCAACTTTATTCACTTGATTATATATTTTATATATATAAAGAAAATTATATTTTTGCCTAATATGTTATTCTTTTTCCGTCCAAGTTGAGTTCGAGTTCAGAATCCATCGATTTAAAGATCCAACTCCTGCACCCCGTTTACTGCCGTGAAACAGATGATCTTCGTCCTTTTACGTTTATTTCTATTATTGTCTCTATGAAAGAGTTATGTCTATTGTAAGAATAAATCATGTAATTAGTGGAGTTGTAAGCATAAGTTTTCTTCCAAATATTTAGTAATTGTTGCGTAAGATTGTCAAGTGGTCGTGGTTTGATCTCATTCTTGTCATAAAAATACTTCTTTGTAGTTGAATACGAGGAATTTGAAGTTTAGCTTGTGCCAAAAATACATGTATTATGATTTAGTTAATTTTAGTTGGTTCAAAAGTCTTAATCGCTAAATGAGTATTTTGTTTGGTGCTTGCATAATGAAACCACATCCAATGATCCATTCGAGTAGAACATATGTCGACATGTAGGAGGGAAGACAAGAGAAGTAATATAAGGAAACATACCAAGTTCACTTTTTGATAGATTTAATTGAGAGTGGATTGAAGTTGACCGCAAGTCTCAAATAACAAATATAGTACTGAAAGTACATTCAATAAGTCACTCCTCGCGTGTTTCTACCACAAAAAGTTAGTGTAACACTCCAAATATTGACATTTATCTTAGGGAGTATACATATCATTGGACAAAATTCCCTTTTTCAAAACTCGACCCGACTTTAGCTATTCATGCCCAGAATGGCGCCTTGCGTCCATATCGTATGAAAATACCTCCTCTCACAAAATATATTTTTAATTGTACACCTTTTGTCTTACGTGGAACTCTCCCTGACTCCACTTAGTAGAGGCACGTGGGTGGTGATTGGAGGCCACATAGGCTAAAAAGGCGTACAAAATTACAAAATGGATTCGAGGGGGTAATAGGACCTTAGTTTAGTTAAGGTGTGTCTCTGAGATTTCGGTCATATAGTGTAGGAGGTACTTGTGCCTTATCCCACAATACTAACATCAAAGAACAAGTTTTTAGACGTGAATGATACAATACAAAAAGACAGTTTTTTTAACAGCTTGAATTGCTAATTGAAAATTCCCCAAACCAAACATTATGAAATTATAGTACCGAAAAAGAATAGAGGAACATTGTACCATACCATTTTAATTTGGTATGATATTGATATAGGATTTTAATTTGGATCAATGTGGCATGTAAATATTACAATATGTTATTTTAAACTTCTATAAAGTAATTCTTTATAAAGAATTGTATTTATTATAATGGCAAGATAGTTAAATTTATTTTTAAAATGTTAATATTTATTTATTTTTTTTAAAAACACGTGGAATGTCAAATATCGTACTAATTGGAATATATTTTAAGATATTCCAATCACGCCAATAATGACGGGATGATCACGCACTGGAATTCCACAGATTTCAACTATAAAATTATTTTACATCTTATAGCGTACAAATTTACAACCTTGTAATTGCTTCTAAATTTATCTTTAAACATAAGTAGGTGTGAGAATTTATTTTTTTCTTTTCTTTTTTCTCCTCTTTTTATATATATATTTCAGATAAGCTTTTATGATAAATAGCTTAACTTCCTTCAGAAGAAAACACAACTTAACACTCCTACCACTTCTCAACCTTTCCACTTCCCAAGTTTTTGGGATTACCGCCCCAACTCTTAAAATTTCTTTTTTGATTCCACCAAAACAGAACCATCGATCTTTGGGATAAAAAATGCAAAAAAGAACTGCGTTTTGGCGCTTAATTTCTGAAATTTTTGGCTCCAAAATTGATTTTAGAAGAATGTATATATATACATATGTGACAAATGAAAAGCGAACTCCTGACTGAAGTTAGATTTCCGAGCTTGAAGAAACGTACCAGGTATGAATGATTCCTCTGAAAAAACAGAGAACAAGAAGACTGAAAATTCGTTCTTCCCTTTGATTTTTCAGCACTATATTTCTTTGTAACGATTTAAGGTCAATGAAATCAGTTGATGTGCTGTAAGATTTTGTATTTTGTTATGTCAATTAGTTGTTAAATTCTATGTTGCTCACGTTTCTTTGTGCATCTAAGAAATCACTAGTTTAGTTCTACATGATCACTTCTTAGTTTTTTTATTTCAGATTTTAGAGGTCTGCACTAAACTTGATTCAATGTAGTTATTCTTTTGTAGAGTATAAGATTTTAATTTTACAAAGAACTCTTTGGATAATCTTCAAAGTCATTACATATAGAGTAGCTCTTAAGAAAAGTTGAACTATCAGTTCTCTGCATCCTTTTGTTTCTCCATCTCCATTGATCTGCCTCATGAATTTCTCAGCCAATATCTCATATATTTCCATTAGATTCTCGTCATAACAAAGCGCCTTGCCAGCCTCAATACTTGAACGTTGTCGAATTTGCATTTTAGATTCTCGTCGTAACAAAGCGCCTTGCCAGCCTCAATACTTGAACGTTGTCGAATTTGCATTCTTGGAAAGACTCAAAACATCATCTAATCCAAAATAGTGTTGTTTTTTCTGGTGAAGGAGACACTAAACTCACCGACACAATCACTTTGTCTGGAATGAGAGTTGGTAATTTGTGTTATTATAAGAATTACCATGAGCAGGATCCTCATAAAAACTGTGATTGACCAGAACAATGGTATTATTAATGTTGTAGAAATTTCTCATATCTTCATGTTGCAGACACTTCTCACAACTGCCTGTAAATCCCAGTTGAATGTAAAATCTCCAGTCCTGTGTAATAGAGAGACATATAAAAACACAAAATGTTCATAATTATCATTTGTTGTGCATATGCCATGATATTTTGCAGGGATATAAGAAACGTCATGGCTCCAGGAGGACGTGTCTATAAGCAAAAAACACTTACTGGACAAACTGTTTCATCTGCTCAATCTGCCGATGAGTCAAATAAATGTAATCCTGCTACTGCGACAGGTAATACAAATTCTTGTATAAATCAACACATAGCTATTAGCGAGTTACTTTTCAAGTTTGAAGCCAAAACTTAAACAACTAAAGCTTTTAGTTATGTAAAACTTTAATCATAATATTCTTAATTGAATCTGGAAATACTAAAATGTATACACAAGTATATTACAATTAAGATATTATTTCAAACTAACCTTTTCTTAATCAGATGATACAGCAAGATTTAAGAGGGGTCAAGGAAAAACAAGGGGGAAAGGTCTTGAAAAAATGAAGAGGGCTTTAGGGAAAAAGATGGTGATAGAGATCCCAGCTGGAAAAGGGAGACTTGTTAAGGCGGTTCAATCAGCAAAACTCTCAAATGAATTGGGGATAATTGCACGAAATTTTCTTGCGCTTCCAAATAAGTGGAAGGAACTCACTGTAGAGGAAAAAGATGTTGCGCTTATTAGATGTCATGTAAGATTTCTATTTTTGTTATTTTTCTTAAATTGTAATAAGTAAGTTTTTCATCTTCTTATATGTTATAAGGATTTTGATTTTTATGTGTGTTTTGTTTAAAACCTCGTTTTAGGAGAAGTTTGAAATTGACTTAGACGAGCATTACGTCAAAGATAGTTGTGAGGATATTCTCAAAAATAGAAGTCGGCAGTGGCGCTATAAATTGAAAAAGATGTTTGAAAGTGCACTCTCCGAAGAAGTTGCTCGTAAAATTGAAGTGCCAGAACTAACCCCGGAAAATTGGAATAGGCTTTGTGATATGTGGTCGAATCCAGAGCATAAGGTGATCTATATTCAAATATATATATATATATATATACTTTATTTGTTTAAGTGTTATTTGATCTACTTATATTTCTATTTTCATGGTAGAAACGATGTCAAGTAAACAAGGTCAATCGATCTAAACTTAAATATAGCCATTTTATGGGGTCAAAAGCATTTGTAGCTGCTCGTGCTGAAATGGTAAGTTAAACAATATTTTTTTTACTAATGCTTCAACTTCTCTTTTTTTTTTGGCAAGTAAAGTATTTTATTTACCAAGTGCAATTTACAACTCAAAAAAGAACCAATACAAAAATAAAAACCAAACTTAGGACTTGCATTGAGTGGTATCACTCCATGTCAAATGCATCCCTCATATTCCCCTATCCCTCTTAACATCTATTTAACAAATCCAAATCATCACACTGGGTAGTAATCCAGTTTTCTCATATAATTTACTAACACAGGTAACCTACTAGCTCTTTGGAACACTTCCTGTATGATTTGTTTGATGATAACATGCTGTGATCGTGAAGAATGTTGAGAGATTCTGTTGTTCCTTTCTTTCCAGACGTGGTACACAACAGCAGCTAGTACCATTTTATAGACACTCGCACCTTTGCTTCTCCCTTTGCAATGTTGCTGAGCCCACTGCACTTCCTCCATCCACTCTTGATTCGATCTTGTAATGCCCTGCCATTGTAATAAATAACGCCATATATTACCAGCAACTGGACAGTTAAAGAATAGATGTTGTACTGATTCCCCATCGCTCCTACATAGTGGACAAACCTCATCAATTTCCCTCATCCATTGCCCAAGCTTATCCTTAGTCTGTAATCTCCCCTTTAATTCTAACCAAAGAATAAACTTCCATTTAGGACATCCCATGTTATTGCATACCATTTTCCTCCAGCTGACTTTAGGTAAATCGCCTAGCAGCAGCTTATACATCTTCTTTATAGAGAACTTATGCATCCCCATGAAATCTGTTACATTAATCCCAACATTCTCTATATACCGCCTGGCTTTAAACACTTTTTGAATCATCCATGAGGCCGTCTTAGGTTCCACCTCCCATATATCTCTTCCTTTGACATAGTATGTATGGACCCATACAACCCATAATTTCTCTTGTTGTATTAAAGAATTCCATAGCAGCACTAGTGATCTCTTCTCCCATAACAGACCACCCTTTTTTGAAAAAATAAGCATTAAACCCATCATACCCAGGGCTCTTTGTGTCACTGATGCCTGCTAGTGCTTTCCATATTTCTTCCTTCTCCACCTGCCTAACTAGTTGTAGCTGCTGATCTCTTGATAGAACATTACCACCACCCATGACAGTTATGTCCACTGCTGGTAGACTAGTTGCTGCAGAACCTAGCAATTGTTTATAAAACTTTGTAATTTCCCCTTCAACCTGGCTTCCAGATGACAATACTATGCCTTCAAGACTCATCAATTGTGTTATTTGCTTCTGACTTTGCCTAGACTTTAGACATGCATGAAATACGAGGTGTTAGCATCCCCCAATTTCAACCATTGCACTCTAGACTTTTGCATCAAGATGCTTTCTTCAATATTTATCCACCTCTCAAGTTCCATTGCTAGCCTACTAGCTGCTAGGGGATCACTCATGAGGCCTTGCACATTGATTAGTTGTTTTCATTTCTGATTTACCCTCTCAATCACCCCCTTAAACTCCTTAGTATTTAATTTCTGAATCAGCACCTTTACCTTCTTCAAGTTCTGCCATACACCTCTCATTGTAGGATATGTTATACCCCTCCATCCCTTCCTCACAACACCAATGAAATCAGGGTGCTCAGCTATGTGATTAAAAAATTTGAAAGATTTTTGCCCACTATTCTGTCGATCCCCTAAGGGAAAGCTCACAGCACAATGATCTGAAAACAGTGGCTCCATGATGAGTCCTTGAATGTGCTCCCATTTATGTACCCAAGTAGCATTTGTTAGGATCCAATCTATTTTTCTGTGAATGTGCCCATTAGTCCAAGTATATCTCCTACCCAAACACCTCATTCCAATCATGCTAGCTGTCTCCATAAACTTTTTGAGGTCCTGCACCTCCCCATCCATCACAGCATTGCCACCAAATCTGTCATCCCCATGTAGAATAGAATTGAAATCACCCATGATTACTAGAGGCTCTGTAACTGCATTTGTAACTTGTGTCAAGCCTGTCCATAAATGTTTTCTATCAGCAATGGTATGCATACCATACACTCCTGTTAGATAGAACCCTGAGCTTTGAGTCGTGACATACCTATGGATGAATTTCTTGTGAACTACATCCACTCTAAACTTCACTTTATTTGGATCACATAGAATCCATATCCTTCCTCTAGGATCAGTATTATAATTATCCACCCATTCTCACTTTCCAACCATTTTCTGAATTATCTTTCCTGCCTTTCCCTCCTTTATTTTATGCTCCAGCACTACTAGAATAGCTGTTTTATTCCTTCTGCAAAAATTCCTAAACTCAACCTGCTTGTGCACTTTATTCAACCCCCTCACATTCCATGCAATGCACTTCATGTAGGATGGTTATATGTTATGCCCTCAACCAGTCTGTTGAGTTCATCCTCTTGACCTGCCTCATTCCTCCCCACTTGGCCATAATATTCTAGTGTTTCAAAACCATTAGAAGTACCCACTTCTTGCAGATTCTGTTGAGCCACTTTCCTAGCAGATTTCCCTACAGGTTTAGACCACTGTTGCTCTTCCTGCATTTTTTCCTTTCCTTTCTCTCCCTCCCCCACTAATTGAGTTTTATATCTTCCTTTATCATCAATCAATGGATTAGTATTGGGGTCCAACAACATCCTTGTCCAAGCCACCAATAAATTTTTTGAATTCCTTCCTCTTAAGTCTTTCTTTAGCAACTTCATGATGTTCTGCATCCTCAGCTGCATCGACCATCTCAGCATGCTCATGCTCATGCTCCTCCCCAGATGCATGCTCATTCATGACAGGGCCGACTCAACAACATTGGGGGCCTAAAGCGAAACTTAAGAGAGGGGCCCTAAATTTTTTTTCCATCATATGTACTTTTATTTAAAATATACTTTTCTAGCTATTTCAGATGCAAAGTCATTAAATATTGTTTTATAATCAATTTATTTTAATAATTCCTTTTCAAATGATAATATAGCTGATTCATTCAATCTATCTTGAGACATTATTGATCTTAAAGAAGATTTAATCAATTTTAATTTCGAACGAAGAAAAATTTGGTTGAGGCAACGGTTATGAACTGTTAACACAATATGTGTATTTGGAAAAGAATCAAATCTTTTATTTGATTGAGTATTTTCATTACATCATTATCTTCTACTTGTATTGTTTATCTTTAACACTTTTACTTCAAAAAATAAATCTAAACCATCAATTCAGAATAACTAGTATGTGTTAAAGAAAGTTCAAGGTTAAGACAATATTTTAAAAAAAAATTCATCATCTTGTAATCTCAATATTTTACCACTAAATAAGAAATCAAAAATATCATGAACATCTCTCATTGTTGTTTGTACGCCCATGCTTACTACAATAAGTTTTTAAATTAATTTTGTAGGGTGACACAACATCTGAAGGGGTCAAACCTGATAGAATTGAGTTCTACAAAAATACACATTACTCAAATGAAAAAGGCTGGGCATCTGAAGAAGCTGAGACTAACTATGTGAGGAGCAAATATTCTAGTCGCATTCAAAATGATTTATTTGTTATTATAATAAGTTTAAATAATTTGAATTATATGTTTTCTAGAACAACATGATTGATTTGAAAGCTCTATATACTTCGGGAGAGTCTTCCATGACTATTGATGAAATTGTGGATGCTATACTCGGTAAAAAGTCGGGGTACATAAAAGGTCTCGGTTATGGTCCAAAACCTAATACTAATCGAGCAACACAAAGGAGAATAGCAGAGTTAGAAGACTCCCTTCAAAAGATGAAGGAGGAAGCTGCTAGTGTCCAACTTGGTTTGCAGAAACGATTGGATGCAGCTGAAGTTGTTGTAGAAAATCAGCAGTCTCAGATAGAAACATTAACTTCACAATTAGATACTCTATCGGCACGTCAAGATGATATTATGAAACAGCTGCAACATTTCATGAGCTTATCCCGATCAAGGTTAGAATTTAGTTTTGTCGTATCTTAGTCTTATTCTTGGCATTTTCCTTTTGTCGAACTGGAATACACCTTTAACTTCATTAAAATATGTGAAAGGACTGGTAGCAGATGCTTTATCCATGAAATGAGTCCTATTTATAGATTTTTAGCACCTAACTTTGTTTCCTTTTCATGATTTAGTGACGATCACTGATTCTTATCAAGTTATCCATTAAGGTACATTTAATAACCTCATAACTTTATAGTTTGTCCGTATCATGATATCATCAAGTATGAAATAACATCTTAGATTTTCTTTCTCTATTTTACA
>NW_006238940.1:1183825-1191401 GCF_000226075.1 Solanum tuberosum | reverse complement strand
AAAAAATTGTATATTTATTATTATGGAACAAACTAGGTTATGAATTTTAAGATATTAATGTATTATTTAAAAAATATAAATTTTCTATAAATTATCAAATTTACAAAACCTAGTTAAATACAAATGGAAAATAGTATTAGTACGAATGACTAATGACAAAACATTTTGTCCTTAAAAGCATAACTTTTAGCGACGACTCTATAATATTTTTTAAGACGGTCATGTTTTCATCATAAAAGTGTAACATTTGGTGACAAGAATATTTTTTGTCCCAAAATAGCCTACTTATTACCTACGAATTGACTTTGTATTTTATGACAATTATGATCGTCTCTAGTTATGACATTCTATAGTGACAATTTTGTTTTGTGAGTAAAAGAAATATTTTTAGTGACGACCTAATCGTTTTCAACTACAAAATTATAAAAAAATTAAAGTTGTCACTAATTTATACATTTAGGGACAAAAAGATAATTTGAATGTAAAGGGCAGTTTTTTGTGACGGAATAATGTTTGTTCAACGACGAAATACATTTAAATTTAGAGACAAATGACGTCGTCACTAATTATATAATACAATAAGTGACGCATCAGTTTCGTCGGCATTAATGACCTTTTTAGTGACGAAAAGCTACCATTGTCTACAAAAAAATATAATTTCTATGATGAACAAGTTTGTCATAGATACTATACATTTGGGGACGAAAAATATTTTCGTAGTAAATAGAACTATAATTAGTGATGAATCACTAAGTTGTGCCTGTATACATTTGGTGACACACGATTTAGGGACGAATGCTTGACGATTTTTTTTTCATCACGAAAGTTTTTTGGTGACGAAATATGTGCTTTAGGTGACAAAATTATTCGTAACTGAAAATAAAATTTGTTGTAGTGATCATTTGCATTAGCTGCTCTACTGGTCGAAGCCTTCTTTTGAAAACCTCCATGCTTCTTGATGATCTTCTGAAACCTTCTAGTGACATATGCCATTTCATCCTCCTCCTCAGTCACATCGTTTTGGGATGTTTTCAAGGCAACTGATTTCTCTTTTTTTCTTCTTTCATATTTGTTCCCTGTTGCTTGTTCAGCTCATAAGTTTGGAGATTTCCAATAAGTTCATCCATGGTAAGCGTCTCCAGATCCTTTGCTTCAGTTATAACGTTTACTTTGCTTTCCCATGACTTGGGAAGCACTTTGAGAATCTTCCGAACTTGTTTGCTCAAGGGAATAGGTTCACCAAGGCATCTCAGTTAGTTGGTTATAGAGGTGAATCTTGAGTTTATCTTAAAGATAGTTTCACCTTTCTTCATACAAAAGTTCTCATATTGAGTCGTAAGCATATCGACCTTAGACTCTTTCACTTGTGTTGTTCCCTCATGGGCTATTTGAAGACAGTCCCATATCTCCTTGGCTGTCTCACAAGCAGAGATTCGATTGTACTCATCTGACTCGATTCCACACACTAGAATCTTTATTGCTTTATAATTTTTCTCTATCTTTTTTATGTCTGTCTCATTATACTCCTTTCTAGTTTTAACAATTGTTGTAGTGAGCTCGCCGACTTTCACTTCCTTTGTGGGAATGTATGGTACATCGAGAATCACGTCCCACAACTCAGTGTCTTCAGTATTGATGTAATCATGCATACGATTCTTCCACCACTCATAGTAGTGTCCATTGAAACGGGGTGGTGTGGTAGAAGACTGACCTTCCGCCATATTGGGTGGAGTAGTCATTCCTTCAGGATCTTTTCTTTTCTTGGTGTTACCCAAACTGAAAAGTCAAGCTCTGATACCACTTGTTGGAATGTATGCGTCCACTTAGCTCTGATAGGACCAGGTCCTCAACACGATATAAATACTGAATGTAAATAAATGCTAAAAGTAAAGATTATACACACAAGTTTACGTGGAAATCTCCTTGCTCAAGGGAGTAAAATCACGACCTGTCTCACAGGGATTTTCAAACTGCTTTCACTAATCTTCTCCAACCAAAAGTAAAATATAGTTTACAACTTGAGATTAACCTTTTAATCTCCACACTAAGTAATAACACCTATTACTTAAATGAGCCTAAGCAGATACAACACTGCCCACTATACTAATCCTGACTGATTAATATAGACTTTGATGTAAGACACTAAGTTACTCACAACTAAGTTCTTACAATGATTTACGCAAGCTTGAAACGTTTCTATCACAAACGAAAGGAATTCCTACAATATAAGCACGATTACAAGCAATCAAAGTAGCAGCTGGTACATGAAGCAATGATACACTCTATCAGGTCCCTGTTGTTTTGAAGCTTGAATATCTCTCTCTTTGAATGAATAAGTAGTTTGTTGTTTTTAGTCTTGAATATATCAAACATCAAGAGTTAATACCCTTTGGACAAACAACCTCGTCACTTCTGGTTGGTGTAGTACTCTGGTGACTTCACCAACTTTCTAGCGCAGACAACTTTTCAACTGTACAACATACGACCCTGGATGAGCATACTCTACAGGGGACCGGGTCCCTGCACTTATGAGGAGATCATCAAAACATCTGGGAGCATTAAGACTTATCAGGGATTGACAATGCACGTAAAGGATCACCAACTATCATCCTATTTTTGATCAAATGGTTATACAGGAATATCTACTATTGAAAAAAATATGCATTTCATGATTACAATGCACTTAGGTTCGTTACAGAACTACATTGGTGATCAACTAAATTTTACTTTGGCTGCCGAACAAGAAAAATCTAAAGGTTATAAAGTAGCGGTATATTAATCATCTCTTTAGCATTCTTTACTTTCTAATCATAAGCAAGAGAACTGTTAGTTACCAATATTGTTGTGCTACTTATGCAGAACTATACATGTTAAAAAAAGACTCAATTGATCTTTTCTGCTTCTTTATTGAACTCAATGGACAGAAGAATTTTTATAAGCATTTTCTATACGCTTCAAAATACAACCACACATGAACTTCTTCTTGGTTGTCATTGGGCCCGTGCTGGCACGGGCGCCTGATATCTAGTATATATATATATGTGTGTGTGAAAGAGAGAGAGAGAGAGTTGATTAATACATGTGTGTATTGTGTTGTGTGTAAATTACACAAAATGATCAGGTTTGTTTTGTATTTTGTTTAAAGTACTTTTCCTTTCGTCATGTAATAGTATATTTTATTTGTTAGAAATTGGTGCAGTGTGAATAATAAGATGAATTCAAATTTGAATTTTGATCTATTTAATTGAATTTGAACTAAAAACTCTTTTCTATTCAATAATATGAAACGATTAATTAATACCTTAGATGTAACATTTAAGACCGCATGTAGCGACCAAATTACCAAGTTAGTATATAAAACTCATATAATTATATCAAAATTGAAAATATAAGTATATTTAATGATTTAAAAAATATGTTCTATCAGTCAATCTAAATCATCTATTCGTATTGGATCGTACTCTATACTTATACTAACACGAAAAATTAGAACTATATTGGTCTACCTTAAATTTCATTTTACCATCATTGTGAGTGTAACTACAATTTTTTAACTTTATTAAATGTCATACACCAAATAATCTACTAAGATACATATAATAAAATAATCTAATTCTAATGTATTATTTTATTTAAATTGAATAATGAACAAACAAACAATCATCATTTTATACAAGTAATACTACGTCAAAATGCATTGATAATTCTATGGCCTAATGAAAAGGTCACTCAGTTATTTCTATATATATTATTTTTATTATATATAATTGTGGATAATCATCGGTGGCGGTCAACATGCATGTTTCACATGTATGGTTCCATACTTATTTATATATTTCTTTATTTTTTTCTTCGTTTAAACTTATTTATCTTATTTTTAATTTTTTTATATATTTAAAAATTACGTAAAAAATACTATAAATCATGATAATTGACAACTTAAAATATTTGTCGATTACTTATAAAAAATTTGATTGGTTCTTAAAATTAATCCATTTGTGTCAAATAAAATGGACTAAAAGAAGTAACCTATATTATTTAATTTGGAAACTACATAAATTTTTTTTATAAATCTCAATAATTAACAACATTTGATTGACTCTTGAATTTCTATATGTGCTATATATATATTGGGACAAGGAAAGTAACATATTATTTAAAAATTACTTAATCAATAATTTTATATTTTCAATAACTTTTTATTTGGACTCAAAAAAAATTCTTTCATATATTTCTTTTGGCATTTAGTTTAGCCATTTTAATTTACGTTTGTTTAATTTGATTCAAAAGTTTCACAAAGATTTATTAATTAAAAATTAAAATATTCAATTTGATTTCAATGTCATTTTCTAAGGACGGACATAAAGAAAAACTGTACATATATAAATTAAATCAGAGGGCGTAAAACTTGATTACTTAGCATAATAGTGAATGTTTGTATATGGAAAATGGAATTCGAATTGCTGTAGGTCTTTAATTTAGGAAGGATAGTAGCTTCAATTTATTGAGTAAGCACTCATTTCATCCTTACTTGCTTTCATTATGATTTATGAGAAAAGAGCTTCCAATACGTTTATTTTCTTTAGAAAAATGACTGTTCGTCGGAAAATACATAGTAGATTAAATTTATGCCTTGTTATTACAATTAAATATTTATACATATTTACGATAAGGTTATATTATATTGATTGGTATTTACTCTTCGAAGAAATGAATGAGAAATGTTTATTATAAAAAAACAGAGAGGAATTTGGACCAGAATAAACAGAGTAACTTCAAATCTTCAACAGACACAATGGATTCAGTTATTTATTTGCCCATACTTAATTCACAGATTTATTTTTACCCAGAGATCTCAATGGACTTGACATCAGGCTTTTTTACCTCTTCCTTTGGAACAATAACAGTAAGCACTCTATTCTCCATAGAAGCCTTAACTTGATCCATCTTCGCATTCTCCGGAAGTCTAAATCTTTTCATGAATTTCCCACTGCTGCGTTCTACACGATGCCACTTATCATTCTTATCTTCTTTCTCCAAATTCCTCTCTCCGCTAATTTGAAGAACCCTATCTTCTTCGATCTCCACTTTCACTTCCTCCTTTTTAAGCCCTGGAAGATCAGCCTTGAACACATGAGCCTCTGGAGTTTCCTTCCAGTCGACTCGAGTGTTGGCAAATGCAGAGGTCTCTCCTGAATTGGAAATTGGGAAGCCTAATTCCTTGAACGAATTGAACACGTCCATTGAGAATGGATCAAACGTGCTGCTGCTTCGTCGATCGCCAAAGATTCTTGGAATCAGACTTTTTTTTATTTGTTAAGAATTTTCTGTGTTTGTTAGCTTGGTTGTCTGTTTGCTTTTTCAATTTTGATGGTTAATGGAAGAGGATCTGGTAGTTATTTAGGAGCCGTTTGGTAGGTGGTATTAATTAAAATAATCCTTAAATTAAAATTTAGTCCATTCAATACAATGTTGGGCAACCACAATTAATACATGGATAACTTAATACATTATATGTGGTCTTATCTAATATCAAGGATGTCTAGGGATTACTAATCCAAGGTTTATTAATCCTTGGATAAGGAATCAAATGACTGAATTGCCCCTCAATTTTTTTATATATCCTTTAGAATTGACAAAGATATTCATGCTATTCTGCTCTTTGGAATCGTTTGTCCTGTTTTCATCAAAGTTATACGATTTCGTTTGTATTCAAATTTTAACTGAAAAGGAATTTTCTCTCAAAACTTTTGTTACTGTTTTCATAGCAGTAGTTGGAGCTTGGCATTCCTTACAGCTTCAAGAAAAAACAGTAGATCTCGTTGGCTATTGTTTGTTCCTGTTTTGTTAAGAGAGGAGGAGGTAAGCTTGGGTCATGGGTACTTAAAATAATTTCATCTCGTTTATGACGTGAGACTTTCTCAAGTGAATTAAATTTGTTAAGCACTTCACATTCAAGTTTTAAACCACAATAAATATGATAATTATATTATATATATATATGACATAATAATTCAAGGGTAAAATTGGAAAAAAATATTTTTTAGAGTTCTAAATCAAACACAAAATTAGGTTAGAAACAATGAACCAAACACTTCATAAAAAATAATCACTGCATTGCTAATCCCTGCATTACTAATCCTCCTATTGATAATCCCTGCATTATTAATCCTTGCATTGTTAATCTTTGTACCAAACGACCCCTTATAGCTTCTTAGGGAGTGTCAACTACTTTCTCGACATTTCGTCTTTCTGGATATTTCTTGTCGAGATCTTTCTGGAGAAATTTCGTTGGCCCATTTCGCAAGTGAGCATTATACAGCTACAGAGGATTTAGCGGCCCAACTCAATCCTGCTTTTCACACTGGCCCAGCACTAAGGATAGAGGCCTCACCCTCCAAATCCTAACTCAATTATCACTTACTATCAAAAAATAAAATAAAATAGAGCAACTTACAAAAATGACTATAGTTTTAGGGTTATTAAATTAGAATAGCTATAAGTAAGATATTTTTTTTAAAATGGCTATATTTTATGTCTATAAATAGTTGTATTTAATGTATATGCCCTTTTTTTAAAATACAATGATACATTCATAATTATAACCCTCTAAATAAGGAGATTTTGTTAGTGTAACTATCTGCCCCTTAATTTACTCTCCTTAAACCCCTCAATTTGCCACTTTTAAATTAACAAGAATCACGTCATATCCACTATCCACTAGGATTCTCATCTATTTAATGATAAAACGCTCTTGTTCTGAAAAAACTTACACAAATAATTATAATTTAGGGGTTACCATATTTCTCTAGCTATAATTAGCATAATTATTATGAAAAAATCGTTGTATTCTATGTATCCAAAATTTGTTTGTCTTGTATAGTAGTATACAAATTAAAATTTGAGGGCATTTAAAACGGTAAAATTTATTTTTTCAAAACGGCAAAATCTTTAAATCACACCAATTTGATTTGATGATTATTGCTTGAGTTTCACAACTTGTATAAATTTTGTTAGGGTTGATACATCAATACAATGGTGTCAAACAATTTCAGATACATGCATTATACATTTCACATATGAAAAATACAAAAGGATACATTGAATACAAATACAAATTAAAGAATACAAGTTGTGTTACAATATAAATACATGTATTTGTTGGTTCATTCAACGTATGAATTCTTGAATACCTATTATTATAGTTACTAGTAACTAATACAAACGAGTGCTTATTTTTTAGGGTTGATACATGAACACAATTGTACCACACAACATGAATAAAATTTGTTACAACACATCAAAGTATATATTTATAATATGAAATAAGCAAAAAGATACATTGAATACAAATAATACAAAATGTGATACATATATTTTGTTGACTCATTCAATAATGAACATGTATGCAACATATGTGTGTAAAAAGATATTACTATATAAGAAGAGTGAATAAAATTCATTCTTCTTTCGACACGTGGCACCAAGATGGCCCACCTACTTTTATATTTGGTTTTCAAAGATGGCCCACCTATCACAAAGATGGCCCACCTATCACAAAGATGGCCCACCCTTT
>NW_006238940.1:1178252-1182484 GCF_000226075.1 Solanum tuberosum | reverse complement strand
TAAAATGTTTATTTTACTCTTGATGAAATAATTTGCAGTCATACAAATTTATATCATTCATTTTGGACCACAAATTTTAAAAGTCTTCATTTCTTTTTTAAACTCCGTGGTGAATCAAACTACCTCACATAAAATGAGACGGAGGAAGTAATATACATTGGGCCCGCGCTGGCGCGGGAACCTAATAACTAGTATGAATACAAATACAATGTGGAAAGGTATGATACAATGCATCTTTTTTCAGATTTCTTTGTTTCTTCTTGGACAATTTTAAAGATTTCGAAAGTTCAACACTTTCTTTTCTCTTGACACACTTTGACCCTTGATCTTGATTAAGTTGTTGCGTCGGTATAGGTCATTGCAAAATCTTTATTTACATCTCAATTGCCAAAAAAAAAAAAAAATATCCAAAGAATGAGCAATGTATTGTACACTTCTTATAACCCTTCTCTGCTCTGCCATTTAAGTATGAATTTAAGAAGTTCCTTTTGATAAATTACCGGATTGCCGTTATCACTGAACATTCCTTCCATGAGGTATTCATAATGTGATCGAATGTTTCTGGTTCTTCAATTCACAAACCATGAAGTACCTAAAGATTTGTGCTTGCGCTAACACTCGTGCATTCGGGTATATACCCCAAAACTAATATCCTTGATTCGATTGAGCAGGGTCGGTGTGAGCTTCACCTTAAAATTAGTAACTATGTTATGATTTGCATATACATGCATGTGCGGGGGTTTGATCGAGCAATCTAACACATAAAATTTGATTCCCTGCATACAGAAAATATAATAATATAAAACTACACTTATATTACATATTATCTACTTAAAAACTAATCAACATTTTAAGAATTTGGTAATAATCAAATACAAATCAAAAACATAATCTGAATCTCTGCATACAGAAAATCCAATGAACCTACATTTACATTAACTACTACTTAGACTAGCTAATCAACATTTGAAACACCATAGTCAAATAAAAATGGCAGTGACCCAAAATGCAATTGAAGTATCCAATCGCTTCTCGATCTCCATCGCAACAATAGAGTCCGAAATTTGTGCTTGCATTTGAGTGATACACAAATCAAACGAGGGTACTCCTTCCAAATATTTATCGAAATAATGTGTACCTCTTGTGACCCTCTTCGGAGTAGTGATTTCCGCCATTGTAATGGTGAAAAAAATCCTTCAACTTCAACCCTAAGAAGATAGTAGAAGCGAATATAAAACTATAACCTTCAATGAAAAAAGAGAAAATATGAAATTAGAAGATACCTAATGAATCTGAATCACAAACAACCTCCGAAAATCAAGTCAAAATTGTGAATTGTAAGAATTTTAGGGGGAAAGAGCCAGTGATTGTAAGGAGAATATTGAGAAATATCTGGTGATTTTGGGGAAGATTGAAAGAGAAGCTTTGAAAGTGGGAACTAGGGAACAATGAAGCGTGAAAAGGGGTGAAAAATCCTTATTATGTGTCTTGTAGAATAGTATTTGCTATTTAATAATAAAATATATTCATAAACATAAATAAAGTATACTATAGCTATATTAATTTAATATATAATGGAGTTTTCCATTTTCTGTAGTTTATCCAAAAAAATAACCATTCCATCACCTTTGTGGCAGGCGAAATGCATTTTGCGGCTTTTCTTCTTCTCTGATCTTTGACACCCACAATGGTCGTGCACTTTTTGTCATGCCCACTTATTCTCCATTACTATTTTATTCTTGCGCTATTGATTATGGCCACTCGAGCGGTTGCAATGGCAAAGTAGGACCGGAAGTCCAAAATCAACCATATAATGAACTTATTCAATTTTTTAATCGAGCTTTTGCTATCGTGGGCAAGATGAATAGATTGTATGTTATATGTTGTATGTTGTACATATGGATGTCAAATGGGCGGGTTGGGTTGAAATTCGAGATATTAAAATGAGTTGACATAGAAATTGGGTTGGGTTTTGATCCGTCCTCCGGAATATAAGAAGGTTCACCAAAGTTGACTGGGCTATCACATGACCTCAACGAAACGCATGTTGATTATCCTAAATACCTGTATCTGCATCATGAAACGATGCATGCCAATTGGCGTCAGTACATTGAATGTACGAGCATGTAAGAGGAACTCTCAAGCATAAACATAAGCTTGAACTGATAAAAAGGAAACATACTTACCTCGTCTCATCTCACTCAACTCGACTCAACTCAAGAATACTCAACTCAAAGATACTCAACTCAACTCAAGGATAAAGCAACAATAAAAGATGCAATATATGGAAAACTTTTAAAACAATAGATAATAACTCAATTGTATGTAAAAATACAATAATAACTCTTATTTGGGAGATTCTCTAACCGACAACCATCACTATGAGCTGTGATGATACAACATCTCGCCTACGTTGCCAGAACTGTCTTATACCTTGTCGGAGTATAAGACATCCTCAACTAAGTGGATCCACTAAGCTGTGCTTAAAAAGCAATAAGGAATCATCTAAAAAGTATGACCCTTTTACCCATGTTGGGATACATAGTTTATGAGGACTTTGAGTTGTCTGAACTCGTCCCCATATCGGTGCTCAATACTACTCCCAATAATATATATGTTGGCTTTAAAAAGCTTCTCAAAATTTATAACTCAAATCATAGGGTTCATGTGAAATTATGGACATGAACGACTCAACTCAGGGATCTTAATAGCAATATGGAAACTCAGTACTGAGAACTCAAGACTCAAGAACTCAAGGACACAAGAACTCAAAACTCATAACTCACTGACATTACTCCTTTCAAGGATACTCAATTTATGAAGTTCATGCGGAATTATGGGCATGAATGATTCGACTCAAAGATCTAAATTACAATATATACTCATGAATACAACTCTTTTCATTCTCATACTCATTTACTCATGTCTTGAAACAAGTTATAAATAATTGTAAAAGATTTCTCGAAAAGACTCAAAAGGACTTTCTCGAACTTTACTCTTAACTCTACCTTGAATTTGAATTATGAATTCAAGAATCATGATTAGGCCCACTACTAAAAAAACAGCGTTTAGCGACGGATATTAGCGATGAACAATATTCCGTCACTATATAACGACGGATTTGCGACGGAATAACCATTTTGTTACAAAATTAACAAATTAGTTTTTGATTTATATTATAGCAACAGATTTGCAACGGAATATTTAATCCGTCGCTAAATATTAGCGCGAAAATTTTGGCGCCTAATTTTCCCTATGGATTTAGTAACAAAGTAGTGGTGACAATTTAATTAATATTGGGCGACAGAATTAGTGACCAAAAAAAGGTTGCTAAACTATTAAATATATTTTTATAAAAATTATATTATATAGTGACGAAAATATCCGTCAATATAATTTTTTCTAAATATATATATTTATTTGAAAGCAACGGATGTTAGAATCCGTCACTAAGTCCGTTGCAAACTCCAATTTCAGATTTTAATTACTCTCATTTAATCTCATCCGTCCATCATGATTCATCAAACTCCAAGAGTCAATCTCATCCGCTCATCCGAATTTGATCAATGGTCCTGATTTAGGGCCCTTGCTTTCTTATTTTATACAAAAGACCCCAAACCCTTAATTTTTTTTCATTCTCCTCATCTCCTCTCCAAATCCGCCGCCCAGACCCCTTTTGCCCTCTTCTCCGTCCTTCTTTCTGGCCAGTGCAGCCTGGAGAACGAGCAGTGAACAACAATGGAGAGCTCCGGCAGGCGCGCGAAGACCACCAGTGAACCTCCATCGCTGGCAGCAGCTCCAAACGGTGAGAAACCAGGCGACCAGGCGGTCTCCGTCCGGCAATAGTAGCAACACAGAGATGGTGCCACCAGTTGCCTCTCTCTCTGACAAAAAACGACAGCAACATCAGCTCCACGCAGCAAGTAGCGATGGTGAGCACCGACAGCAGCCAGCTCCAGCGAGCAACATCAGCAAACGCCGGCGACACCCAGGAGAAGATAACGACGCAGTTCCAAACAAACAGTAACCGCTGCCTCCGCCTTCTCTCTTTTCCGGCCAGCAACAACGACTCCACGCGAGTTTGAGGAGGATAACGGCAAGAGCATTAAAGCTCCGGCCAACAACTATGAATACGAAGAAACAAGTTAAAAGCTCCGGTAAATTTTTTGAATTAAGCTAAGGATCCATCCAGGTAGGTCCCTTTAATGTCATTCTGTTAACGCTTACTTGTT
>NW_006238940.1:1173597-1176407 GCF_000226075.1 Solanum tuberosum | reverse complement strand
TGAATTTCTTTATCAAGATTCTTGCTGATATCAACTTCTGTAAGCCATTTAGGAAGTTTAAGTATAGCCAATTTGTCTAACACTGCTCTGATAAGTGGAGGATTTGGTACTGTAAAATGTCCTTCTAGGCCAATTCCTTCCATTATAATTTTATTCCTAATCTTTAATGTTTTCTCTTTATCTTAATTTATTATAGGAAAAATATGAAGAAATATTACGGAAAAAAACAACCTCTCAATTTGATATTGATCAATGTGAAGCATACTATCAAGCTGTCGGGGAAGAAAAGAGTGAAGAATATACGGTCTTGAATCTGAAGCAAGAACTTACTACAGGCAGAATCTTTTTGCCTCGTCATTTGTAGAACCTTCAGTTTCTCAATCAACATCGACAAGAAATATGGAAATGATTTCTTCCCTTACTAATCATTTTCTTCCGGTTATGAAGGAGCGGGTACATCAAGCGCTTACTCCCATTGATTAGTCTTCTATTTTTATGTTGTCTGTCTTTTTGAAAAGTATAAATTGTGCGCTAACAATAGTTGATGAATGTAGGTTCTCTTGAGAATAGTTGACAGATTGCTTTTAATGTTTTCCACCAAAAGTATGTGATTTAGATTTTGCTATCTATAGATTTTGAACCCTCTAAATATTATTTTATATGAATGTTTGTTATTTTAGAGGTATTTAGTAATTGTTATTTAATTATTTTACAAGAAAATTATTAGCAACAAATTTAATGATGATTTGGTCGTTGCTATAAAAAAATATTGGCAACAGATTAGCAACGAAACATTTTAGTGGCAAATATGCTGGCTCAAATAACAGAATATTTTGTGACGGATTAGTGACAGAAATTTTGTCGCGAATCTATTTGAAATGACGAAATTAATTATGAAATTAGCAACGAACTATATAAGTATAATGACGGATTAGTCCGTCACTAACAAATGGCGACGAATATCATTCGTCTCTAATACGTCGCTAAACTTGCGACGGAACTCATTTTCCGTCGCTAAGAGATTACTAACGAGTGAAATAGCAACAGCCAACAATCCGTCGAAAATCCTTCACAAATCCGGCTTAGCGACGAAAAATCATAGATTAGCGACGGATTTCATCAGTCGCTAAATGCTGTTTTTTTTTGTAGTGAGGATATATAGGATTCCTCAATGATTAGATGTAGTATGGATAGTTAAAAGTATGAAGAGAGTAAAGATATGTTTTGAAAGAACGAATACGGAACAAAGAATAGAGGCGGAAGAGCTCTGACGTCCCTGGCACAACAGTGGTGCGCCATGCCAACCCTCACTTTCTTGAGTCTGGTTTGGGGAGCACTGCAGGTGCAGGGCGCCAGACCCTCAAGCTCTCCAGGGGCGCGCCGCCCCAACCTTTTTCCAAAACAATCCGACGAATTTTTCTTCTCGATTTTTTATCCTAATTCACCTAGAATTGATTGATTTCTTCCAAACTTCTTTAGATTCATAAACCCAACATAAGTAAACAAAAATCTACTCAAATTTCCTCAAGAACAATCCTCAAACTCGAAATCTTCACCTCAAGAACTCAACAAACTCCATTAACAAGGAATGAAGAACAAAACCTCAATAAACTCATCAAGAACTCAAATCATTCAACCTCAAGAACGAAATTACGGATAAAAATCACATGATTGGCGTGTGGGCAAACGAAGCCAACACTATGAGAACTTACATACCTCGAAAGAATTAATTTTTTGGCGAAAATCCTCAAAGCTCGCAAGAAAGCTTGAACACTTTTCTTTTTACCTCTTGAACTCCTCTCAAAAACCCTAAGCGTGTTTAGGAATGACTAAAACTGATTCTAATCAGTTTAGACCCAAACTGATTCTAATCAGTTTAGACCCCCAAAATATTAACAAAAATGAGTTAGGCTAGTGGGGGTAAGGAAACGATCAAAATATCCCTCCTTAAAACGGATGGATTGCCTTAACTAGATAGGCTGCACACAAATGGGCATATCCCATTCATCCTAATTAAGAATTTAGCAAACTCAGTGGCATTGCAAAGAGGACTCAGAGATCTTTCATTTGACACCTTATGGGCCACCTAACTCTTTATGTGCTGAAAGTTATGGTCGTTTGAAGTTGACCAAGGAATAATCTCATAGAGGAATTCAGTTGGAAGTAAAATTTCTAACTCAACTTTATGCTATGAAGTTTTATAAGCAACCTTAACATCTAAGAAAATTTTGAATCACTCGAAAAAAACTTATTCACCATAAGAATAACTCGAGTCTCAATTTGACCCGCTTAATCTCAATAATTTTAATATGTTGTTATTTAAGTTTTATAACCACAATTTGAATTTTAACTCAAGAAAATTCTAAAAACGAAGTTACAAATGGATAGATAAATCTTAAAGATATAAAATAAGATAATAATTCATAACTTCAATATAGGAACATATATTACACCAGTGCAAATAAAGAGCTTTAAAACAGATTGAAATAGGAGATTAAGGGCGTGTTTGGTATGAAGGAAAATGTTTTCCTAGAAAATAAGTAGATTTTTGACTTATTTTCTCATGTTTGGTTGGTGAGTTGAAAATACTTTCCGAAAAAAAAAATTGTGTTTGATTTATGAATGAAAAATATTTTTGAGAAATATCTTTTAATTTTACTAGAGTAGAAAATAATTTTTGAAATTGAAAATATTTTTTTAAAAACAAACTTGAATTTTTTTTTTTGGGGGTGGGGGTGAAAAAATAAAAATTTGAAGTTGAAAATACTTTTTAAAAATAAACTTAAATTATTTTTGGAGGATGGGGGGAT
>NW_006238940.1:1154113-1173250 GCF_000226075.1 Solanum tuberosum | reverse complement strand
TAAAAACAAGCTTTAAATTATTATTTTTGAAGGGGGGGGGGGGTTGGGGGGGCTGATTTGAGGGTAGGGACAAACTAAATTGATTTTTTCAACAAGAAAATTGTAATTTGAAGTTGAAAGATAGTTTTGGAAAATGTTTTCCTTAAGTTTTGAAGGGAAGTCATTTTCCTTAAATTTGAAGAAAATGAGTTGATTTGGAAAACAGTTTCCAAAACATTTAACCCAACCAAACATGAGAAAATTGGAAAACATTTTCCTTCATACCAAACACACCCTAAATTAGGCTCAATTGAGGATTCTTTTAAAATGGGTTAAGGCTTGATTGGGTTGAGATTGAATCCAATTTAAATTAGGGGAAAATACATAAATGGGCCATAAAATCTAAAATAATTACAAGTTTATACCCAAATCCAAAGTAATTCCTCAAATACACATTCTCTCATAAATAATTACAGTACATACCCCCATTCATTAAGGGTGATCATTTTCGCTTAAGTGATACTAAATCGGTATCATATACTGTATTGGTATCATTAAGGTTGATAATTTCGTTTAACTGCTACTAAATTAGTATATATATATACTGTATTGATATCATTAAGGTTTCTTGTTCAAAAATTACTTATTACTCAATGATACTATAAGAGTATATATGTATATTGTTGTGGTATCATTAATGTTTTTCTTGTTCAGAAATTACTCATTAGTCAATGATACTATAAGAGTATATATATACTCTTATAGTATCATTGTATATACTCTTATAGTATCATTGTCTAATGAGTAATTTCTTGACAACAAACCTTAATGATACCAGTACAGTATATATATACTGATTTAGTATCAAGTCAACGAAATTATCAGCCTTAATAATACCAATATAGTATATATGATACTGATTTAGTATCAATTAAGCGAAATTAGTAAATGGGATATATACTGTAGTTATTTAATTTGGGTATGAATGTAAAGGGGTATATGTTTGTAATTATTTTACTTTTATGGGGTATTTGCTTATTTTTCCCTTTAAATTATCTTGAGCCCAACCCTTAAAATTTTGAACGGGTTGGGCGGATTACTTATAGTTGGGCTCATTTTTTACTCCTCTAGTTGTACATTAGCTAATTATGTAGTATAATTTTAGAAAGTATAGTTAGCTAGAGTAATTAGTTAGTTAATTAGTTAAGTGATTGTTTAGTTAGTCACATATTTTGCATTTATATATGGCTATAACATTCAGATCATTCTTTGCAGAAATGAAGGGATATCTTTTTTCTCTCTCGAGTTGCAATGGCTCCTAACGAGATCTAGTACTACAATTAAAGTTCCAAAAGATTTCGATACCACGAGAAGATAACGATGCTTTCATAGTCATTAAAAATATAGTATCAATTACAATGAAAAAAAAACTTATTCTGATGTGTCATATTCCTATGTTGTCAAGAAGAAAAATTATAGAAACCTACCTAATAAGGTAAGCAAACGATATTGAATTTATTGTTCTCTTTTTTGGGTTGAATATATATATATATGATAATAAACAATATATTTTGATTTGAACACAAAAGGAATCAAAAATTTAATTCGTTAATAATTCATTATTATATGTGTGAAGAAAGCAAATAGCTTTAGAAGACATATATGAAATGTAATGAACGAACTCAAGTGTATTATTTCGAGTGTTCGAGCACCTATTAAATTGAGCAGATATCTAGTTAAATCATTTTAATTATCTGACCGACTAAGAATATAATATTTACTAGAAACAATATAATCAGGCACATGCACTCTAGTTTAATTCCAGCGTTCTAATTTTCATTCCCAAAATTACTACCATTTTATTTGTACAACAGAATCAAGATTTTAAATCAATAAATATAGATATTTTTTATAATCGTGGAATTTAGGAATGAGAAAAGACATAAAGTGACACCTAAAGTTATTCCAATTTTTTTAAAAGACATCTTAACTATGCAGATGTCCTATTACCCACAAAATATTACCCACAAAAGTATTAAATACATTTGTAAAGAGACCATTTTGACCCATTTGCTCACCCAAGAATTCTAATAGGAATGTGATACACACCCCCTCCCCTTTTAATGAATTCATTTAAATATTAATAAAGTGCAAACCCAAAACAGAAATATTGGCACATCTTTGTCTGTAAAGGACGCTCTCGTTGCTTTCAATTTATGGGGTTTCTTTAGAACCTTTTCGATTGATGATTTCAGTTTCTTGGGAGATGATTTACCTCCGATTGTTGAAGTAAGCTTTCGCCTTTTGGAATCGTCCATTTTTAACGCCATTGTTATTAAGAGTTGAGCTTCGTTAAGTTCTGCGGATTGGGATTTGCTAAGATTTGATTTGTAGCGCTTTTTCAGAATGAAATAATGCTCCAATTAATACTCACCCATCTCGTGGAACTAAATTTTAGTAAATCCTAGAAGCTTTTAAAAATGAGAAAAGACACAAGAATTTTTTGCTTTGACCACCAAATTTGCAATGAAAGTAAATCTTCCTATTTGCATCGCATATTCACAAACAACATCGAATTATTCTCGTCATTGCAAATACGATTCTGGATTTGTATTTGACATTATAAGAATAGTCTTCCTCAAAAGATAACTTGATTTCTCAAATTTTAAGGAAATTAATAAGAAATTAAACCTTGACGACTGAAAATTCACAAAAGTTAGAAAAGTTTTTATCTTTTTGGGCTGATTTCTATTCAAGAGAGAAGACTTTTTTTTTTGAGTTTAAACCTTCAAGCATCAGATCTTTTTGAAAAAATTGGAGAAGATGGTGTATTTAAAGAAGAAGTAATTAAATACTAGAGAAATAAATGACACGTGGCACTTTTTAATTTGTTTTTGAAAAAAAATTACATTCACGCGTGTCATTTGTGTGAATACAAACCTAGGGAGAAAATGAGTTTAAATGGACCATTTACAAGAGTATTCAATACTTTTGTGGGGTAATAGGATGCCCGCATAGTTAAGATGTATTTTTTAATATTCGGGACAATTTCAGGTGTCACATTATATCTTTTCTCTTTAAGAATTTGTGCTGAGTTTGATTAATTTTATGGGGTATGTATGATCTCCTGATAATGCTTGGTTGTAATGATCGGTTTCCGTCGTTATGGAAAAGCCAATGGGGAAGGAATTTGGTCCAGAAAACTTTTGAGTTGTAAATTGGAAATTTCTAGCCTAGGCCAGACTTGGACAAAATTTGAGTCAGGTGAGGCCTAGAGAAATATGGTAATGAATTGGGGGGGGGGGATTCTAATTATGAATTTGATCACACGAGTAGATAGCCAAGACATTAAGGAGCCTGTACGGCTGTACGAAATCGAATTCGAGCGAGTAGAACTCCCAAAACTGATCATGACGTGAAAGGGTAGCTTTAGAACATCCCGATTTGAAGGTGTGTTGTGAAATGGGAGCTTGGAACTCAAATTTCGAAATTCTGTCTCCTTGCAAGCTGTCGGGGCAAGATTTATCCCGTCAGGGCGGGGCCGCTGTGGTGGGATGGGATCCGTCGTGGTTGGCCAGTCGCGAGTTAAGTCAGGGAACTCTAATTTCGTTATTTTCTGCTAAACTTCATTCTTAAGAGTTGAGGGACAACCCAGTGTGATTCTTGACAATTTTCCATGATTTCTAGCGCTAAAGGTAAGTTAATTACTCCCCTAATCCGTATTTCAATTCCTAGAACTTAGAATCTTTGGTAATTATCGTTGGGAGAGGATTTTGGCCTGAAGTTAATGGTGGGAAAAGCCCTAGTAGAACATTAGGATCATGGGTTTGATCTTGGATTGATAAGTTTGTTATAATCCGGGTTAAGTATACATTGTTTGTTGATCATTGCGTTAATTACTTGTTATAGACCAAGAACAAGCTAAAAGACTTCGGAAAGGGAAGGTTCAAGTGTCTTCGGAGTATTCAGGCTTGGTTTCGAGGTAGGTGATGTATGCTGATTAATTACTTCGTTGTATGAATGTATGTATGTGAATGAGAAATGCAATCTATCTAATGAAACCATTATGTGGGAACAATTACATGCCATGAACCTATTACTTGATTGTATGAGTATGAGCATTGTTCATTATGAGTGTGATTGTGATTGTGCTGACTGGATCGGGTGTCACGTTCCGACACATATACTAGATCGGGTGTCACATTTTGACACATATATTGGATCGGGTGTCACGTTCCGACACATATTTTGAACCGGGTGTCACGTTCCGACACATCTATATTGGATCGGGTGTCACATTCAGACAAACTAACAGTTTGGGCGTGGGTTCCATGAGAGGACCACTTGTGATGATTGCGTTCATATCTAATTGTTATTGAAATTGGGAAATTGTACGTTGATCCTAAAATGATAACTGAATTATGCATTATGTATATGTGTGTTTACTGTGTTGTAATTGCTTGTGTATATTGTCCTTACGGGAGTAGCCACGTGATCCTACCAGTACACCATGGTTTCGTGTACTGATCTTTAAATGTTTTAGACTCTTGAAAATTGCATAGTAGGGTTGTAGTAGTGGTTCTCCCACCGGAGGGTTAGTGTGGGTACCAATCACGGCGGTCTGGGTCGTGACAAAGTTGGTATCAGAGCCCTAGGTTCGTTGATCTCATTGTACCAAAATGAGTCTAGTAGAGTCTTGCAAAACGGTACGGAGACGTCTGTACTTTTCTTCGAGAAGCTGCAGGAGTTTAGGAAATCTCTCTGTCTTCTTCTCCTTTCATGTTATGGCTTGATTCCAATTGGTATCTGGTGATCAAAATTGGCATCTAATCTCTTTCATTCTTCCGTCCCCTATTGGGTCCTGTGTTGAATGTACTGAGCATGAGATATTGACAAAGTTTCTGAAGCTGAAGACGTCTGTCTTCCATGGTTCTGAGAGTGAGGATGCCTATGAGTTCCTGAATATAGAGCAACATAATATATTTGTTGCAGCCTATATCGCTAAATTTTATGTTTTATCCAAATATGGTACTCTACTTTGCTTCAGTCTAAAAGAGCAAATTCGTCGCTTTATGGAGGGATTAATGTCAGATTTACAGATTCAAGCTTATAGGTGGCTGCTTCAGCAAAATCTTTTCAGGAAGTGGTTGATTTTGTGACGGAGGTAGAACGGGGTGAAGTCAGAAGACTTTTCCAAGGTGACAACATTCAAGAAGTTTTGTAAGTGATGGCTAGATAATGAACACCATTACTTTGGAAAATGCATTTAGTATTGTTGTCATAACATGTATGGGTTGCTTAGTAAAATGAAAATTATGTTACGACAATTGAGGTTAGAATCTCTACTACGATTCCTAGATTGAGTGTATATCAAAGAGGGTCATGATACGATTACTACAATAGCAGGGATGCCTACTTGGTTAAGTTATTACGTGTGTTACAATTGTGGAGAACCTGGACATATGAGGAGAGATTGTCCCCATCCGCGCATGTCTAACCCCGTGCAGCAATAGACCAGAGTAGTGATACCAGCGGGAAGCGATAGTAATGGCAGAGGATGTCTACAAGGTGGGCGAGGAGGAAATAAACGAGACCGTGGAGGCCGGGGAAATGGTAATGCAGGTAGAGAAGCAGCGTAGCCAGGCAAGGAGGTTGCCCGTCAATATGATAGGGCTCAGCTTTATGCCTTTCCTAGCAAGACTGAGGCTGAGGTGTCTGATGCAGTGATCATAAGTACTATTCTTGTCAGTGACCAAATGACTTCTGTTTTGTTTGATACGGGTTCTACTTATTCATATGTGTCAGTTCAGTTTGCCCTGGGATTTGATGTGCTTTGTGATGTGCTTGATTCCCCCATCCATGTTTCTACCCTAATTGGAGAGTTTGTCATAGTCACTCATGTCTATCATTCTTGCCCTGTCATGTTTATGGGTTTTCAGACTTGGGCTGATTTGGTTATTTTGGATATGACTGACTTTGATATAATCTTAGGCATGACTTGGTTGTCCCCCTATTATGTTGTGCTTATCTGTAATACTAAGTCTGTGACTCTAGAGATCCCGGGTAGGGAAAAGTTAGAGTGAGAAAGGGGTGCACAAGCCTAAGCCAACTAAGGTTATATCTTTCGTTCGAGCTAGGAAACTAGTGGGGCAGGGGTGTTTGGCATATTTGGCTCATATTCGGGATATGGATGCCGAGTCTCCCTCTATTGAGTCTATTCTTGTAGTATCTGAATTTAAGGAAGTGTTTCCTACCGATTTTCCTGGTATGCTTCCGGATAGGGATATATATTTCTGCATTAACTTGGAGCCGGGCACTAGCCCCATCTCCATTCCTCCTTATTGCATGGCTCCGACAGAATTGACAAAGCTTAAAGCTCAATCCCGGAGCTTCTTAATAAAAGGTTCATCCGTCCTAGTGCTTCCCCATGGGGTGCTCCTGTATTGTTTGTTAAGAAGAAGGATGATAGTATGAGAATGTGTATAGACTATCGACAGTTGAATAGGGTCACCATTTGAAATAAGTATCCATTGCGTTGGATAGATGATCTTTTTGACTAGTTGCAGGGTGCATCAGTTTTCTCTAAGATTGATCTAAGGTCAGGTTACCATCAGTTTTCTCTAAGATTGACCTAAGGTCAGGTTACCATCAGTTAAAGATTAGGCCTGATGATGTACCCAAAACGACATTCAGGACCCGCTATGGACACTATGAGTTCATAGTGATGTCGTTTGGGTTGACCAATGCCCTTGCAGTCTTCATGAGTTTGATGAATGGTGTGTTCAAACCATTCGTGGATTCATTTGTTATCATCCTTATTGATGACATCTTGGTTTATTCGAAGAGTAAGAAAGAGCATGCCGACCATCTTCGTATTATTTTGGGTGTGCCCTTGGGAAACAGAAGTTGTATGCAAAATTTTCCAAGTGTGAGTTCTGGTCGACTTCAGTTGCCTTTTTGGGATACGTGGTTTCAAATCAAAGGGTATTGGTAAATCCCCAAAAGATCGAAGTAGTCAAGAATTGGGTCCGGCCTAGCTCTGTGAGTAAAGTTAGGAGTTTCGTGGGGCTTGCCAGCTACTATCGATGGTTTGTGAAAAAAATTGCTTCTATCGCCATGCATTTGACAAGGCTGACCAAGAAGGAGGTGCCTTTCGAGTGGACTGGCAAGTGTGAGGAAAGCTTCCAAAATCTCAAGACCCTTCTGACCATAACACCTATTCTGGCACTGCCGGTGGAAGGTAAAGATTTCATTGGTTATTGTGATGCTTCACATTCGAGTTTAGGTGTTGTGTTGATGCAGGATAAGAATGTCATAGCTTATGCATCGCGACACTGAAGGTTCATGAGAGAAATTACCCGACGCATGACTTGGAGTTGGCAGTGGTAGTGTTTGCCCTCAAGATCTAGCGACATTACCTTTATGGTGTCAAGTGTGAGGTGTTTATTGACCATCGTAGTCTACAATATGTATTCACTCAGAAGGACCTAAAATTGAGACAACGAAGGTGGATGGAGTTACTCAAGGATTATGAGTTACCATCCAGTATCATCTGGGTAAGGCTAACGTGGTGGTAGACGCATTAAGCCAGAAGACGGTGAGTATGGATAGTCTAGCTTGCTTGGGTGTTTCCAAGCGACATTTTGCCAAGGAGATTCAGACCTTGGAGTCTAAGTTCATGCAGTTGGACATCTCAGAGGAAGGCACGATGTTAGCTAGCATTAAGATTAGTCCCACATTCATTGCGGAGATCAAGGCCAAGCAGTTTAAGGATGAGAGTTTGAATAAACTCAGAAAAAAGACAGTGTCTGGTAAGGCACAAGATGTGGTTCTTGATGCGGGGTGTGTGCTTAGTTTTAAGGGAAGAATTTGTGTTCCCTGAGTGGATGACTTGATTCAGAAGATGTTGACAGAATTCCATGGTTCGCGGTATTCCATTAATCCGGGTGTGACCAAGATGTATCGAGATTTTAAACGACTTTATTGGTGGCTTGGTATGAAGAAAGACATAGTTGAGTTTGTGGCTAAGTGCCAAAACTGTCATCAGGTAAAGTGTGAGCACCAAAGGCTTGCAGGTTTGCTTCAGCGAATGCCAATTTCGAAATGGTAGTGGGAAATGATAGCTATGGATTTTGTGATTGGTCTTCCCAAGACCTTAGGAGAGTTTGACTATATTTGGGTGGTGGTTGACAAACTGACTATGTCAACTCACTTCATTCCAGTCAAAGTAGACTATAATGCTCAGCAGTTGGTTAAGGTTTATGTGAAAGAAATAGTGAGGCTGCATGGGGTTCCCCTTTCTATCATCTCAGACTGTGGTACGCATTTCACATCCAAGTTTTGGGGAAAATTGCATGAGGATTTGGGCACTCAACTTACTTTTAGCACAACATTTCACCCACAGATGGACGGACAGTTAGAGATAACTATTCAAGTTTTAGAGGACATGTTGAGGGCATGTGTGATTGACTTTGAAGGGTAGTGGGATAAGTTCCTACCGTTGTGTGAGTTCTCCTATAATAAAAATTACCACTCCAGTATTGACATGGCACCGTTTGAGGCACTTTATAGGAGGGGATGTAGATCACCCATATAGTAGTTTGAGGCTGGAAATGTGAAACCTTTGGGGGTTGATTTGGTGAAGGCTGCTCAAGATAAGGTGAGGAGTATCCAAGCTAAGCTTCTAGTAGCCCAGAGTAGACAGAAAAAGTATGCAGACCGCATGGTAAGGGACATGACATTCCAGGCTGGTGAGCAAGTTCTTCTAAAGGTGTCGCCCAAGAAAAGGGTGATCAGATTCGGCAAGAAGCGCAAGATTAGTCCTCAATACATTGGGCCATTTGAGATTCTTGACTGTATAGGGCCAGTGGCTTATATGATGGCTTTACCGCCTAGCCTATCTTTAGTCCATCTAGTGTTCCATGTGTCCATGTTGAAGAAGTATCACGAGGACGACGATTACATCATAAAATAAGACTCAGATTTGTTAGACAAAGACCTTCAGTATGAGAAGGAACCAGTTGGAATTATGGATCGCCATGTTCGAAAGATGATAACCAAGGAGATAAAGCTTGTGAAAGTTCAATGGAAGCATTATCCTGTTAAAAAAGTTACTTGGGAAATCGAGAAGGACATGCGAGACAAGTATCTCTAGTTATTTGATGACTCAGGTACTACTCTACTCTTGCTTAAGCCTTTTTCACCTAGTTTGTCACTCGAGGATGAGTGATGGGTAAATTGATATCTATTGTAACGACCGGTTTCCGTCGCTATGGAAAAGCCAATGGGGAAGGAATTTTGGCCACAAAACTTCTGAGTAGTAACTTGGAAATTTCTAGCCTAGGCCAGACTTGGACGATATCTGAGTCAGGTGAGGTCTAGAGAAATTTGGTAATGAATGAGGGATCTAATTATGAATTTAATCACATGAGTGGATAGCCAAGACGTTAAGGAGTTTGTGCAACTTTACAAAATCGAATTCAAGCGAGTAGAGCTCCCAAAATTGATCTTGGTGTGAAAGGGTAGTTTTAGAACGTCTCGGTTTAAAGGTGTATTGTGAAATGGGAGCTTGGAACTCAAATTTTGAGCTTCTGTCTCCGTGCAAGCCATCGGGCGGGATTATCCCGCCAGGGTAGGGCCGCTATGGCGAGATGGGGTCCGCTGTGGCGGGTTAGTCACGAGATAAACTGGGGAAAAACTCCAATTTCGTTATTTTCTGGAAAACTTCGTTCTTAAGAGCTGAGGGACAACCTAGGGAGATTTTTGACAGTTTTCCACAATTTCTAGTGCTAAAGGTAAGTTAATTACTCCCCTAATCCGTATTTTGATTCCTAGATCTTAGAAATCTTGGATAATTATCGTTGGGGGAGGGTTTTTGCCTGAAGTTGATAGTGGAAAAAATCCCTAGTTGAACATTAGGACCATGGGTTTGGTCTTGAGTTGATAAGTTTGTTATAATCCGGGTAAATTAAACCCTGTTTATTGATCCTTACATAAATTACTTGTTATAGACCAAGAACAAGCTGAAAGACTTTGGAAAGGGAAGACCCAAGTGTCTTAGGTGAATTCAAGCTTGGTTTCGAGGTAGGTGATGGTTTGATTCCTGTTGTGTAATGTATGCTTGTTAATTACTTCATTGAATGGATGCATGTATGTGAATGGGAAATGCAATCTATCTACTGAAAGGATTATATGGGAACAATTACATGCAATGAACCTATTATTTGATTGTATGAGTATGAGCATTGTTCATTATAGGAATGATTATGATTGTGGTTGTGCTGACTAGATCGGGTGTTACGTTCTGATACATATATTGGATTGGGTGTCACTTTTCGACACATATTTTGGACTGGGTGTCACGTTTCGACACATGTATATTGAATCGGGTGTCACATTCCGATATACTAACAGTTTGGGCGGTGGTTCCATGAGAGGACCATTTGTGATGATTGCGTTCATCTCTAATTGTTATTGAAATTGGGAAATTGTGTGTTGCTCCTAAAATGATAACTGAATTATGCATTATGTATATGTTTGTTTACTGTGTTGTAATTGCTTGTGTATATTGTGCTTACGGGAGTAGTTGTGTGATCCTACCAGTACACCGTAGTTTCGTGTACTGATACTGCACTTGCTCTTTCTTTGTTGAGTATCGGGCATCTTCAGGCGGCTACTGACAGTCCTCAGTTAGGAGATTATTGATCGCGACCGGATTCAAGGGTGAGCCCGTTCTTTCAGGCTACCATGGATCCTTCTTTTGTTTAGTACATTCTCTTCGGACTCAGACTATATGTTTATATTGGTATGTTTAGTTTCCGGGGTTGCACCCCCTTGCTTAGACTTTTGGTAAAACTAAGTTTCGGTACAATGACTTTCAGTTTTAGGGGTCGAATTTCCGCAATAGTTGTTTCTTAGACCTTCAGAGTTTATGGGAACTCCGTATTCATTTAGTCATTTAAAACTACTTCCGTATCTTTAAATGTTTTAGTGTCTTGAAATTTGCTTCGTCGGGTTGTAGTAATGGTTCTCCCACCGAAGGACTAGTGTGGGTGCCAATCACGGCGGTCTGGGTTGTGACATTGGTCAATTAATTTTAATGGAACATCTACTACCTCTTGCCAGCTCTTGGGGTTGATTAACTAGTCCATCGGGCTTGGATAACTACTTCTACTAAAAATTTAACTTGAAATATTATACTTTTTAGTTTTATTTCGTTGACCAATAAATCGTCATGTATTTTATTTATTTGCAATTTATGTAACAATTTAATTTATATTCATCAACACTATGTTTATATATATTATGCCTCTATTTTCATTTGTTTGTCTTAATTTTTTTAGTTCATTTAAAAAGGAATATTATATTTTCTTAATTTTATAATATCTTAATTTTAGTATTTTACATGATACATTTAAAATCATAAAATTAATGAAAAAGGGTAAAAACAACCCTTAAACTATTCGGAATAGCTTAAATATACCCTTAAACTATATTTTAGCTAAATAATTCCCTTTCCGTCTAACTATTGGACCACACTTACCCTTCTGTTTAACGGAAACATCCATGTGTGTACTAAAATGCCACATGGACTCCACATGTGCACATCAAACACACCCTACCTCCACATAGACGACTTAAAGCCCTAATTTCACTCTATTACCCCTCATATCATCATTTCCTTAAGAAACAATTTCACAACAATTTTCATTTCGCAGCTAGGGTTTCAAAGTAGATACCATCTTTCTTCGTGGCTAGGGTTACAAAGTAGTTAGCATCTATTGATATGTGTGACCGTAGGTTAGTAAATCATTTTTCTTATTTTATTATGTTTACGATTTCAAAGCATCATGATTGGGGTTTGCCATTTGTATAATATTCTGGTATGTTAGATTGTAGAATAAATTACTTATTTATTTGAGTTGAAATAGTAGTATTCATGTGATTTTAGGTTTGATTGGTTTGTGCATTGGGATGAGTTTTGATTTTTGTAATCTTCTGAAAATTTTGTCTTGTATATGGTGGTCCTTTTCTGTTACGTTAGATTTAGGGAAAATTATTTGTTTATTTGAGTTAAAATAGTAGTATTCATGTGGTTTCATATCGTATTCAATCGTGCATAGCAATAGTTAGATTTTTGTAATCTTTTGAGAATTTTGTCTCGTATATGGTGGTCCCTTCTGTTAAGGTTAAATTTAGGGAGTAATTTGAGTTAAAATAGTAGTATTCATGTGTTTTTGTTTCTTATTCATTTGTGCATAACAGTAAGGACTTGGTTGTAACACCTTGAACTTCAGTCAAATTTTAGTTTTGGGTCAACTTCAAACAATCATAACTTTCAGCACATAAGAAGTTAAGTGGCCCATGAGGTATCAAATCGAAGGTCTTTGAGTCCTCTTTCCAACCCACCAAATTTTCTAAATTCCAAGCTTCGATGAAGGAGTTATGGCCGTTTGAGTACAACCTGTTTAGTTAAGGCAATTCATCAGTTTTAAGAAGGGGTATTTTGGTCTTTTCCCTACCCCACTAGGTCCAAACGTTTTATCACCGAAATAGGGGTCTGAACTGATTGAGACCAGTTTTCATAAGTTCTAAAACGCTTAGGATTTGAGAGAAAAGGTTTCAAGAGGAGAAAAGAGAAAGTTCCAAGCATTCAACAAGGAATTTGGGGAAATCGCCAAGAACTTAGTTCTTTCCAGGTATGTAAGCTTTCATAGTGTTGGGTTTGTTCTCCCTCACGCCAATCATGTAAAACTTCATCCATGAATTCGTTTTAAAGTTGATTGATTGAGATTCTTGATGAGTCCTTGAGGTTTTAGCTTCATTCTTTATTGATGGAGTTTTGTTGAGTTCTTGAGGTGAGGGTTTTGCGAATGAGTGTTATTCTTGATGGATTTTGTGTGGGTTTCATTGGAAACGTTCTGGATTTATGAAAATTCATAAATTTTGACCGTAGAATTTTAGTGGGTATAAATTGAATCGAGTTTGGGAGAGGAAGAAAAAATTGGGAAAAATTATATGCCCAGGTCCGCGTCGCGGAGGAGTTTTAAAATTTCACTCTCCAGATAATCACCCCTCTCTGCGTTGCGACGAGGATACAGAGTCCTCTATCTTAGAATTTATTTTCGCAACCAAAAATTAAATCCCTCTTTGCGCCGCGCCAATGCTTTTCAATTTGTATCTTCGCTCGCTTCTTATTCCCAACTATCTAAGCCTTCTTTAATCATTGAGAGATATTATATCCTAATAATAGCTCTTAAATTCACATTTCAGATCGAGGTAAAGTTGAGAGGAAAGTTCAAGAGAGTCTTTTTGAGAAGTTTTTTTTTACAATTATTCATAACTTGATTTAAGACTTGAGTAAATGAGTATGAGAATGAGCAAAGTTAACTTTTCTATTTCAAAATGAGTATAAGTGAACCAAGTATTCCCAAGAGTAGTACTTTTACATTAAAATGAGAGAAACACTGATTTCTAAATGAGTTTATGAGGAGTTTTGAGAATTATCTATTTTAAAAGAAATCTTTTGAGTAATTATCTCAAATTGAGAAGGAGTTATGTTTTAAACATATAAGCTTGAGTTATATATTATTGGGAGTAATATTGAACATCGATATGGGATGAGTTCACACAACTCAAAATCCTCATAAATCATGTATGCCAACATGGGTAGAGGGTCATACTTTTAGATGATTCCTTATTGTTTTTAAGCATAGCTTAGTGGATCCACTTAGTTGAGGATGTTCTATACCCCGACAAGGTATAGGACAGTTATAACAATGTAGGCGAGACGCTGTATCATCATGTAGCTCATAGTGATGGTTGTCGGCTAGAAAATCTCCCAAATAAGAGAAAGAGTTATTATTGTATATTTATACATTTTGAGTTATTATCTACTGTTTTAAAAGATTTATATATTGCATCTTATTATCATTGAGTTCATGTTGAGTTGAGTTGAGTTGAGGTGAGTATATTTTCCCTTTCTATCAGTTCAACTATATATCATTATGTTCAGTGTTCCCCTTACATGCTCGTACATTCAATGTACTAACAACATTTGGCTTGCATCATTTCATGATGCAGATACAGGTGTTCAGGGTCATCAACATGTGCTTCGTTGATACCACACGCATTCCAGCTAGCTTTGGTAGCCTCCTTGCTTCCGGAGGGTTCCACATTTACATTTCAATCTTGTTAAGATGTCGGGGGTCTTGTCCCGACATCTATTATAGTATTTAGAGGCTTTATGGACAGTAGTATTTTTGGAGTCTTCTTTCATTCCTTTATGATGTTTTGAGACTTTAAAAGTGAATCAGTTATGTTAAGTTGAGTATTTCCAGACATGTCTGAGTTCATCTATTATTGAGATTCTGAGTTAATCATTACTATTGAAACTCTTGCTTTTGTTGAGTAAGTCTTCCGCTGAGTATTGAGCCAAGCCAATGGTTCAATTGGGGACCAACGATGGTTCTCGAGTGTCGACCACGTTCATGGTGTACGCTCGGGGCGTGACATTATTGGTCTCAATGCCCTTTTTCATAATGGACTTGTTTGTATGTGAATATATATTGTTAAGTCTGAATTTGACGTGTGGGGTCCCAAAAAGCATTATATTTTCTTCTCCAAAAGCATCAAATTGTTTTAACGCCATTAACGATTTAACCTAAATGTTGCTCTTTTGATTTTATCCTCAAATTGTTTGTCCTTTCAGAAATTTTGATCAATTTTGTTATCCTTTTGGCTCCCAACTCTAGATAAATGATGTAAATATTGCATAAATTACAAGGTATAATAGAGTAATAAAGAGTAAAATAATAAATTTTTAATTGACTAAGCAATTATCATGGCTGACCACGTTGAGTCACTAGACGAAAGGCAATTAAACCTAATGATCATTGATACCCATAGGAGTAATTAGGCATGCAATGCCACCAACAAAAATAGAAACTGTTGCACAAAGATAATGTAACTGAATAAAGGAGTATAATTCACAATAAATTGCACACCAATGATTGAAAAAATCAGCCACTAACGATAAGGGATGGGCAACTTCTTTGAACTCCAAAATAAGCAAATAACTAATTATTAATATTGAAATGTTAAAGACCAACATAACAAAGATAATATTTATGAATAAGATATTTTTCTATAAAAGACTTTATTACATGAATCTATTTCATCTTTTTAATCTGAAATCACCTATCATGTAAAGCTTGTTCGCTCAGAGAAGTTAATGCATTGTATGTCGATCCCATCAAAATATAGATTTGGGATTTGATAACTATCTTCAAATAGTCATATATTTTTTTTATATTTCATAATATAAGAAGATTTTTAACGATAAGATATTTCAATATCAAGTATTAATCAAGATTATATCAGAGAAATATCATTGTCTTGACACAATCTTAATGTAATGCCTCATTTTTATCTAATGGTATCCGTCATTCCATTACATCAAGATGAATTTTATCACCAAGCACCCAAAGCAAACAGTTTTGGCCTGATATACCTAGGGCCATAAATTCAAGTCTAGAAAAATAAATCTATATATATAATAAAGGAGAAACATAGACTAGGTGATGTGGCACATTTCTGTGGCCTCCATGCATATTTATCTTTTTTTCACCTGTTTTGACCATCTTTTTGTCATTTAATTATTTATTTATTTTTAATATCTCAAAAAATCTTTACATTCAATTATTCAACTTTTCATCTACCACTATAATATAAATTTAATATCTTTAATAAAAAAAAATTTAACTACTAATAACTCACACCTCTTCAACTTATACTCTTAATAATATTCATAGCTTTTTTTAAAAAAAAATTGTTAGTTTATGACACCTTATGGTATTCCTCCTTTTTGCCTATATAAATTCATATTTTGTAAGAAGAAAATTTTCATTCAAGTTATTCTTTCACTTCTTCCTCACCATAGCATACATTAAGTGTGAGGAAGAAAATGTTAATCATCACATCATATGTTTGCTTTCAAGAAAGTCACAAAGAATTTAAGAGTAAGAATGTTTCTTTTAATTTTTAAAATTATAATTTTTATTTTAATTAATGTGAAACTATTTTTTTTAGAATCAATTTAATTAGTCTTTGAAACTATGTAACTTAACAATTTTATAAGAATATATTCTTATGCTTCTAGGAATGAAGAAGAAAGCTGAGAAAGATAGAAAACTGTGAGTTTCTAAAGAAGATGTAGAATTTTACAATAAAATTATTATGTATTATAGTATAAGGGTGTCAATTACTACTTTCTCCGTTCATTTCTATTATTTATTGTAAAAAGTTAATGTCTCAAAATTTAGCACTTATTTCTATTTTTTATTGTAAATTTTTAGGCTTAAATATTTATCACTCCAATCTTTCATTTTCTCCATAAAGAATTAAAGTCTATATCTATCTATTAGAAAAGTGTTGTAGCACCTCTCTTTGGTCAATGATCTGTTTATCTTTTTGCTCAATTTTTTTTTCTTTTTATAATTTTCACTATATTTCTACTTATTAAGACTATATAGAAAATGTGTCAATTACTACTCCCTCTGTTAGTTTTTATCCTTTCATTTTCTTCGTAAAGAATGAAAGTCTATATCTATTTATTGAAAAAGTGTTGTAGCACCTCTCTTTAGCCAATGATCTATTTATCTTATTTCTCATTTTTTTTAATTTTCATTATATTTTTATTTATTATTATTATTAAGAAAATGTGTCAATTACTACTCCCTTATTGATTTTTATTATTTTTTGAAAATATTTAAATGTCTTAAAATTTTGTACTCCACTTATTTCTACTCTTTATTGTAAATTTAATTGCTTAAATATTTATCAATCAAAACTTTCATTTCTCCGTAAAGAACAAAAATTTATTAAAATAAAGTAGTTTAATAAATATCAATTCAAATAGCTTGAAAAAAAAAATCCATCCTCTTAACTATCTTAATTATGAAATCTCTCTTTTTATCTTAATTTTCAAAAATCTAAAAATATTACATGATTAGTCAATTAATAAATAAGGCAATTACTCACTAAATAAATGAAAAAAAAATGATAACTTGTATTTCTCTAAAATCTTTTGCCCAACATCTATTTATATTAATTACATGTCATGATGAACCCATATTAAAGTTAGGAGTAAAAAAATGTTGCACTAGCCAAATAATAAATTGTTTTTTAATTTCATTTTTCTCATTTATTTAGTTAGTTATTATAAGAATAAAACTCATAGATATTATGATTTATTGAAACTCTAAATTTAAATAGTTAAACAAATTTATAAACGTAACTAGAATTATATAAAGAAAGTTATTAGGGGTCGTTTGGTTTGAATACAAGTTATGCTGGGATAAGTTATGCTGGGATAAGTTATGCTGAGATTAGTTATGCTGAGATTAGTTATCCTGGCATTATTTCTTATTGATTGTTTGGTTTGTTGTACTAAAAATAATAGCCATTGCATACATCCTAAAAATAAGTGGTTTGATTACAAAAATACCCTCTTATTTAGCTTTTTGTATATTTTTTTGGTAGAGTTTTAGTTAAAAGCATTTGTGTTAACTCATAACCAAATGAGATTATATGAAAGTTACATTCTTAAAATAAATTTGATGCGTCAAAGTAATTGTAGTAAGAAGGTGACTCCCTTATAATTGTTAACTTGCTTTTAAGGACAAGTACGAACAACACGCCATATTTTAGAGCTTGTTTAGGAAGCATTAAATCAAGTGCACCATAAAGTCTTATCTCAACTTTGGAAAATAAAAGAAACAAAAAACAGAGTTTCCATAGCCAAAATTGTTAAACCAGGAAGCATTGGAAGAACGCAAACACTACAACTATGTCTAGGAGGCAGACGATTATAGCAATATATAATAAAAATAATTGAAACCAAAGAGTACAAAATCATATAAGCAAAATATGCCTTATGATGATCCAAAAGCTCGTCGAATCGGACCTAAAATAGAATAACATAAATAGATGATAACTCTTAACGGGTTAACGATTAAATCATTAAGAGGTCTTGTAATAGACAAAGAGAAAGGTAAGCTGGTTAAAGCATACAGCTTTGGATATATCAAGTGGGCAATGCATCGAACAAGAATGCTTTCAACTAGAGAAGTGAGGTATGGCTTGGGCTTTTGTGTCTGCTTGTCAGCTCAAAATATTGATCCATATAACCGTACTTCTAGCAAAGATCGTCCACAAAACGTTGCTTTGCAAATTGGGAAATAGAAGCTTAAAATCTATTTGCTTCATGTAAATCTTTGGTTGATGGATACAGACTGCACTACACAGCCAAAAGATTTATTAAAACTGAAATAGAAGTCTTGCATCAAAGCAACATAAAAAACTAGCTCATCTGGCAAAGAAACAATAGGCCTAGACTAATAGAAACTTGTATCTTCATACTAACCGAGAAACTTGACCAAAATTGCAGCAATCCCTACAGCAAACCAATCAAAACTACAACTAAAACAACAACTAAAGCGAAAGTAAAATTCCAGAAAATATTCACCAAAACACCTGTCAAAACTGAAACAAAAGCTCTGCATCAAAGCAACAGAAAAAACAAGACCAAAAACTGGTCTACCATAATAGAAAAAATTAGACGAAAACTGTAGGGAAGCAACATAAGCAACTGCACAAAAATTGATAACTAGCAACAAACTTACAATAAATTTAACTTTTACATGAGAGTTAATCTATTTAATAGATTTTACATATACAAAAGATTCTAGCATCCTCATGACCTACATTAGTCATACACAAAAGAGTGAACATAACTAGAGGATCAAAAAATGGCACTCCAATCACAACCATGAACATCATTGTATGGCGCTCAAGCTCACCCATACGTAAAAAGATTTCCATATTTTTGACATCTTCACAGATAACCTTTTTAGCTTTGATACGTTGCTCTATGGTGTACAAATCAAATGTAGGAGATTCAATGATGGAATAAATTTGACCACGCATATCAGAGTGGTCACGATTTCCAATCTTTTCGATCAAGGAACCAATTCTTTTATCTTGGCTTTCAGTAAAAAATTTCATAACTTCCGCCATACTCTTGAGAAATGTTTCATTAACATCTTCCACAACCCTCTTTCTTTTCTTGCCTTTTTCTTTTTCATTGACACTAGAAGA
>NW_006238940.1:1137630-1153480 GCF_000226075.1 Solanum tuberosum | reverse complement strand
TGAATTTCCATTTGTCTGAATAATTTTGTGAAACAATCATTGTTAGTATTAGTTACCATCATAAAAAGCTAAAGTATCTCCAAATCATTACTTAGCATCATAAAAAAAATTCATACACTTCAATGTACAAAAACAATAAATTAAAAACATACCAACACATCACAAAAAAGAAATAAATTAAACACATTACAAATTAATGTAAGTAATTGTTTCTTATATCATAAAAAGCTAAAAGTTGATGCATCTTACAAGAATATCATAAACTAAAGGGAATAATAATTCAAATGCAACATAAACATATAACAAGCACAAAATAATGTAAAGATCAATTGTTTAAGTTAGCATTCCACATTGATTGAGCCAACTCATCCCTCCATGTGGTCCACTCCTGAGATGATTCAACAACATCAATGTTATCTTGTTGATATTCTACTTGTTCTTCCACATCGATCTCTAAGGGATCCACTTCCATCTCTCTACGAATAAAGTTGTGTATCAAACAACAAGCACTAATAATCTTGTTATGTATCTTAACCGAGTACCAAGAAGGGCTTCTAAGAATTCCCCAACGTCCTTTCAAGAGACCAAATGTCCTTTCAATAACATTACGAGCTCTAGTATCCTTCATATTGAAAAGCTCTTATCGGCATTAGGGTGGTGGATTTTCATCTTGCCAATCCCTTAACCAATATCTATATCCTCGGTAAGGTGAAAGAAAACCATTTCCATTTGTATATCCTCCGTCGCACAAATAATAATTACCTATAATATAAATAAGAAATTAGTTGCTTTTATATAGCATTATTTTTGTGATATAATTTTAATGTGAGCATATGTATAGCATTACCCTCGGGAATTTTCAAATCATTCGTTCGAGCTATAGCATTTCGTAATACACGAGCATCAGCCGCTGATCCTTCCCAACCAGGTAATACATAAGTAAAATTAAGATTTTTATCACAAACTCCTAGTACATTAGTTGCTATTTCTCCCTTTCTTGTCCTGTATCTTGGTTTGTCCTTAGATGGAACTCTAATTTGAATGTAAGTACCATCCAATGCACCTAGACATCCCTATAAAAAAATTATAACATTATCTCAAACAACAAAAATTTCTTCGTAAAATTATATTTATTTTACTTTTACATAAATTAATAGATACCCAATTGAAAGTGCATATACCTTAAACCATCTCCATCGATCGTCAAGCTCATCTTCAAGCACCGGTTTGGGGTTAACAAGTAACAATGGAGCTAGTTTTAGAATAGCTTTCAAGCATTCATTGAAAGCTTGACTTACGCTCCAGCCTGATCTAATATAATCAACCTTAATGGATCTATTCTTCTCATGATGAGCCAAAATATTTAAAAACATTGCTAACTTTTCACTACTTGACATATATTTGCTATCAGTCAGCTACCTCCAACTTCCTTAGTTAAGAGAACTAAAGTGTGAAAAGAATTTCTATCCATCCTTAACTTATCAATACATGTTGTGTCACTATCTTGTACAATACAATTTAAATGAGATATAATTTTAGGAACTCGACTACTCATAAGGTACCTAATCACATGCCTATTTCTTTTTATAGAAATACCATGAATAACCATGAAAAGAAAAATAAACATAACAAGAAATTGTTGGCACAATATCTCCTCAAGGATGATAAAACATTCAATATCGGACTGTAGTTGATGATCCATAAGAAACCCTATTTTTTCATTAAAAAATGAAAAGAGTTAATACACAAAAAAAAAAAAAAATTAAAAAAGAATCAACGAGGGCAACTTTACAGTGAGGACAACTTGAAATTGTTTACAAATATTTCAAGCACATAAAAAGAACAAACTTTTTTCAAAATGTACAAAACCCCCAAAACATAACATTCAAAAAAAAAATTTGATCTCTTCCATTAAATAGAAAAGATGAGTGTATCCAAATTATTATGCAACAGATCAGAGAATTATTAATAATGACAAAGAAAGAAAAGAGAAACAAATTCTGGAAAAAAAAAATTAACCTTGTTAGAAACTTGAAAGTTGAAGGTTATTGGTAAAGAAGTTCTTCAATCACCCATCTATGGCTTCAATCGAAAATGAAAAGTTGAGTATACCCAAATGAAAGAGTGATTCTCACTGCAATGAAGAAGAGAAGAAATCTGGAAGCTAAGACCATAAGCGGCACTTGTGAAAGCTTATCAATTAAAGGGTTTGAAGGGTAGTTTTGTCATTTAATAAATTTATCCCATCACAAATTGTGATGGGATTACTATACCACCCTTTTGGAGGGATAACTTATCTTGGTACTATTTATTAATCCCAGGATAAGTTATCCCAAACTTCCCAACCAAACACTAAATTAAGTGCCACTAAATATTTATCCCAGTACTATTTGTACCTATCCTTCACACCAAACGACCCCTAAGGAGTTTTTAGTACTTTGACGGCAAGCTGGCGCAACAATTTGATGTACACTGAAGTAATTTAATCCTAAGGCTTTAAACAGTGGTATTAGCTCCTTGTTGGGCTCAATGTGTCAAAGATAAGGGAGAAAGGTTACGAGGTCTAATTTAGGTAAGCGTAGATATAAACATAAGAGCGAAGACATCACCTATCTTGAAGCGTTGATAATGCTACACTGGGTTGGAGAAGTCTCCGATTGGGATCATGATGTTGGTGGGACTTGTCAACTTCCAATGTGAAATACACCCAAAACTCATGGTACATATTGGTTGTTTCAAGGTTACGGCTGAAGCAGACGACTTCCAATCCCCTTTCCCATTTCTTTTTCAGTTTTAGCTTTAGTTTTCAAAATAGAGTAGATTTTTAGTATTATTGGGATCGGGTCCTTTTTGGGCTTGGTTTGCATTTGTTATAACTGATCCTTTTATAAATAAGGGCTTGACCCACCTTTTAATCAAAAAAAGAAAAGAAAAAAGTTATTAGTAAAATAGCATAAATAATTTGAAACACCTAAAAATGAAATAACAATGTATGTAATAAAGTTGCATATAAAGAAATATTTCTTTGTATTACGTCAAGGCTAAATTGTAGTTCTCTTCTACTTTTTTCTTCAAACAAATTTATTTTTATTGTTTTTTTTTTTTTTTCTTTTATTGTTATTTTCAGTTTGATTTTATATATATTATTTTTAATATAGTAATTTTCTAAATTTTTTTTTATATCAACTATATATAAAAAAATAAGATCGCACAAAGCGCGATTTGATTAACTAGTTGTCATTAATTAAGAAAACAAAGTTTGTACCTTTGATGCATTCAAGGTATTTTCTCGAGATAATAAAGTTTTGTGTTCAACAAGTGTTATAAAATAAAAACTATAAAATAAATACATCAAAATGGCCAGAAAAAATTGACCAGAATTTGGGACCCCACACATCAATTTGACAATATTTTCTTTAATAAATTTTCTACTAAATACTAGTAAATGCAATAATTTTTTCCTATTTTCCAAACTTTTTGCCACCCTTCGTGAGTTGAATGTGGATATTCTTTTGCAAAAAATTGAGTCTCGGTTTCGATTAATACCGATGACTTGAATAGTGCTCTCAATTGAACGAACATGAATGTACGGCAACGATGAGGCCAAATGAAGTTGCATAAACAATATGTGAACTCTTTGCATCTCGTTGTGATTAACAATTTATCGAATTGATTCTCTTGTAATGATCATTGCACACTAGCGAAAGTGTGTAGTCTTGTTTGCTTTAAGTGTCAATGCCTTGTGTGATTAGCTTGCCTTGAACCATGCATGAATAAACCTAGAATTTGCCCTGTTCGTCTGATTGATTTAGAAAGGTGTCCTCTTGATATGATCTTAGTCAATTTTAAAGAGTGTGAGTCAAATTTGACATATACCTCTTTTGTGGCCTACCCGTGAGCGTGTGAAACTCTTTTGAACACCCTTTGAGCCTTACCTTTCTTTGGAAGAACCTTGATGAACCCTAGACCTTACTTGACCCGCTACCTATAATCCTCTTAATTTGTGATTTAGTGAATAGCCAACTTAGGCCAAAAGCCTAAGTTGGGGGTGTGGTGAAAGGGAAAAGGAGAAGTCAAGAAGTGCAAGAAAAGCCCCCCTTAACCCATGATATTGCATAAAAATGGAACCCTTTCAATTCAATTCAATTAAAAAAGAAAAGAAATGTGGAATATAGTACGAAGGGAATCAGGTTTCAAGTAATCCATGGAGGAGAATAAAAAAAAGGTGACTTAGAAGCACTAGAAAAAGAATTGATAAAGGAAATGCCTTGAGAATGCCATAACTCACGAGGAAATAGTCACTGAGTCTAAATGACCATACCTTTGCACTCATCCCCATTACAAGCCTTAGAAAAACCATTTTGATCTTGAGTAAACCGAATCGAAAGTCGATTGGAAAATAAGGGCAAACCTATGGGTGAAAGCATGCATTGTGTTCCTCTTTTTGAGTGTGAGCGTTGCATCAGATTCCTGATCTTGAATTGATTAACCTCTGTGTGTGAATATGTAATCATTTTTCATGTGAGGGCATTAAGATACATTTTGTTGAGCTTGAACTTGCACAAGTAGCAAGTATGTGAGCATAAGAATCTTTGGTAATGGTGTGTCACAACTTGAATCTTTGAGTACACAATTGATCCTTGCATAAGTAAATTGAGTCTTGTTGTGTGCACTCATGATTGAGTCTTGTGTAGCACTGTTTGAGACACCCATTTTGAACGGCTGAACTTGAGTTTGCTTGAGGATAAATAAAAGTTTAGGTTGGGGGTGTTGATGAGTCCACAAATTAGACTCATTTAGGGTTTTATTTTGATAGAAATAGTGTCCTTGAATGCTTATTTTGTCTCAATATCTGATGAAAACTCTTAAGTTTCAGGTATTTGAAGTTTTAGTGGAAGCATGGATACTTAGGCGTAAAAAGGAACAAAAAGGCTGAAAAGAACGAAGAAGTTGAAGCATGAGCATCGCCAAGAACCTTTGGCGATTCGCCGAAAGGACAGACTCCGCCCTTTGTTCTAGTATGCAACACCTTGTAGGAAAAGGATCAAAAAGGCGATGAAAGGAGCAGTCGACGCTTCGCCGAATAGTTCCGCGAAGCAGTACTATACCTCCCAATGGTCCAGAACATGAAGATGCTGAGGCAAGCATACAACGGCGATGAAACAGAAGAAGGGCGAGTCGCCGAGTCATTCGGCGGCATCGACTAACTTCGCCGAACTATCCGCCTGTACTAAATTCTGATGACTATAAATACTAAATTCTTTATTAATTTTAGAAGTTTCGAACCATTATTATTACTTTCAGAATAGAATAGTACGTTTTTAGATATTTTCTCTCAAGTTTGGAGAGGGTTTTGTGGGAGACTTGAAGAGAGAAAGATTTCATCTTCCCCAAGTTGGAAGTAGGTCTTCTCCATTCTTCTTCCTTTGCTTAAATCAATGTTTACTTATACCCATTTGATTTTAGTATCATTTTAGGTGTATTTTTATTTCTTTATGTGTGGCTAAAACCCCCATTCTTGGGGTGTGATTTAGCAAATATGTGTTGATATTGTTGTTGGGTCTTGCTTGCTGATAGGATAGATGTATTTTAATTGTGATTTCACCTAGTGGTTGTGGTTTAATTTAATGGGTTTGTAGTTGCAAATACAAAACCACCCATGTGTTTTCGGCTTGCCCTAGAGGGAGGTCGCGAAACCAAGACCACTAGACTGATGGCCTAAGGAGTGGGTCGACATGAGGTTCAACCTGAGAGGGTAAGCCCTAGTCCCATATCCTAACACTCAGCTCGAGAGAGTGAGTGGGGTAAGGCGTAGGCTGGTCTTCATGCGGAAAATGGGTGTTTGAGATAAACCTATTTGAAATGGGGTAAGTTGCCCGAGAGGAAACTTATTTCCATCTAAAGCTTTGCCTAGTCACTATTATCTTGCAAATTCCCTATTGAAAGAATGTACCCAACGATTTATCTCAACTTGTATTGCGGTCACATCCCAAGAACATTTCCCCATATTTGATTTTCTTGTTAATTTTGCTATTTTTACTACTTGTGACAAAACCCCTAAATCGATATTTGACACTTTTGTGTCTCCCCCTTTAATTTACTATATTTTTAATCGTTAATGTCTTTAGCTACGACTAGTTAGAGCTTAATTTTACTTTTCTATCAATTCTCAAAACCACTCCCTTAGGACACGACCCCAACCTTTAGTTGGGTTACTATACTATCAATGATCGTAGCTACTCATACCGTAGGCTTGTGTCATTGGTCACGAGCATTAAAATGGCGCCGCTGCCAGGGAGTGGTGTTATTTGAAAAAATTTAGATTAGTAGAATTTTTGTTCTTCTTAGTTGTAGTTTACTAATTTTATTTTATTTTTTGTTCTATTGATTGTGTAAGCATTTCAGAAAGCATGAGTGTTAACGGTATTAACGAGAGCCAAGTGGGCCATCAGGATGACATTGGTAACCTCAACGATGTCCAAGAGCCCAACATCAATGATCCACATCTCATGGGAGGTGTCGGAGCCTTCCATCTACCTTCAGCAGAGAGAAATGCGGTTTTCCTCACAACAAGCACCACGTTGCAACTTTTGCAACTAAAAGGACTTTTCAGTGGATTGGCTCATGAGGATCCACATGAGCATCTTCGAAACTTCGTGGATGTGTGTGGACCTTTCTCGTTCAAGAACATATGTCAGGAATTAGTTCGATTAAGACTATTCCCTTTCTCATTGATGGGGGAAGCTTGCAAGTGGCTAGCTGAATTACCACGGAATTCAATCACTTCATAGGAGGAGCTGGTCACCGTATTTAATGTGCGATTTTTCCCTCCCTCGAAGATGATAACTATTCGGGATAACATCCAAAGCGTCAAGCGTCTGAATGGAGTGCCTCTTCATGAAACTTGGCTTCGGTTTAAGAAATTAGTGCTACAATGCCCGACCCATGGTCTACCTGATAATGTGCTCTTTCAATACTTTTACTGGAGTCTATACTCGGTGAACAAAGGTGTAGCTGACCAACTCTTGCTCGGAGGCTTAATGCAACAACCATATGCAGTAGCAACTCAACTTCTCGATGGGATGACAACCATTAATAGGGCGTGGTACACTCGTGAAAACCAAGTCTCATCGGTCACATTTCAGCTATCCAAGGAGCAGGTTGAAAAAGATAATGAGAGAGACCAAAACATGGCCAAGATCATGATGCAACTTGACATTTTATCTAAAAATGTCATGGGGGCTGGTGCCCGTGGTGTCAATGCTATGGGAATCGGGGGTGCGAATCCTAAGGAGATGAAGTTTGAAGCCATGTATGATGAGGAAGTAAATTTCCTAGCTAACCAAGGCGAGGGCTACCGTTCAAACTACCCAAGGTAGGGTGGTAATCAAGGATGGGTTAGAGATGAAGGTTGGAAGGATCGAGATCGTGAATGGAGGGACCGTAATCCAAATTGGAAGGATGGGGAGAAGGATAGATATGTGCCTCCCCACGAGCGTCAGAAGCCCAAGGATTCAGAAGGTGGTAGGTCTGAGGATATGCTCTCGGGTATCCTAAACAAAGTTGAAGGGTCAGACAAAATGCTAAAAGGTATGAAAGAAGACGTGTCTACCCTCAGCCAGACTGTCACCTCTCATTCAGTTTCAATCAAACAGTTAGAGACCCAAATGGGTCATATCTCGTCTCATCTCAATCTGAGACAACAAGAGGGTTTGCCTAGTGACACTATGGCTAACCCCAAGAGTGAGGTCTAAAGGTTAACTTACGTCATGCCGCGACGTTAACTAAGACGCTGTTTGGGAGGCAACTCAAAACCATTTACTCGCCTTTTGTTATCTTGATAAAATAATAGTGTGTTGTTTGTACAGATTGAGTAAGGAAAGTTCTTGAAAGGATGTTTGGAGGCGAGCAACAGTTCAATTTGGCAGATTGCCGACAAGTTCGGCGTACCCAATCATTCCCACTATTTTTCGCAATACATCTTGAAGGTTGAGTCTGTAAAACTCGGTGGAGTATGAATTTTGTCGGCGCATCGCCAATTCAATTGGCGATCTCGATAAAGACCGCCAATGCATTACTCACCTGAACTGAAAACTCTGCTATATTTGGCGAGAACAATAGATATTCGGCGTTTCACTGAGTGATTGAGCGAGATCGACTAACAGCGCCGAATGAGTTGAAATTGGACGGTCACAAGCCATAGGTTTAAAAGTTCCATTTCAGTCACTTTCTTTCACTTTGTCCCTTTTCACAAACTCACACTCACACTTACACTTTAGCAGTTATATTTCTCACACTTTTAGAGTATTTTACGTGTCAAATTGTGCTCAGATTAGGATCACATTGCTGCCCAGCAAGCCAGTACTATCTAATTCGGCTTCAAAGGTTGGTAATCAAACTCCTCAGTTATTTGATCAGACTTTTAATCATTTGCATAATTACTGATAATAGAAAATCTCTGTTGAGTCTCTGAGTCACTAGGATTGTATTTATTATCGATTAAGACTTGATATTTTCTGCATGATTTGAGGGACTCCCACTTAACTTTACTTTGAAGTTAACTGTTAAGTGGTGGGAATAGAAGTTTCTTTGGGTTTTCGTTGAAATTGAGTTATATAAGTGTAAGTTGCACTATCTGGGGTTGCGGGGTGAAATTTGAAAGGATGGGTTGAAACTAGACACGTTGAGTTGATCGGCGAGATAAACAAAATCCGCCGAACTGCTCGACGGTTCGCCTAACGTCTCATTCCGCCTTTAGTTGAATACGTTATGTATTGATCGATCTGTGATTTTCGACGATCAGTTTAATTCGCAAAATGCACTCGACGACTCACCGAAGGATCACTTGCTCGCCCTTTGTCTGCACCCTTGTATCAGTTGTACATCACTTTCAACGATTGGCCTAACAGGATAAGTACTTCGCCAACTAGCTTGGCTAAGCGATTTCACACCTAGAAACACCCTTTTTCTCCTATTTAAAGTGCTATCCAACTTATCCTCGAAGTCTTTGCAGTAATGGCTAGATCAAAAGTCGCAGGGAGAAATGATCCACCCAGGCACATAAGAGCACAGAGTTTAAGAAAGACGAAAAGAAAGCAGAGCTAGCCAGACAAAGGAAATACACCAATGAAGCCAGAGCAAGGAGACGAATTCCCATCGACCCTAATGTGCCTTCATGGGCTTGAAGTTTTGTTAATGCAATACGGGCCATCAGAGCAACTCTGGAGATGGATCAGATGATTGCAGCTAATCTTGCTGCAAAGGCCACGGCAAAGGCAAACAACGAGGACTAAAACAACAATACTCCGGGGACTATGGTTTTACTTCAAGGAAATGCATCGAATGCCCCGGCAGATAGAGAGATTGCATAGATAGGATCCCTCTTTACCTCTTTCAATGTCTTATCTTTCTTTACTTTGCCTTTTGGATTCTGTATTATTTGCATTTAAGGACAAACACTTTTATTTGTGGTAGGGTGAGGTTCACCATTTGTGTGCTATTTGTGATTCATGTTTTGATTATATTTGGGTTGTTCTGTTTAAAGCTATTTCTACACTGGTTTTCATGGATATTTGAGCTCATGGCCCTCTTTTGTTTTTAACAGCAAACAATTTTTGACACTTCTGACAAATTTTGAATTTTTCACACATTTATTCCACCCTTTGTGAGTTGAATGTGGATATTCTTTTGCAAAAATTTGAGTCTCAGTTTCGATCAATACCGATGACTTGAATAGTGCTCTCAATTGAACGAACATGAATGTACGACTACGATAAGGTCAAATGAAGTTGCATAAACAATATGTGAACTCTTTGCATCTCGTTGTGATTAGCCATTTATCGAATTGATTCTCTTGTAATGACCATTGCACACTAGCGAAAGTGTGTAGTCTTGTTTGCTTTAAGTGTCAATGCCTTGTGTGATTAGCTTGCTTTGAACCATGCATGAATAAACCTAGAATTTTCCCTGTTAGTCTGATTGATTTAGAAAGGTGTCCTCTTGATATGATATTAGGCAATTATAAAGAGTGTGAGCCAAATTTGACATATACCTCTTTTTTGGCCTACCCGTGAGCATGTGAAACTCTTTTGAACACCCTTTGAGCCTTACCTTTCTTTGGAAGAACCTTGATGAACCCTAGACCTTACTTGACCCGCTACCTATAATCCTCTTAATTTGTGGTTTAGTGAATAGCCAACTTAGGTCAAAAGCCTAAGTTGGGGGTGTGGTGAAAGGGAAAAGGAGATGTCAAGAAGTGTAAGAAAAGTCCCCCTTAACCCATGGTATTACATAAAAATGGAACCCCTTCAATTCAATTCAATTCAAAAAAAATTGAAATGTGGAATAAAGTATGAAGGGAATCAGGTTTCAAGTAATCCATGGAAGAGACTAAAAAAGAGGTGACTTAGAAGCACTAGAAAAAGAATTGATAAAGGAAAAGAAAGGAATGCCTTGAAAATGCCACAACTCACGAGGAAACAATCACTGAGCCTAAATGACCATACCTTTGAACTCATCCCCATTACAAGCCTTAGAAAGACCTTTTTAATATTAAGTAAACCGAATCAAAAGTCGATTGGAAAATAAGGGCAAACCTATGGGTGAAAGCATGCATTGCGTTCCTCTTTTTGAGTGTGAGCGTTGCATCGGAATCCTGATCTTGAATTGATTAACCTCTGTGTGTGAATATGGAATCATTTTTCATGTGAGGGCTTCTAGATACTTTTTGTTGAGCTTGAACTTGCAAAAGTAGCAAGTATTGCGAGCATAAGAATCTTTGGTAATGGTGTGTCACAACTTGAATCTTTGAGTACACAATTGATCCTTACATAAGTAAATTGAGTCTTGTTGTGTGCACTCATGAATGAGTCTTGTGTAGCACTATTTGAGACACCCATTTTGAACGACTGAACTTGAGTTTGCTTGAGGACAAACAAAAGTTTAAGTTGGGGGTGTTGATGAGTCCACAAGTTGAACTCATTTAGGGTTTATTTTGATAGAAATAGTGTCCTCCAATGTTTATTTTGTCTCAATATTTGATGAAAACTCTTAAGTTTCAGGTATTTGAAGTTTTAGTGGAAGCATGGACACTTAGGCACAAAGAGGAACAAACAGGCTGAAAAGAACGAAGAAGCTGAAGTATGAGCAGCACCAAGAACCTTTGGCGATTCGCCGAAAGGATAAACTCCGCCCTTTGTTCCAGTATGCGATGCCCTATAGGAAGAGGATCAAAAAGGCGATGAAAGGAGCAGTCGACGCTTCGCCAAATAGTTCCGCGAAGCAGTACTATACCGCCCAATGGTCCAGAACGTGGAGATGCTGACGGCAAGCATGAAACAGAAGAAGGGCGAGTAGCTGAGTCATTCGGCGGCATCGACTAACTTCGCCAAACTATCCGCCTTCACTAATTTCTGATGGTTATAAATACTGAACTCTTTATTAATTTTAGAAGTTCGAACCATTATTATTATTTCAGAATAGAATAGTACGTTTTTAGATATTTTCTCTCAAGTTTTGGAGAGGGTTTTGTGGGAGACTTGAAGAGAAAAGGATTTCATCTTCCCCAAGTTGGAAGTGGGTTTTCTCCATTCTTCTTCCTTTGGTTAAATCAATGTTTAATTTCATATACCTATTTGATTTTAGTATCATTTTAGGTGTATTTTGTTATATCTTGATGTGTGGCTAAAAACCCATTCTTAGGGTGTGATTTAGCAAATATGTGTTGATATTGTTGTTGGGTCTTGCTTGCTGATAGGGTAAATGTATTTTAATGATGATTTCACCTAGTGGTGTGGTTAAATTTAATGGGTTTATAATTGCAAATACAAAACCACCCATGTGTTTTCAGCTTGCCCGAGAAGGAGGTCACGAAACCAAGACCACTGACTGATGGCCTAAGGAGTGGGTCGACATAAGGTTCAGCCCGAGAGGGTAAGCCCTAGTCCCATATCCTAACACTCAGCTCGAGAGAGTGAGTGGGGTAAGGCATAGGCTAGTCTTCATGCGGCAAATGGGTGTCTGAGAGAAACTTATTTGAAACGGGGTAAGTTGCCCGAGAGGGAACTTATTTCCATCTAAAGCTTGGCCTAGTCACTATTTTCTTGCAAATTCTCTATTGAAAGCATGTATCCAACGATTTGTCTCAACTTGTATTGCGGTCACACCCAAAGAACATTTCCCCATACTTGATTTTCTTGTTAATTTTTGCTATTTTTACTACTTGTGACAAAACCCCTAAATCGATATTTGACACTTTTGTGTCTCCCCCTTTAATTTACTATGTTTTTAATTGTTAATGTCTTTAGCTACAACTAGTTAGAGCTTAATTTTACTTTTCGATCAATTCTCAAAACCACTCATTTGGGACACAACCCCAACCTTTAGTTGGGTTACTATACTATCGATGATCATAGACACTCATACCATAGGTTAGTGTCGTTGGTCACGATAAGCATTAGTTTCCCAAGTAACTTCCTCAACTGGACGATGCTTCCATTGAACTTTCATGAACTTAATCTCTTTGGTCCTCAGTTTCCGGACATCACGATCAAGAATTGCAATAGGTTCCTCCTCATACCGAAGGTCTTTGTCTAACAATACTGAGTCCCATTTTATGATGTAATCCCCGTCACCATGATACCTCTTCAACATGGACACATGAAATACGGGATGAACACTCGATAGGTTAGGAGGTAAAGCCAATCTATCGCTACTGGTCCTTCACAGTCAAGAATTTCAAATGGTCAAATATATCGAGGACTAAGCTTGCCCTTCTTGCCAAATCTTATCACTCCTTTCATGGGTGACACTTTACGAAGAACTTTCTCACCAGTCTGAAATGCCATGTCTCTTACCTTATGGTTTACATACTTTTTCTGTCTATTCTAGGCTACTAAAAGCTTAGCTTGAATACTTCTCACTTTATCTTGAGCATCCTTCACTAAATCAACCCCAAAGGTTTCATATCTCCAGCCTCAAACCATCATATGGGTGATCTACATCCCCTCCCATACAGTGCTTCAAATAGTGCCATATCAATGCTGGAGTGGTAGTTGTTATTATAGGAGAACTCACACAAAGGTAGGAACTTATCCCAATGTCCTCCAAAGTCAATCACACATGCCCTCAACATGTCCTCTAACACTTGAATAGTCCTCTACGACTGCCCGTCCATCTATGGATGGAAAGTTGTACTAAAAGTGAGTTGTGTACCCAATTCATCATGTAATTTCCTCTAAAACTTGGATGTGAACTGCGTACCAGGGTCTGAGATGATAGAAAGAGGCACCCCGTGCATCCTTACTATCTCTTTTACATATACTTTAGCCAATTGCTGCGCATTATAGTCTACTCTGACTGGAATGAAGTGGGCTGACTTAGTCAATTTGCAACCACTACCCAAATAGATTCAAATTTCTCCAAGGTCTTGGGGAGACCAACCACAAAATCCATAACTATCATTTCCCACTTCCATTTCGGAATTGGCATTCTCTGAAGCAATCCTGTCAGCCTTTGATGCTCATATTTTACTTGTTGACAATTTTGACACTTAGCCATAAACTCCGCTATGTCTTTTTTCATGCCCGACCACCATTAAAGTCACTTCAAATCTCGGTACATTTTGGTCACACCCGGATGCATAGAATACCGCGAACCATGGGATTCTGGAAATAAATTCTGAATCAAGTCACCCACTCTAGCAACACAAATCTTTCCTTTAAAATTGAGCACACCCCCCTGTCGCACCCCTATTTCGAACCGGCCGAAACAGTTCACAACATAATATGGCTGACACTTTGATTTTTGGAAAAAAATGTTTTTCTATTTGATTTAGAGTCGCCATCTAAATTTTAAGGAAAATATTAGGAAAGCCCTTTTTAATATGTAAATGTAAACTCTGTTTGATTTGCGAAACCAGTGAGATTTTGAGTAAGGGTTTTGGTTACTCGAGGGGAAGGTGTTAAGCGATTCCTCAGAGCCTATCTGAAGATAGTCCTTAAACTCAATTTAGAAAAATATGATTAGGAAAATTTGTTTATTTATTTGCTTTAAAAATCAATGATAAGTTAATTAGTTAGTTTAAGAAAAAGATCAGTAAAATACAAGGTACGACATATATATGTCTTATAAAATAGATTTAATAGTAGTAATTTATCATATAGTAGAAATAAATAAATAAATGTACTTAAATGTATGATAAATTCATATGTAAAAAAAATATAGTTGTATCATAATAAACTTATCCTAAAAATATATATCGATGTTGAATTTGTGAAAATTTGTCGGTTTATTAAGACGTGAAATAAAAATAAGATAGTAGTTGGGTGTAAATGTGTAGTAATATGTGGTGTGTAATTTGAATGAAAATATATAGAATGGAGTTTTCTATATAAAAATAAAAATAAATGATACTAGATGTTAAAATATTATACAGAGTTTGTCATATAAAATTATTTATCATGACGTATAGTATATACATGTAAGTTGTTTAAATCATGTGAACGTTTATTATTTTGTTTATGTGTATAGATGAATTGATGGTAGATTATATTTGGTAAAATAATATGTATATCAAAGTGTAGGGATTTATAAATTATAAAGATAAATAAGTAGTATTAGTAAAAGAGACAATAGATAAAAATAATAGGCTATGCAGAGAAAATATAGAGTATATACCTTTATATGTATGACATATATATGTATGTACCTTGTATTTGAACCTGTTGGCATATCTAAAATGTGAAATATCATGTTAAAAGATTAAATTTTTTTTAGCAATGTTTGATTAAAAAAAAGTAAGAATAGTCAATATATTTTATAAAAGGGGTGATGTAAAGAGTATAAAAATAGGCCTAACTATTGAGACTTTATTCTATAGTTACATTTATTTTTGTTAAAATATATAGTCCTACATCCATACTTATTTCTTAAAAATATGTATGTCTAAAGGTAAATATCTTAGCCATAAGTAATTTCTAAAGGATAATTATTCTAGCCTTTAAACTAATCTCAAATTCATTTGGAAATCCTAATTGATGAGTTTTTCTCGTATTTTGTAATACGCCAATTACTACACCTTAGGGCTTTTGGAAACCTTCTCATTTTAAGCTTGAAATCCTACTCTTTTGGACCCAAAAACCTGTATTTTTTTTTTTAAAGTTGTTTAAACTTAAACTTCGAATACATGGTTTAAAACAAATCAAAATAGGTACGTAGCATTTGAAAATGTTGCTCCAAGTTCAACCTTTTGAAAAGTTACGCCTTTATAAATGAAAGGAAAATGTTAATAAATAACCTAATAAGAAATCATGGTTTAAATAATTCTCAAATGTATAAAGGGATATGGAAGTAATTTAAAGAAAAATGAAATAGGCTTAACTAATGGAACCTATCTTATAACTTGCGATTTATTCTTTTGCTAATAAAAATATAGGGGAATAATTCCTTACTTGTTTTAAAAATTATGTGTCTCTAAAGGGCAATGGATTATTTTGTCTTTTACACTAGTTTCAAATTTATTTGGTAGTCCTAAGCGACGGGTAGGCCTAAATGAATATTATCTTAGTGCTTTTGAAACATCCTTTGGAAACTCTTAAACTATAAATTCCCTTTTCCTCAACTTGAAAAGCCTAAAACGAATGTTATAGGTAAAAATGTTACCCCATTTTTCATAAAAAAGATATTTTTGTATCATTTATTCTAACAGTATCTCCACAAAATTCACGGACAAATATTATTAGCTCACATAAATAATCTTCAAAATAAAAAGATAAGCAATGTATCGAAAACTTAAGAGTTATGTAGGCATAAGTAAAGGTTAGTCAACATATCAAAATAATATAATCAAACT
>NW_006238940.1:1135207-1137562 GCF_000226075.1 Solanum tuberosum | reverse complement strand
CTCACATAAATAATCTTCAAAATAAAAAGACAAGCAATGTATCGAAAACTTAAGAGTTATGTAGGCATAAGTAAAGGTTAGTCAACATATGAAAATAATATAATCAAACTCGAAAAAGGAAAGGCTAAGAATGTTGGGACTCCTATTTATGAGACTCCAAGTATTGCGATGATCCTAATTGTTGTTGGGCTAATATTTTAGGCCAATAACAAATTCCAAAGTAGAAACTCTAACTCTTCGATCATACAAGAAACATAAGAAAAATAAAGAGATAAAAGATTAGTAACTAACTAAACGGTGTAGTAATGTAAGTATGCAAAAAAATATAAACCCACATTAAACAAGATATCAGAGACTTGTTAAAATGGCATTTTGACATGTAAAAAATATTTTCTTTCACTATCTTGGCAACCATGAGTTTGTGTAAACCTTTCAAATGCTATTAAAATTGCTTACTTTATATATTTTTGCACAATTTTGAGATACACTAAGTAAATCTAGTAAACTAATTGTCCTCAACTAAGTTAAAACATATGTATTCCATTGAAATCAAGTAAGCAAGCATACTTAGGAAGGAAACATGAGAATATCATCACCTTATATGGTTTATTTTAGGAATTTAGAACGTAGATAAGTTGCTAAGTTCTCGATATGAAACAAAAAAAAAACAAGTTATCAATGTTAGACAAGGTGCGCAACAACTCATGACTAGAAAAGATTAAATTGTCTACTTGCTAACTTGTTTTGATAGATACAATAACTTCTTAATATACTATTTTAATTTGAATACCCGAATCACTTCTTAAGCAAAAGTAGAACCCGAAATTTTAGCTAAAGCAGCAGCTATTTTACAAGCCATCATTCTCTTATTTTTTATTCTTTTTTAAAAGCTAAAGAAAAGTAACAGTTATTCATAGAAAACAAATCAATAGTTGTTCGGCCTCTGCCATAAAATTAGAGGCATACTTCAAGTTTTATGCGACATAACTAAAAAGCTAATGAGATTTAGCGATGATGCTCTAATCATAGTACGACAAGATATGAAAAGTGAACGACTCGAGCAAATGAAAATTTGAACTAAAACAACATGCTACATGTTTATATGAGTCAATAATTCATTTAAACGACACTAATTCACTAATCTTGTCTTTCTTATTTATGAATAATTTTTCATAAAATAACAACCAAACATGTTCAAAATAGGTAGAGTCAAGATAAATGGCAAGATGCACTGATCCCTACTGTAAACAAGAAAAATAAAATTAAAAAAATTAAAACAAGTAGAACAACTTGAAACAATTCGTTATAAGACTTTACTGGAGGCTAACAAAAAAAAACTGTAGCAAGTTACAACCACTAAATCAAATCAGACTATACTTTATCAATCACACATACTTATTTAAATCATATTAAACTTGAACGAACAAAATATTCAACCAGATCGAAGAATTGCAATCTAATATTATCATAAAAAAAAAAAAACAGACCAACAGCAAAACGAACAAAACTAAAAAAAGGGTGAAGTTTTATACGAAATTAAATGTAATCCGGAGAAGGACGATTTCTAACCTTGTGTAGAGCAGCAAACTAGAGTTTTAACATCGAAAAATTTCAAATTCCAACCCTTTTATAGATTTGAGTTCGAAGCCGAAAACGGAAAGATGAAAGAAAAGAGAATTTTTCTGAAATCTAATGCTTGAAGTGTGTGTTTATCCCCCTTTTTTTTGTTCATTCTTGGATGTTCTTACTTGTTCATGGATGATTTTTTTTAGTGATTATCCTCTATTTTTACTTTTTTGTTTTTGGACGTTCCTGGATGATTTTGCTCGTTTATGGATCTCTTTTCCATTTATCCCATGATCCCTGAATGAGGACCAAAGTCCTCCTTTTATAGTCGATTTGGGCTCCAAGAATTCAAAATTTGAATTCTTGGAAACATCAGTCTTAGAGGAAACAACAAAGAAATTATGAAGGAGAAGAAAAATCTTGGAAAATCTTACTTTTACGGATTGATTGAAAAGGGTGAGTGACAGATGAGTCAAGGAACCGCCGGAATTGACATTTTTCCGGTGGTTCAAAGCCGTTTTTGACAGGGGAATGGGGATCACGTGGGGCGGTAATGTTAGCATAGGTTCTGAGGAGGAAGAGATGGGAGAGGAGCAGGGCTATGGAGAAGATTGAAGGTGGAGGTGAATTGTGATCTCTGAGAAAAATACAGAGTATAGGGCGGCAATTCTAGGAAAGAAGTAAAGCGTAGGGGCGGTGGAGTCTATTTTGGGAAGGCTAAAAAGTCTTGGTTATTTTGGGCCGTCTGATCGTTTGATCGGACGGTCAAAATTAATCAAGAGTTAAATA
>NW_006238940.1:1100984-1134879 GCF_000226075.1 Solanum tuberosum | reverse complement strand
TCAATATTTATTTGACGTGAAATTAAAAAAATGAGAAAGTAAGTAGTAATATATTTAATTTTTTTTATTTAAAATAGTATTTATGAAATGAATTTATCAAATAAAATAAAATGATTAAAAATCTTTTTGTATAACTACGAAAATTTCATAAAATATACATATTTTTTTTTTGTTATTATTATTATTATTATTAAAACTTTAGTTAAATAAATGTGGAGAGCCAAAATTGGGCGTCAACAGCTTGCCCCTTTCTTTGTCCATGGAAGAGAGTAGAGAAGACGTGGACAAAGAAACATTGACACGATCAAATTTTAGGCGACCCACTAAAATACACCTTGAGCAAAACTCGGCAAGAAATATTTATGGAGTTATGGCCGAACTCTGGCTTCTGAGTTGCCTACATATCTTAGGTTTCATGAGAAATCAGACCATATGTTGTTCGAGAGTGTAGGAACATAGCAAATTTTTGTTAAATTTTTTTCCCCAGTATCAAATTATGGTAATACTGAAATGTTTTGGTGGTTAGGTTTGAATAAATTAGCTCGAATAGAGGGACGAGATATAGTTCTAAAGAACATAAATGAGAAATGTTCCGTAGCAATTTCTATTGGAGACTTATGGTAGAGGGATGATTTTTTTTAAAAGAATGCCCCAGTGTCGGGTTATAATGAAGTGAGACCAGAGAGAGTTATCTGAACTTTTGAAAATCGAGTCGAGTTGAGTTTTGAAAGTGAATCTTTGACGTAGCTAGTGATGCTTAATATTGCACTAACTTGCCCTAGTTTGCTGCTTAGAGGGAGTTCCTCGTTGTAATGCGTTGTCCTGCAAAACAAGTAAAAAGGTGAAAAGTACCTCTTGCGGTTCAAAAAATTATAAGTTGAAATTGGAAGGTAAAGAGTAGAGTGTAGATGTCCAAACGATTGTTGATGTCCCCATTTTTTGTGTTGTGAATGTGATGTAGGTAAAGTAACTTGTAATGTAAAGCCCCTCAACTGGCGGGGCTGTTGTAATGTAAAAGCATGTATCTGGTTGTGTAAAACTTGTAATGTAGACCTCCGCTTGGCGGGGCTATTGTAAAGTAAAAGCCTGTATCCGACTTTTTAAAGCTTGTAATGTAACATATTATTGTTAGTGTATGAAAGTGTCATTGTGCTTGCATGCCCCCAGTCGGTGGAGCTTCGGTGACGTCACTACGATGTCATCTCTGATTGGCGGAGTGTTGCTTCTTTTGGTTATATATAGGATCCGATTGGCAGAATTGGATCAATGTTTGCTATGTACAACCTCCGATTGGCGGATTTTGACGATGTTTGCTATGTACAGCCTCCGATTGACGGAGTTTGATGATGTTTTCTATGTACAGCCTCCGATCGGTAGAGTTATTGATGAAGTTACATTACAAGCTCCAGTTGGTGGAGTAATCTTGACATGAAGCTAACTATCCTATATTCCTACGAGGATCCTCTTTTCTTCAGTATTTGATCTGGATCTCGAGCGTACTTGCAAAGATTTAAATAAAATATTCTTAGACATATTATGTAGGTTGAAGTTCTTCTAAGAAATAAAGTAAGGAAATAATAGTTTGGCTCATGATTGTGAGAAGTCGAGTGGCTCTTCCGATCATACCCCGAGACTTGATGTTATTTTCCTCGATTCCTGTATTCCTGCACTCAAAGAAAATTTTAGTTTGGGAGGGGGTGTCGATTTGTATCGACTTGCGTATTGAAGCCTCGTCACTGGAATCCTTTGACACTTTCTTGGCCCTGCACATAGTTTCTTAGCCTAGAGACTTGGTAGGTGGAAGAGTAAAAAAAAAAATCTTTGGAAAAAGAATTAGCTTGTTTGTCTGGAAAATAAGTATACTACGTATATATTAAGTGTATATATATATATATATATATTAATCCTCCACCGTTTTTAGATCATGACATGTTTCGAAGTCCATTGAGATTTTCATTTTGTTGACTATATCCAACATAGTCTTTTTGTACCACCTTTTACCCTCCTGATGAAGCTTCCCTAGCTCTTTTGCAGACCTTATGACGATCGATATTCTTCATATTCTGAGGTTAACGTTAACTATGAGGAAGTGTTTCCTAGGGGTGAAAAACAAAAATTGAAATTATGCGGTGCATTGATCGAGCCTGACTCAGGCTGCCTATGTATCCCCAAAGTGGGAATCGTAGTTCAAATACAAGTGAGAGAAATAGAAGCATGTATTGCAATGATCGAGCTTGACTTAAGCTGCCTACATATCCAAGTGGAATCATGTCAGGACGTAGTTCAAATACAATAGAAAAGTGAAAAATGCAAGGGACCGAATCCGACAAGGATTGCCTACGTATCCCACCAAGGGAATTTAGGTCGAGCGTAGTTCTAAATACATGAAAATGATATTTTGGGTTTTCTAAGGGAGATCGGATCCGATGTGGGTTGCCTACGTATCCCACCGTGGGAAGTCAGGTCTAGACGTAATTATATTACAACAAAATGCAAAATTACAAGAAATAAACACTAATCTTGTGGTCTTCAAATGTAGAATTTCTTAATGGCGTCTGAATTGATTGGCTTTGTGCTCACTCTGCCGTCCATTTCTGCTAAGATTACCGCTCCTCCAGAGAGTACTCTATGAACCATGTAAGGTTCTTGCCAATTTGGTGCAAATTTCCCTTTGGCTTATCCTTGGTGAGGAAAGATCTTCTTCAATACTAATTGCCCCGGTGTGAACTGTCGAGGTTTGACTTTCTTGTTGAATGCTTTGGTCATTTTGTTCTGATAGAGTTGTCCATGACAAACCGCGTCCATCCTCTTTTCATCGATGAGCATCAATTGTTCATGCCTGCTACGTATCCATTCTGCATCATCCAGAACAACCTCTTGGATAATCCTTAAAGTTGGTGTTTCCACCTCGACAGGTATTACTGCCTCCGAACCATAAACCAACATATAAGGGGTTTCCCCAGTTGACGTTCTGATTGTGGTGTGATAACCGAGCAAAGCATATGGTAGCTTCTCATGCCATTGCCTATGACTGTCCACTATTTTCCTTAAAATCTTCTTGATATTATTATTTGCAACCTCAACTACCCCATTCATCTATGGACGGTAAACCGTGGAATTTCGATGAGCAATCTTGAACCTTTCACAAGTTTCCTTCATAAGATCGTTGTTGAGGTCGGTCGCATTATCTGTTATGATTGATTCTGGAATTCCAAACCGATAAACTATGTTATTGGGAACAAAGTCTACCACTACCTTCTTAGTCACTGCCTTGTATGTCGAAGCTTCGACCCATTTTGTGAAATAGTCAATAGCCACCAGGATGAAACGATGTCCATTTGACACGGAAGGCTCTATGGGTCCAATAACATCCGTGCCCCAAGTAGCAAATGGCCAAAGGGAACCCATCACATTGAGTTCATTCAGTGGAACTCGTATAAAATATCCATGCACTTGACACTGATGACACTTTTGCACATACCGGATGCTATCTCTCTCCATGGTCATCAAAAATTATCTGGCTCTTAGAATCTTCTTTTCCAAAGTGAACCCATTCATGTGAGGTCTACACGTTCCTGCGTGTATTTCTTCCAAAAGCCTTGTCGCTTCTGCGGCGTCGGCATACCTCAGCAATCCTAAATCTGAAGTTCTCCTATATAGGATTTCTCTTTTAAGGAAGAAATGATTGGCCATCCTCCTCAAAGTCCGTTTCTGCTTGCTTGTTGCATTTTCAGGATATTCTTGTGCTTCTATCAATCTTCTGATGTCATAGTACTAGGGTTTTCCATCTAGTTCCTTATCTACATGAAAACAATATGCATGTTGATCATGTATCTCTATATCGATAGGGTCGATGTAATTCTTATCTGGATGTTGAATCATCGAGGACAATGTTGCCAAAGCATCAGCAAACTCATTTTGAGCTCGAGAGACATGCTTGAACTCAGTCCTTGTGAATCTTCTACTCAACTCTTTTATGTAATGCAAATTAGGAAGGATCTTGACATTCTTAGTGGTCCATTCTCCTTGTACTTGATGAACCAACAAGTCGGAGTCTCTTATCACCAAGAGTTCTTTGATATTCATGTTTATGGCCATTCTGAGTTCGAGAATACAAACTTCATATTCCGCCATGTTATTGGTACAGTAGAACCTAATCTTGGCTGAGATTGGGTAATACTGACCTATTTCCAAAATTAAGACTGCTCCTATTCCAACTCCTATAGAGTTTGATGCCCCATCAAAGAACATTCTCTATCCATGATACAATTCTCATATATCTTTTCCTACAAACAGCACCTCTTTATCAGGGAAGTAGGTCGTGAGTGGCTTGTAATCCTAGTCCACCGAATTTTCTGCGAGGTGATCAGCCAAGGCTTGTCCTTTGATGGCCTTCTGTGTCACGTACACAATATTAAACTTGTTCAATAAAATTTACCCCTTCACTAATTTACCCATAGGCATGGGCTTCTGAAATATGTACTTTAGTGGATCCAGTTTTGAGATCAAGTATGTCGTGTATGCAAACAGGTAATGCATAAATTTTTGCGCAATCTAAGTCAAAGCGCAACATGTTCGTTCCAACAAGGTGTATCTTGCCTCATATGGTGTGAACTTCTTGCTCAAATAGTAAATGGCTTGCTCTCTTCTACCTGTCTCATCATACTGCCCCAATACACATCCAAATGCATTATCCATGACAGACAGGTATAATAACAAAGGCTTTCCAGGCTCTGCTGGGACCAATACTGGTGGGTTGAACAAGTATTATTTGATTCTATCGAAAGCCTTTTGGTATTTCTCTGTCCATTTCGTGGCAGCATCCTTCTTCAGTAATTTGAATATGGGTTCACAGATCATTATGGATTGAGCTATGAAACCGACTAAAGTAAATCAGTCTTCCCAAGGAACTCATCATGTCCTTCCTGGTCTTGGGTGGAGGTAGCTTTTGGATTGCTTTTATCTTCGATGGATCCAACTCTATGCCTCTCCTGCTAACGATGAATCCCAATAGTTTTCCCGCGGGTACTCCAAATGCACACTTTGCTGGATTCAACTTCAGATTATACTTACGCAACCTCTCAAAGAACTTTCGTAAGTCATACAGGTGGTCTGAACTTCTTTTAGATTTGATAACGACATCATCCACGCACACTTTAATTTCCTTGTAAATCATATTGTGGAAAAGGGTAGTCATGGCCCTCATGTAGGTTGAACCGGCATTTTTGAGACCAAATGGCATTTCTCTATAGCAATACACTCCCTATGGAGTGATAAACGTTGTCTTTTCTGCATCATCCCCATCCATTAGGATTTGGTGATATCGTGCAAAGCAATCGACAAATGAGTATATGAATATTTGGAAGAGGGAAATCATCCTTAGGACTGGCGCTGTTGAGATCTCTATAGTCCACACATATTCTGATCTTTCCATCCTTTTTTGGAACAAGCATAATATTGGCTAACCATGTAGGTAATTTGTAACCTTCACAACGTTCGCCTCAATTTGCTTAGTTACCTCTTCTTTGATCCTTAAACTCAAATCTGGCTTGAATTTTCTTGTCTTTTGCTTAACGGGTAGACAAGTAGGATCATTTGGTAATTTGTGCGAGACAATATCAGTGCTTAATCCTGACATGTCATCATAAGACCAAGTAAATACGTCAACATACTGCTTAAGCAACTCTATTAACTCTTGCTTTCTTTCAGCCTCCAAATGTATGCTGACTCGTGTTTCTTTCACGATTTCCTCTTCTGCTAAGTTGACAACCTTTGTTTCATCCATATTGGGTTTTTTCTGACTTTCAACTTGCTCGATCTCATGTAGTAGATTTTCTGGCATCATGCTTTCATCGTACTCTTTGTGATCTTGTTCATCGCTTTCACCTTGCTCGGTGGATTCGTTACATGTCATAACCGTTTAACAAAGATTTTTATTAATATGAGTGCTGAAAAGTGCAAAAGGTAAGTAAAAATAAATAGATATTTAAAATAACGAGAAATTTTTTAAAGAGAATAAAGACTTTTTATTTCAAAGCATTCTAGCTTTTAAAAGAGGCAAGCAACAAAAGATTAGGCATGATTCAAGCCTCAATTTGAGCATGCGAAATTTTAAAATTAAGACTACTTTTCCACGCTACCAGGACTCTGGTTGAAACAGGGACGGGCTGGTGGTCCAGTTCTGCAAGATTTCTCCAGGTTCGGCATCACGAATGGTCAACTTGTTAAGATTTATCCCTTCCTCTTCTCCAGCCATGGCCATGAACAGATTGCCTATTCCTTCTACAATGTCATCAACGCCAGCTTGATCTGGAATCAAAGCTTGTTCTGGTACAAATATTGTATCGCTTAACCTGTGACAGTCTCTTCCCGAGGTAGGCTCATATCCGAATCCATTGGTGCCTCTCTGATGCTTCAACTGGATCGGCTTAACTATGCCATTGGACTTAGGTCCAAGTCCATTCTTAGGCTGATATCCATATTTCAACATCTCTGACACAACCATTTTCGCTGCATTTGACAACTTTGTATTACCTGCCTCTGCTTCCTCACCGACCCTTATAGCTTGCATAATTTCTAATGTGTGAAAGGTAGCTCCATCTAACTTGTCAGCGACTAGGATAGAATTAACAGAAAGGATGGGGTGACTGAGCTCTCCGTGGATGGTAACTTCTGTGCGACCCCACTCAAACTCTACACATTGGTGAAGAGTGGAAGGAACCGCTCTTGCCATGTGAATCTATGGTTTTCCCAGCAACAGGTTGTAGTTAGATGATACATCCATCACTTGAAATAGGATGGGGAATTCAGCCGGCCCCACTTGCAATGTGAGATAGATCTCTCCAATGACACTTCTTTACGCTCCATCAAAAACTTTCACACGACTTTCCCTTATCTCTTCCATATTAACACCTAAATCCCTCAAAGTGGTAAAAGGACAGATGTTGCATCCAGAACCACCATCAATTAGAACTCAAGTCACAACCTTATCACAACACTTGACTGCGATATGAAGGGCTTTGTTGTGCCCAGCCCCTTCTGCAAGCAGCTCATCATCATGGAAAGAAATCTTATTAGCTTCCACTATTCTTCCAATCGTTGAAGCTAAGGTTTCATTGGTGGTCTCTTTTGGAATATTCACTCCGTCTAACACTTCCATCAAAGCATTCCTATGAGCTTCAGGACTCATAAGTAGAGACAAAATAGATATGTGGGCAGTCATCTTCTTCAGCTACTCTTTGACTGAATATTCTTTAGGCTGCATCTTCTTCCAAAATTTTGCGGCTTCAGCATCAGTAACATTGTTCCTTGGATTCTGTTCTTTTCCAAGAACTCTTTGATTTAGGTCCTCTGGGGCATAATACCTCCCCGACCTAGTCATCTCTTGAGCCACGACAGTGTCAATTATCTTGCCCTTGGCATGTGCTCGATAGTCCCATGGGATTGCATTGGTGTCATATTCATGCTTTTCGCAATCAGAGTGGTCACTACAACTCTTGGGAGATATGTTTGGACAGTCAAAGGTTCCCTTAGTTGAATAGTGATAACATGTTGCGCCGAAGATGTCATGGTATCTGGTTCATCTATGTCTGGACAGTCAGGACCCCTATATTCTTTATATCAAGTAACCATGTTGACTTCCTGATTCTCATGGTTTGGCAAGGGGTTGTTGTTCACATTGGGAGGCGCTAGAGTGCATTTGATTACTCCTCTTCTAATCAAAGACTCGATCTGGTTCTTTAACCCATAACAATCTTCTGTGTCGTGTCCTTGGATTCCCGAGTGGTAAGCGCATCGCTTATTTTCATCAAAATTACGAGGGATTGGATCGGGAAGTTTTCCTTCAACTAGTTGCAGCACTCCCGCTATCCTCAACCTTTCAAACAATTGGGCGTAAGGTTCGGTAATCGGTGTGTAAGTGCGAGCATTTCTAGCTTCAAAATTTAGATGTGGTCTCGGTGTATATGTTGGTCTATTTTGGTGGATTGGTTCTTGGACAGGGACATATGGTCTTGGAGGATTTTGGTATGTTGGTGCTCGGGGTGGATTATAGTGTGGTTGGGTATTATATACTGGGTATGGGACGTATGAAGTATGCACAACGATTTGGGGATAACTGGGTATCGGTGGGACGATCCTCCTTGTTGGTAAGTGACAACTGAAACATCCTCCCGTTTCTTTTTATGCCGCCAATGGAACCCGATTGTATAGCCCTACTTGCGGCTTGCAATGCGACCATAGACTGAATCTTCCCAGATTTAACACCCTCTTCTATAAAGTCTCCCATTTTGACCAATTCTAAAAACTTCTGGCCCATCATTGACATCATCTTGTCGAAGTAGACACCTTCTTGAGCTCGAATAAAGTACTTCGAGAGCTCATTCTCATCTAGTGGTGGTTGCACCCTTGCTGCCTCTATTCTCCAACGTCATCCATATTCCTAGAAATTCTCAAATGGCTTCTTCTGTATATTGGCCAATGAGAATCTGTCAGCAGTGATTTCAGTATTGAATCTGAAACGAATCATGAAGTCCTCAGCCATTTCCTGCCAATCACGCCATTTGCGAGGGTCTTGGGGGGTATACTAGGTCAATGCTTCTCCGGATGAACAACTTCATCCTCAGCTTCTCATTTCTCCCTACACCGACTAACTTGTCACAGTGTGCCCTTAAATATGCGTGAGGGTTACCTTTTCCATCAAACATGTCAAACTTCGGTGGTTTGTACCTTACTGGTATGTCAATGTCTGGATGGATGCACAAGTCATCATAATCCAAACTATCCGTTCCTCTAGTAACTTGTTAGCTTTTCAATGCCTTTCTTAGACCCTGAAGCTGGGTATTTATCGATGCATCTTCTTTCAGCTGGGTATCTTTCTCCATTTCTGAATATTGATCGACCTCATATGGGACATTAACCACTGCTGGCATTGTGAAGGTAGGAGCTCCTACGGCATATACGGGTGGAACATGTGGCTCATAGGGAGTGGCGACATGTGCCCGAACTATCTGCTACATTGTAGGTATGGTAGGGTCGTGATTGGAAAGGTCGGGAACGGTCCTAACTGTTGTTGGAGAAGCTGGTGGAACTCTACCGTGAGTGGGAGCGTGTTGAGTTTGTTCTAGCTGATTTGGCAAGTCGGCAGAAGGCAGGTCAGCCTTTGAGAAGTAGACATGCATCTTGAAAGTAAGAAAAGTGATAGCCGACAGTTTAGCCAAGTCTCGCACTTGGCGTAGTTCTTCTTTCAAGATCTCGAGTTCTTGCTCCATGCGAGCCATTTTCTCTTCATTTTGGATGTCTGTCATGTTTCGAGAACCTTCGGGGTTCTCAATAGGTATCATTATGTTTGCAGCAGCATTGAACTTGTCTTTATCAGTCATTTTTCCTTTGGATCAAAGGTTGTATCGTGAGTCAGCCAGTTTGCAAGTCAACACAAATCAACGTAGTTTTGGGGATAAATGATGAAAAAGAAAAGAAAACAAAGAAAAAAAAAGGAAACTATGTTAGTTTAGAAAATATTGAAAGATGTAACAAATATATAAGTGTAACACATATATATACGCCAATTTGGTGACATTCAAAATGCGTCCTAATGTAGAACCTTTTTTTTCCTGAAATAGGCCTACGTTGCAATCAGTTTGATAATAAATTATCCATTTAAACATATTTTAGATTTGGAACAAACATAACTTCATTGATTAATGTAGTCTTGGATGTCACATTGAGGTAGGCAATCAGAAACCTTAGAAATAAAAGTACAGAGGGCCATAAGGCATACAAGAGGGATATGCCACATGGTACTTTGAGGAGAGAGCTTTAAAAAGAAAGACGACCAACGGCTAGGTTAGGCATTGTCACCATCATCGTCCCCATCATAAAATGGCTCTGGGTGGTACTCTGGGGATTCGTCGATCTTCCATTCCTAGTTGTTTAAATCTTCCCCTTCCTCAAACCCTAAGGAACCATATTCCGAGTGAGCGCCTTCTACTGTTGGGACAGTTTCATCCTTCATATGCATCACTCCTCCATCTCTAGGGTCATACAAGTTAGAGTCATGCTCTGAATATCCTTCTGAATCCCCTTCCATCTCTTCAGTTGGCTCTCTAGGATCCTCTTCTGGGTCTTCCTCCATCTCTTCATTTGTTTCTTCATCAACTGCCTGTATGAGATGGTCGACAGATCGTGGGGTCACCTGATGATACATGGTTATAGTGATGTGCATGAGGTTCAATAGCTCCGTGCTAATTTGATTTGATCTTTGGGTGTTTGTGAACCCCAAAATCCCGTCACAGCTGGGCCTTGCGAGAATTCCTCTCATCATAAACCAAGTATAATATTTAAGAGTGCACCAGGGCTCAACCTCTATACCTAAGTCAAGAATGTCATACCATCATTGTATCAAAGCAGAGATCCTCTCGATCGGTATCCTTCCTTCATAATCTACCTCTACTAATGCCATATTTGACCATAGAGAAAAGCCTTGGGTAATTCCAAACTGTCGGAGGACTCTTAGAGGTGCATAAGGCTGGAAGCCTTCTAACCCAATCAACTCAATGAAATAGGCATGGTTGGTTCTCAACAGAGCTCAGCGAATGGACCCATGGTAATCACCATTGAATACAGTTCCTTGTGAGGTGGGTCAAGAAAATGCGCCAACAATCTTCATTATTTGGGGCATCCCACATGCTTAATCTATCCGCATGGCTTCATATTTTGTTGAGTAAGTCTGCTTCAGCGCCATTTTCTGCTTGTCTTTAATAAAAGTGTTCCAACACCCAAATCTGTAGCAACAGGTTACTTCCCTTAAAATGGTCATATCCTCTAGAGTAGAGGGATAATGATCGAAATATTTCTGCAAAGATTATGGGTACGATGGTCACTCTAACAGGTCCTCTAAACATGAAGATAACCATAGGCAGTAGGTTGATGTCGACACAAGCATTTTTCTTTAGGAAGATCATAATACCCAAAAAGGCCATCACGAAAATAATAGCCCTATGCCTTTCCCAACCAACCCTAGAGACGAAGAATTCTTGTTGGAACCTATCATATCTATCTCGACGACCGAACCTCTTAAACAGATAATCCAACTTGACCCATCCCTCGTCAACTCTTCGTAACTATGGGCCTACCCTCAAACCCAAAGACTGGAGGAAGCCGATTCCCGATGTAGTGCGCGGGGCCAAGGGTGCTCTGCCAGCCAATGGGAAATTAGCAATTTGACTTATCTCTTCCACTGTTGGTGTGATTTCAAAATCTGTGAACTTGAAAGTCACTGTTGCTGGTTGCCAAAATTCAATCATTAGAGTAATGAGTGATTTGTTTGCCTTCACATTCAGTAGATTAGTTAATGACCCCAAGTGTGGCATAATCTCATTTCCATATGCCACTCAGATGTTTCCCCAACACTCTTTCAAAGTTCGGGGGACCTCAGTCATCATCCTGATATTAAGAAGGTTTTGGTTGATTTGCATCTGAAAGAGAGGTAAAAGGATATGATGAGTTTATTTCCTCCAAATCCGTTAAGTGTTTAGTTTGGATAATTTATATCAATTTCACACAAAGTGTATGTCGTCGAGTTTTAAAGAAGAAACTCATTGACATTTGGGTGGTTTCATAAATGCAACGACAATACCGTATAATGTCTTGCCTAAGGCTATGCAACATGACCTATTTTAAGAGTAAGAATTTTTCTAGATGATTGAGAGTGGGACTGAGTAATTGCGAGAAGCTGCACTATCTTAATTGTACCAACTCTGAAACTAAGGAATCCAAAGAGAGTTTCGGAGGAGTGCAGGAACACTCCTCACGTGTACAGTGTGTGCGTGTACGGCCAAAGACTCGATAGAAAGTGCAAATGACAGTGTAGACAAAGCAGTAACAAGTAGTGTTTTAAAACAAATAAGGAACACAAGTTTGGATTTCACTTGCGACCTTTCAGTCAAAACAATATATCAATTCGGAAAAACAAACAAACAAAAATAAACAAGTAATCACAAGTATTATTCCTAAATTAAGTTTTCTAAGGTTAAAACCTAAATAAGTTCCCTAGCGAAATCGCCAAGTTGTCGCACCCCTATTTTGAACCGGCCAAAATAGTTCACAACATAATATGATTGACACTCTAATTTTTGGAAAAAAATATTTTTGTGTTTGTTTTAGAGTCGCCACCTAAATTTTAAGGAAAATATTAGGAAACCAATTTTTAATAGGTAAATGTAAACTCTATTTGATTTGAGAAACCGGTGAAATTCTGAGTAAGAATTTTGGTTACTCGAGGGGAAGGTGTTAAGCATTCCTCAGAGCCTATCCGAAGATAGTCCTTAAACTCGATTTAGGAATATATGATTAGAAAAACTTGTTTATTTATTTGCTTTAAAAATCAATGATAAGTTAATTAGTTAGTTTAAGAAAAAGAGTAAAATACAAGGTACGACATATATATGTCTTATAAAATAGATTTAATAGTAGTATTTAATCATATAGTAGAAATAAATAAATAAATGTACTTAAATGTATGATAAATTCATATGTAAAAAAAAATAGTTGTATCATAATAAACTTATCCTAAAAATATATATCGATGTTGAATTTGTGAAAATCTGTCGATTTATTAAGACGTGAAATAAAAATAAGATAGTAGTTGGGTGTAAATATGTAGTAATAGTAATGTGTAATTTGAATGAAACAATATAGAATGGAGTTTTCTAAAAAAAAATTTAAAAAATGATACTAGATGTTAAAATATTATACAGAGTTTGTGATCTAAAATTATTTATCATGAAGTATAGTATATACATGTAAGTTGTTTAAAACATATGAACCTTTCTTATTTTATTTACGTGTATAGATGAATTGATGGTAAATTATATTTGGTAAAATAATATGTATATCAAAGTATAGAGATTTATAAATTATAAAGATAAATAAGTATTATTAGTAAGAGAGACAGTAGATAAAAATAATAGGTTATGCAGAGAAAATATAGAGTATATACCTTTATATGTATGACATATATATGTATGTACCTTGTATTTGAACCTGTTGGCATATCTGAAATTTGAAATAGCATGTTAAAAGATTAAAATATTTTTAGCAATGTTTGATTCAAAAAAAGTAAGAATAGTCAGTATATTTTATATCATTTATTCTAAAAGTATCTCCACAAAATTCATGAACAAATAATATTAGCTCACATAAATAATCTTCAAAATAAAAAGACAAGTAATGTATCGAAAACTTAAGAGTTATGTAGGCATAAGTAAAGGTTAGTCAACATATCAAAATAATATAATCAAACTCGAAAAAGGAAAGGCTAAGAATATTGGGACTTCTATTTATGAGACTCCAAGTATTGCGATGATCCTAATTGATGTTGGACTAATATTTTAGGCCAATAACGAGTTTCAAAGTAGAAACTCCAGCTCTCCGGTTGTACATGAAACATAAGAAAAATAAAGAGATAAAAGATTAGTAACTAATTAAATGGTGTAGTAATGTAAGTATGCAAGCAAATATAAACCCACATTAAACAAGCTGTCAGAGACTGTTTAAAATGACATTTTGACATGTAAAAAATATTTTCTTTCACTATCTTGGCAACCATGAGTTTGTGTAAACCTTTCAAATGCTATTAGAAATGCTTACTTTATATATTTTTGCACAATTTTGAGATACACTAAGTTAATCTAATAAAGTAATTGTCCTCAACTAACTTAAAACATATGTATTCCAGTGAAATCAAGCAAGCAAGCATACTTAGGAAGGAAACATGAGAATATCATCACCTTATATGGTCTAATTTAGGAATTTATAATGTAGATAAGTTGCTAAGTTCTCGATATGAAACAAAAAAAATACAAGTTATCAATGTTAGACAAGGTGCCCAACAACTCATGACTAGCAAAGATTAAAGTGTCTACTTGCTAACTTGTTTTGATAGATACAATAACTTCTTAATATACTATTTGTATTTGAATATCCGAATCACTTCTTAAGCAAAAGTAGAACCCAAAAACATAGCTAAAGCAGCAACTATTTTACAAGCCAACTTTCTCTTATTTTTTGTTGTTTTTTAAAAGCTAAAGAAAGTAATTGTTATTTATAAAAAACAAATCAATAGTTGTTCGACCTCTGCCATAAAATTGAAGTCATACTTCAAGTTTTATGCGACATAACTAAAAAAGTAATGAGATTTAGCGATGTTGCATCTAATCATAGTAAGACAAGATATGAAAAGTGAACGACTCGAGCAGATGAAAATTTGAACGAAAACAACCTGCTACATGTTTATATGAGTCAATAATTCATTTAAACGACACTAATTCTTACTAATCTTATCTTTCTTATTTATGAATTAATTTACAGAAAACAACAACCAAACATGTTCAAAATAGGTAGAGTCAAGATAAATGGCAAGGAGCATTGATCCCAACTATAAACAAGAAAAAAACAAACAAGTAGAATAGCTTGAAACAATTCGTTATAAGACTTACTGGAGGCTAACAAAAAAAAAACCGTAGCAAGTTACAATTACTAAATCAAATCAGGATGTACTTTATCATTCACACATATTTATTTAAATCATATTAAACTCGAACGAACAAAAGATTCAACCAGATCGAAGAATTGCAGTCTTGTGTTATCATTAAAAAAAAAACAGACCAACAACAAAACAAACAAAACTAAAAAAATGGTGAAGTTGTATATGAAATTAAATGTAATCCGGAGAAGGACGATTTCTAACCTTGTTAAATCATATTAACGTCAAAAGATTCCAAATTCCAACCTTTCTACAGATTCGAGTTCGAAGCTGTAAACGGAAAGATGAAAGAAGAGATAATTTTTATGAAATCTAATGCTTGAAGTGTGTGTTTATCCCCCTTTTCTGTTCGTTCTTGGATATTCTTACTCATTCATGGATGATTTTTTTTTTTGTGACTCTCCTTTATTTATTTTTTGTTTTTAGACATTTCTAGATGATTTGCTCATTTATGGATCTCTTTTCCCGTTTATCCCATGATCCCTGAATGAGGACCAAAGTCCTCCTTTTATAGTCGATTTGGGCTCCAAGAATTCAAAATTTTGAAAAATCTTGTAGGAAACAACAAAGAAATTATGAAGGAGAAGAAAAATCTTGGAAAATCTTACTTTTACGGATTGATTGAAAAGGGTGAGTGACAGATGAGGCAAGGAACTGTCGGAATTGACATTTTTTCTGGCGGCTCAGAGACGTTTCTGAGAGGGGAATAGGGATCACGTGGGGCGGTGATGCTGGCATAGGGTATGAGGAGGAAGATAATGGGAGAGGAACGGGGCTATGGAGAAGATTGAAGGGGGAGGTGAATCATTATCTTTGAGAAAAATACAGAGTATAGGGCAGCAATTCTGGGAAAGAAGTAAAGCGTAGGGGCGGTGGAGTCTATTTTGGGAAGGCTAAAAAGTCTTGGTTACTTTGGGTCGTCTGATCGTTTGATTGGACGGTCAAAATTAATCAAGAGTTAAATACATAAATAAATAAATAAATAAATAAATATATATATTGCTGAATTAAATTGGGCCCTTAGATTAAATTGGACGGTTGAGATCGAATCTAAAGAAGCACAGTCCATGTGCATCTTATGTGGCACGCGCGGATTGGCCGAGTTAAAATAAATTGGTTAAGTCCATTGAAATTATAACCCTTTGTTTATTAAATGACCATAATTTATTAAATTAAAAATAATTATTTTACAAAACTAGCTTATTTGATAAAATTACTCATTTGAAAAAATAAATTAATATAAACTAGTAATTCAATAATTAATTAAGCCTTCCTAATTTGAAAAAATTTTTTTAAAAAAATATTCATCGCAATAGTAGAAATTATATTTAATTGGAAAAATCGAGCTAACCCTTAAAAAAAAAATTTCATTTGACTTGAAATCTATAAGTGAGAAAGTAGTAATATTTTTATAATATATTTAATTTTTTTTATAAAAAATAGTATTTATGAAATTAATTTATCAAATAAAATAAATAATAATTAAAAATCTTTTCGTATTCCTACAATTTCGTAACACACACACACACACACATATATATATTTAATTATTTATTTATTTATTATTATTATTATTAAAACTTTAGTTAAACAAATGTGGAGAGCCAAAATTGGGTGTCAACACCCTCACATCAAGAACCATATCTTGTGCCTTACCAATCATTGTCTTCTTCCTAAGCTCATTCAAATTCTCATCTTCAAACTATTTGGCGTTGATCTCCTCAAGGAAGGTGGCCCTTACGTCAATGTTGCTAACACCCCACATTTCTCTAAGATTCCCAATTGCATGAACTTAGATTTCAAGATTTGAATTTCCTTAGCCAAAGGTTGCTTGGATACACTCAAGCCAGCTAGACTACCCATACTCACCACCATCCGACTTAGCACGTCTGCCACTACATTAGCCTTCCATGGATGATATTGGATGGTTACATCATAATCCCTGAGTAACTCCATCCACCTTCGCTGTCTCAGATTCAGATCCTTTTGAGTGAATACATGGTGTATACTACGATGATCAGTAAACACCTTACACTTAATACCATAGAGGTAATGCCGCCAGATCTTAAGAGCAAACATTATCGCTGCTAACTCTAAATCATGTGTTGGGTAATTTCTCTTATGCACCTTCAACTTCTGCGATGCATAAGCTATAACATTCTTTGCCTGCATTAACACAACACCCAAACCTGAATAGGAAGCATCACAATAAACAATAAAATCTTTACCTTTCATTGGTAGTGCTATAATAGGTGTTGTGGTCAAAAGAGTCTTGAGCTTTTGAAAGCTCTCATCACATTTTTCGGTCCATTCGAAAGGTACATCCTTTTTGGTAAACCTTGACAGGTGCGTGGCCATAGAAGAAAAATTCTTCACAAATCGACCATAGTAGCTAGAGAGCCTCACAAAACTCCTAACTTCAGTCATAGAGCTAGGCCGAACCCAATTCTTAACCGTTTTAATCTTTTGGGGATCTACTATTACCCCTTCCCTTGAAACTACATGCCTTAAAAAGGCAACTGAATCCAACCAAAACTCACACTTAGAAAATTTGACATATAAATTTTGTATTCCAAGAACACCCAAAACAATATGAAAATGGTTTGCATGCTCTTCCTTACTCTTTGAATAAACCAGAATATCATCAATAAAAACTATAACAAAAGGATCCATAAATGGTTTGAATACACCATTCATCAAACTCATGAAAGTTGCAGGCGCATTTGTCAACCCAAACGACATCACTAGGAACTCATAGTGCCCATAGCGGGTCCTAAAGGCCGTCTTCGGTACATCCTCAGGCCTAATCTTTAACTGATGGCAACCAGACCTTAGATCAATCTCAAAGAAAACTGATGCACCTTGCAACTGGTCAAAAAGATCATCTATTTGAGGCAATGGGTATTTGTTTCGAATAATGACCCTATTGAATTGACGGTAATCTATGCACAACCTCATACTACCATCTTTCTTCTTAACAAACAAGATAGGAGCACCCCACGGGGAAGCACTAGGACGGATAAAACCTTTATCAAGGAGTTCTTCGCTTTGAGCCTTAAGATCTCTCAATTCTACTGAGGCCATGCGATACGGAGGGATGGAAATGGGGTGGGTACCAGGTTCCAAATCAATGCAGAAATCCATATCCCTATCTGGGGGCATACCAGGCAAATCAGTAAGGAACACTTTTCTAAATTCTGACACTACATGAATAGACTCAATAGAGGGAGACTCAATCTCAACATCCCGAATATGAGCCAAATATGCCAAACAAACCTTCCCCACCAGTTTCCTATCCCGAATGAAGGATATGACATTATCTAGCTTAGGCTTGTATACCCCTTCCCACTTTAATTTTTCCCTACCGGGGATCTCTAGAGTCACAAACTTAGTGTTACAATTAAGAACATCATAATAGGGGGACAACCAAGTCATGACTAAGATTATATCAAAGTCGTTCATGTCCAAATTAACTAACTGAGCCCAAGTCTGAAAACCCATAAACAAGATAGGACAAGCACGATAGACATAGGTGACTATGACAGACTTTCCAAACTGGGGTAGAAACATGGATAGGGGCATCAAGTACATCACAAATCATATCAAATCCCAAGGAACACTGAACGGACACATAAGAATAAGTAGAACCCGGATCAAATAACACATTAGCCATCCGGTCACAGACAAGAATAGTACATGTGATCACTACGTCAGAAGACTCTGCCTTGCTCTTTCTTGGAAAGAGATAACACTGAGCCTTGTCATCTTGACGGGCGACTTCCCTGTCAGGCTGCATCGTACCTCTACCTGCATTACCATTACCCTGACCTCCACGACCTCACTGATTTCCTCCTTGCCCACCTTGTGGACGTCCTTGACAATTATTACCATTTCCCGCGGGTACCACTGATCTAGTCTGCGGTTGTGCGGGGTCCAACATGCGTGGGTAGGGACAATCTCTGCTCATATGCCCAGGTTCTCCATAATTATAACAAGTGCGATCAAAAGATGGCATGCTGCCCGCCGAAAGTGCGGCTCCCTGACTATCCTGAATCAAATTCTGAGGTGGAGTTCCCGAGCAATTACCTGTAGAAGTGGGCATAGGAGATTGAATTAGCCGGGCTGCAAGTGTCGGCTTCCCTGAACCTCTGGAGTAGGAACCATGAAAGTTACATGTGCTCTTAGCTTTCTTAGCCAATGCCTTAGCCTGCCCATCGCGCCTCACTCCTTCCACTTTCTTCACAACATCCGTTACCTCAATAAAACTTTTTCCTACAGAAGTCATGTGCACAGACAATACCTGTTACTCAGATTTTAGTCCCTTGACGAATAGACGGATCCTCTCTTCCTCAGTAGTCACCAATTGCGTATCATATCTCGACAAATCATGGAACTTAGCCTCATAAGCAACCACTGACATATCACCTTGCTCCAAAGCCATGAACTCATCCTTCTTACGATCTCTCAAGGTTCGGGGCACATACTTCTCCAAGAACAGAGCATGAAACTGGGTCCAAGTAAGTGGGGGTAAAGCTGACAATCTACATTCCACATAAGCTCTCCAGCACTACTTAGCCTCACCTTGAAGCTGAAAGGTCACAAACTCTACTCCATGTTGATGGACAATACCTAACTTATATAGCCTCTCATAACAATCTAAGATGAACCCATAGGCGTCCTCACTCTCAAAACCATAGAATACCGGAGGCTTCAGTTTCAGAAACTTTGTCAACATTTCGTGTTCATTACCAGTCATCACAGGACCCAACAAAGGATGGAAAAAGGCATCAGTACCTACATTTCCACCCACCTTGGGGCACAATAATAACAATAGGGGGATTGGCGGGAGTTTGAGTTGCTTGAACCGCGGGAAGAATTCCAAGACCAACTAATCCTTTCAGGAAAGACATAATCTGTTGAGCTAATATTAGGTCTAAGGGAGGGATACTTGTAGTCTCATCCTGCACCTCTTCCTCTTGTCCAACATCCTCATCATTCGCAACCTCAACATTCTCTTCTATCTCTTCATGATGCGTAGGAGGATCTTCAATTCTGGGGGCATTCTCAACCGGAGCTCCACCCCTAGCGGGTGCTACTCTTCCTCTGCCCCTGCCCCTGCCCCTTGCTCTCCCTCTACCCCTGCCTCGACTGCGACCACTCGCTACGGATTCCTTAGTTGGCTCGTTGACAGGAGCTACGGGCCTGACACGGTTGAACCTAGTGTTAACCATTTACAGACAGGAGAGTGAAGGAGGTTAGATACCAATTTGGATCACCAGATACCAATTGGAACCAAGTTATAGCACGAAATGAGACAAAGAGAAAACAGAAAGATTTCCTAAAGTCCTATAGCCTCTCGAAGAAAAGTACAGACATCTCCGTATCGTTTCGCAAAACTTTACTAGACTCGTTTTGGTTCACCGAGATCAACGAACCTAGGGCTCTACCAACTTTGTCATGACCTAGACCGTCGTGAGTGACACCCACACTAGCCCTTCGGTGGGAGAACCATTAATACTAATCAGCTAACCTAAGAACTAAATATTTAAAGATACAGAAGCAAGTTTAAATGCATAAATAAAGTGGAGTCCCCATAAACTCCAAAAGTCTAACAACTCACTACTAAAACATTGCGGAAAACACCCCTAGAATCTGAAAGTCAATGTACCAAAACTCTAAAATTCAACAATTTTAAGCAAAGGGGGCGCATCCTCGAAACTAAACAAATGAATATCTAACTAGAAAGTCTGAGTCCGAAAAGAGTGGACTAAAACATAGAGGACCCATGGCAACCTGAAAGAACTGGCTCACCCTTGAATTCGATGTTACTCACTGATCTCCTAAACGAGGTCTGTTTGTTGAGTAAGTGCAGTATCAGTAAACAACCACTGTGTACTAGTAGGATCACGCGACTATTCCAGTAAGTGAAACATATACAAGCAGTCACAAAAAGTAAACATGCATATACCGAACATATAAAATATATGTTATCTTTTCAGGATCAATGTAGCATTCCACGTTCTCAATAATACACATATATGACAAGTCAATGGTCCTCTCATGGAACCATACCCAAACTGTTAGTGTGCCGGATCGTGACACCCGATCCAAGTTAGTGTGTCAGAATGTGACACCCGTTCCAAAATGTATGTCGATACGTGACATCTGATCCCAGTTAGTGTGTTGGAACGTAACGCCTAATTCATTCAACAAGCCACAATCATAATCACAATGTATATTCTCAAAATCACACAATCAAGTGTTGATTCATGGAACACAATCATTCGTTCATACTCATTTGCATTAGGTGTGATCAGTAGTGCAACATTAACATACATACATGCATTACAATGAAGCAATTGCTAACATACATCACACAAACAAGAAATCAAACCATCACCTACCTCAAAACCAAACTTGAATCCTCATAAAAAACTTGATTCTTCTCTTTCCGGATTTTTTCCGTTTGTTCTAGGTCTACAAACAATTAATATAACGCAAGAATCAATAATTATGGTCTAATTACCCGAATTATAGCAAATCCAATAACCCAAAACCAAACTCATGATCCTAAGGTACAGCTAGGGCTTTTTCCCATCATCCAATTCAGTCCAAAAACCCTCTGCCAATAGTAATTAACCGAGAATCCAAGTTCTATGGATCGAAAAACAGATTAGGGGAGTAAAAACTTTACCTTTAGTGCTAGAAGAGGTGGAAAAGTCAAGAACTTGCCCTGGTTCGCCTCCTAGCTCTCAAGAACGAAACTTGCAGAATAAAACATTTTTGGGGTATATTTCCAACTTAAGTCGCGACTGGCACGCTATGGCGGCCCCCATCCCGCCGCAGCGGCCCCGTTATGGCGGGTATAATCCTCCCCAGCGGCTTACACGGAGATAGTGAGTCAGAAATTGAGCTCCAAACCCCCTATTTCACAACACACCTTAAATTAGGACGTTCAAAAACAACATGCTCACGCTAAGATCAGTTTCGAGAGTTCTACTCACCCGAATTCGATTCCGTAAAGTCGTACGGATTCCTTAATGTCTTAGTTATCTACTCATGTGATAAAAATCATAATTAGATCTCTCATTCATTACCAGATTTCCTAGACCTCTTGATTCCTAATAGAATTAACTAGATAACTCTTTTTAATTCTATGTTATGGTTTACTCAATAGAGAATTTATACAAAATAAAAAAATTCCTAAATACTTCCTTAGGAAAGATCAAGATTTTATTAATTTTAACATCTCAAATAGTAAGAATATGATTAAATGACAATCTTATTTAATGTGAATTTTTTTTCTTAAAGGGCAATTAAAAAGACTAACAATATTTTTTATCAAAGATCGTCGTACCCTTACTATAATAAACTTTAGTCCACGTATGTTGTATGTTTGTATCACGTAAATCAATAATATATATATATATAATATTTAAACAATTTATTTAAATATATTTTTTAATAAAATTACTTAATTAGACGTTATATTAATAAAAATATAAGTAGTAATTTGCAAGTCATCAGATCGGCATAACATAGGAGTGAAAGACTTTAATATTAATGTGTGATTGTCTTGGGTAGTTGTTAAATATATGATTTCTATAATGTGTCAATGTCTGTCATATCTAACGCGTTTTGAGTTTTGACTATTGTTATTGAAATATTTTCATCTGTTTAATTTAAATATGTAGTTTAATTTTATTTAAATATAATAATTAATAAAATTACTTAATTAGAGGTCGTGGGAGCGAATCTGCATACAACAATATATCCTATTTATAGATAACCTATGCAATATTGATTTTGCTTACAAAAATGCTACGTTGCGGTTCAAAAAGGTGTGACACCTGAAATTTGTGAAGTCTAATTCATCTTTGAGAGGTCATATTAATAAAATAGCATTAGTAATGATTCGCAAGTTATCATATCCACGTAACATATGAGACACATGACTACAATACACGTAACTCTTTGAAATCATAAAGAACTTTCTATATCCTTCCCATGTTATTATAATTTTCAATGAAGCACCATCAACATTTTTATCCAATTTTTTTGTACATGTCTCGTTACTAAAATAAATTTAAAAAATATTAATTTTAATGAATCTTTATTTGTGTATGATGTGGTTCATATACGGTCGAGAATATGAAGGCAATCACATAATAGAGGAAACATGATGGTAATTTCAGTTTTCTTCATAGTTTGCTCACATACATTCTAAGTATAATCGGATAAAATATATTTTTATTATTTAACTTTTTTCTAGAAAATTGATGCGTAACAACAACTCCTTTAAATAAATTGAAGTAATTGTTTTGCCAACTCGGTCAATTTCAGATTTTTAATTTTGAATATTATAGATATAAATTTTTAATATTTAAATTTAGATATAATTTAGCTTTTCTCGATTAGAAATTATAAACTCAAATAGATAATCTACATTTTACTCCTCTTTATTATTTTCTTTTTTTAATCATTAAGAAATAAGAAATGGAAAATAAATAAACAAAAAGGAATAAGTAAAAAGGAGGAAATTTTGAAACGGATAAAGAAAAGAAGACACAAATGAAGTAATCATTTTTTTACTACTACTATCATATTTTTATTTTATTTTTATATCTAGAAAATTTTAAGAGAAAAAAGTGGGTGAGACTTATGTTTTCTTTGGTTGATTTTGTGGTTCATTTCCCATGTTTAATTATGAAATCTTCAATAATTAAGCTCATTACTCATTTAATTTTTAATGTATTGGAAACAAAATTGAAGAATATATTCATTATTTAAGTTACGGGGCAAAAATGTCCAAAAACAAATTAGTTTATAATGTGAACATGTTTTTTTACCATTCTGGCCAAAATGATTTTCCTTTTCTTTCCTGTGGAGAAATTGATAGGGTAATGCTAAATTACCAGAAAATTTGGTCAGAATTTGGCCAGAAATTTAAAAAAACTATAAATATCTTTTCTATTTTAAAATAATTTTTTTTTTCATTTTTTAATTAAAAGGTATTAAAGTTAAAAGAGTAAAAATGTTTAAAAAGGTAAAATAATATAGTTAAAATACCATTCTGGCCAAATTCAGGTCAAATTTTCTAGCCAAAAGATTTTTTTCCGAAATAAATTGATATACTATTTAACTTCTACCTGATATATAAATGAATTAAATTGACTGTTTAGTTGTAAAAGAAAAGAAGTGAATGCAGGGCTATTAAGGAAGTTATTGCCAGACTTTTCAAAAGTTATTGTCAAGCTCAGGGGCATATCTAGAGGGGATGCCATTGGTTCGCGTGAATGTACTCATGCTCCACTCTCTAAATCATATATAATAGTGTTATACTTTTTAAATATAAATGTGTGAATCCACTTTTAAAGTATCATATAATAATACCATGATGATCGGGTGCACCTCTCTAAGTGACGATAAAAATTTAAGTTTTATATGTATCTTACCCTTTTGAGTAACACCTCTCCAAGTGGTTATTGGTTACACTTTTGACGTTTCAACTATTTTTTTTGTTTTTATTCCTTTAATCTTTCAAAATTTTCAATTGTGTTACATTGAAAGTTCCTAAAAATTTTAGCACTATAAAATCTTTATATAATTAAATTAAATATGTATATTAAAATTTAAAACTAGTAGTATTATATATTGCTAAAATTTTTAGGAACTTTCAATGTAACACAATTGAAAATTTTGAAAGATTAAAGGAATAAAAACAAAAAAAATAGTTGAAACGTCAAAAGTGTAACCAATAACCACTTGGAGAGGTGTTACTCAAAATAAATTTAATGATACACATTAAGAACCTAACAGTCAAATTGATAAAATTTCTATTTAAAATGCTTTTCGTAATTGTGCACTCATGTTACAAGTTCGAGGAAATTACATCATGCATGACTTTTGAAAATTGCTTACAAGTTAAACTATTTAAGCAACTTACAAGCTACCTATTTGATTCCAAATTTGCTAGAAAACTGTGTTATGTACTTCCACGAATGGTCCATTCAAGTTGCATGTGAATCTTTTTTTTCGTACAATTCTCATTTCTACCTCACATGCTCACCAACGGCAACATGGTGTTCATGAAAAATTATTAAAAAGAAAGAAAAAAATATTACTTTTTTGTTTTGATTTTTCATTTTTTAAAAAAAAAATAATTCAACTCTTTGTATCATCTGCATCAAATGAAAGTGAAAATTCAGGTAGAGAATTATGGATCAAATATTATGTATATATTTTTTATTAATATTTATTTGATTTGAGTTTTAAGCAAAATATAATCGAATCAAATCCGTCTATATAAATATATAATTATAAACAATGATTACATATATTTATTTAATTAGTTGGTTGGTTTTTTCTCAAGTTTGATAGAAAGATCAAAGAGAGTTGTTTGAAAATATTAAAGGATTATATAATCAGTCAATAATACAGATAGCAAAATCATGACAAAATATCCCTAATAATTCAAAGATGAATGAATAGGTGGGGTTCCTTTGGCTAAGAACTACTCACATGAATCAGAAGACATCAAATATTTGAATGAATAGGTGGGGTTCCTTTGGCTAAGAACCACTCACATGAATCAGAAGACATCAAATATTTTTCTGCTCGTACTAAACACCATAAATGCATAATGTGGTCATATCAATTCACAAGAATACTAATTAAATATACTTGCTTCTATTATCACACATCTATATCTATATCTATATAATACAAAGCAACAGAAATATATATATATATGTGTGTTTTACACGATTCTATCGAGTTTGAGTTTTGTATAGTATCGGTGTATAAGATTCTTATACTATCAAATAAGTTTTAAAATTAAAATTTAGAAAAAGATCTTAAAAAACAATTAGGGTCCTAGTTATCTTCTTGAGCCTTTCAGTGTTTCCACCCTTATTGGTGATTTTATTCTAGTAGAAAGAGTCTATCATGATTGTACTAGATTTGTCAATCACAGGAACACCATGACTGACTTAGTTGAGCTAGATATGGTGGACTTTGATGTTATTCTAGGTATGGACTGGTTTCATGCTTGTTATGACTCAGTTGATTGTAGAACTCGAGTAGTCAAGTTTCAGTTTCCTAATGAGCCCGTTTTAGAGTGGAGTAGTTCAACAGTGCCTAAGGGTCATTTCATTTCATACCTTAAGGCCAGAAAGTTAGTCTCTAAGGGGTGCATCTATCACTTAGTCCGAGCTAATGACTCTAGTGTTGAGACACCACTTATTCAGTCAGTTCCAGTTGTGAGTGAGTTTCCACAGGTCTTTCCGGATGATCTACCTGGAGTCCCTCATGAGAGAGAAAAGACTTCGAAATAGACATTCTTCCTGATACTCAACCTATCTTTGTTACACCATATAGAATGGCTCCAACTGAGTTAAAAGAGTAGTTGAGAGATCTTCTTAATAAGGGTTTCATCCGACCAAGTGTCTCACCTTGGGGCACTCCGGTCTTATTTGTGAGAAAGAAAGATGGTTCCCTTAGGATTTGTATCGATTACCTCTAGTTGAACAAGGTCACCATAAAGAATAAATATCCCCTTCCAAGGATTAATGACCTTTTCGACCAACTTCAGGGTGCCACTTGCTTCTCTCAGATAGACCTCAGATCTGGCTATCATCAATTGAAAGTGAGAGAAAGTTACATCCCAAAGACAGCATTCAGGACCTGTTATGGTCACTATGAGTTCCTTTTGATGTCTTTTGCCTTGACAAATGCTCCTGCAGCGTTCATGAATCTTATAAACAGAGTGTTGAAGTCGTATCTTGACATGTTTGTTATTGTATTTATTGATGACATACTGATTTATTAGAGGAATGAGGAGGATCTTACTAGTCATCTCAAAATAGTCCTCCAGACTCTCAAAGATCGAGAATTGTGTGCCAAGTTTTCTAAGTGTGAGTTTTGCTTTGAGTCTGTGGCATTCTTAGGCCATATTATACCGGGCGAATGGATTCGGGTTGACACTCAAAAGATTGAAGTAGTACAGAACTGGCCCAAGACCCACATCTCCAACTAATAAAAGGAGTTTTCTAGGGTTAGTTGGTTACTACAGAAGGCTCGTCGAGGGATTTTCATCTATTTCATCCCCGTTGACTAAGTTGACTCAGAAAATGGCTAAGTTTCAATTGTCTGAAGCTTGTGAGAAAGCTTTCAGGAATTGAAAACTCGGTTGACTACTACTCCAGTGTTGACCCTATCAGAGGGTACAAAAGGCTTCGTTATTTATTGTGATGTGTCCAGAGTTAGACTTGGTTGTGTATTAATGCAAAATGGTAAAGTTATAGCATATTCCTCCAAACAGATCCGACTCATGATCTTGAGTTGGATCCAATAGTGTTTGCCCTCAAAATATGGTGTCACTATCGATATGGTGTTTATGTTGATTTGTTCACCGACCACAAGAGTCTCCAGTATGTTTTCAGTCAGAAGGAGCTTAAACTCAAACAAATGAGATGGTTAGAGTTGCTCAAGGATTACGACATGAGCATCCTCTATCACACATGTAAGGTTAATGTTGTTGTTGATGCTTTGAGCAGGTTGTCCATGGGGAGTACTGCTCATATTGAGGAAGGTAAGAAGGAATTGGTTAAGGAAGTTCATAGAATTACCCGTTTGGGAGTCGGTCTCTTGAATCCCAGTGAAGGTGGAGTTGTGGTGATGAATGGGGATGAATCATCACTAGTGTCTGAAGTGAAGGGAAAGCAACCATATTTTACTTGAACTAAAGTCAAATGTTCATAAGCAAAAGGCTATGGCTTTTGAACAAGGGGGAGATGGATATTAAGATACCAAGGTAGATTGTGTGTACCAAAGGTGGATGAGCTCCTAGAGAGGATCATGGCAGAAACTTATAGTTCCAGATATTTGATCCATCCTAGCTCCACAAAGATGTATAATGACTTGAGAGAAGTCTATTGGTGGAATAGTATGAAGAGGTGCATTGCGGAGTTCCTTGCTAAGTGCCTAAACTGCCAACAAGTCAAGGTAGAACACCAAAGGCCCGGTGGTGTAGATCAGAACATAGCTCTTACCAAATGGAAGTGGGAGATGATTAATATGGAATTCATTACTGCCTTGTTGCGATCTCGTAGACAACATGATTCGATTTGGGTAATTGTAGATCAGATGACTAAATCAGCCCATTTCTTGTTAGTAAGGACTATAAATTTAGCCAATGATAATGCTAGATTGTATATATAAGAGATAGTTCGACTTCATGGAGTTCTTGTGTCTATCATCTCAGACAGGGGTGCACAATTCACCGCTCAGTTTTGGAAGTCTTTCCGAAAAGGGTTTGGGTTCGAAGGTGAACCTCAGTACTGCTTTTCATTCTCAAACGTATGGCCAAGCAAAGCACACAATTCAGACTCTAAAGGACATGTTGAGGGCATGTGTCATGGATTTCAAAGGTGATTGGAATGACCACTTGCCTCTCATAGAATTTATTTATAATAATTGTTATCATTCCAGTAATCAAATGGCTCTTTATGATGCTTTTTCTGGGTGAAGATGTAGATATCCTATTGGTTAGTTCGAAGTTTGTGAGGCTGAGTTGATAGGGCTGGTTCGTTAAGCCATGGAGAAAGTTAAGACTATTCAGGAAAGGCTAAAAACAACACAAAGTCATCAGAAATCCTATGCGGATGTTAGAATGAGAAACTTAGAATTTGAGGTTGATGATTGGGTATACTTGAAGGTTTCATTTATGAAGGGTGTTATGATATTTGGTAAGAAAGGGAAACTCAGTCCCCGGTACATTAGTCCTTACAGGATATCCAAGAGGGTTGAAAAAATAGCTTATTAGTTGGAACTACCGTCAGAATTAGCAGCAGTCCATCCAGCATTTCACATATTTATGCTAAAGAAGTGTTTGGGAGACCCTTCACTTATTATACCTACCAAGAATATTGGTATCAATGACAACCTATCTTATGAAAAGATGCCCATTTAGATTCTTGATCGTCATGTTCGCAAGTTGAGAATCAAGGAAGTTGCATCAGTCAAGGTCTTATGGAGGAATCAATTTGTTGAATAAGCTACTTAGGAGGCTAAGGAGGATATGAAAAAGTTATACACTCATCTCTTTCCTTCCGAATTAGTTCCAGAACAAGGTACTAACTCTTTGTAAAGTACTATTTAAATTGATATGTTAGATTTATGCTATTTGCATATTTTTTGCTTCACTTGGGTTGTTAGATATTCCCATCCCTTGTTGTGCTTGGTTTGATCTCATTCAAGGACGAATGTTCCCAAGGGGGAGATATTATAACACCTCTGTTTATGAAAAGAACTAAAGTGAGGCTCATACAAGTCGCCATCAGTTTTTAGTTTTGGGTTAACTTCAAGTGACCATATCTTTTAGCATATAAAGAGTTAGGTGGCCCAAAACCTATCAAATAGAAGATCTTTGAGTCCTCTTTCCAACGCCGCCAAGTTTGCTTATTTTTGAGCATGGAGTAAAAAATTATGTCCGTTTGAGTGAAGCCTCCCTATTTAAGGCATCTCATCCATTTTAGAAAAAGGGTATTTTGGTCTTTTCCTTTTTCCACTAGGCGTAAAACGTTTTATTCACACCAAATAAGGGTATAATCATATTTAGATCACTTTTTCACGTTCCTAAACAATTAGAGAAATTAGAGAAGAGTTCAAGAGGAGAAAGAGGTAGGTTTTGAGCGTTCGTCAAGATTACGTCGATTTTCGCCAAGAACATTGTTCTTTCCAGGTATGTAAGGCTTCTCATAGTGTTGGAATTTTTTGTCCTCACGTCATACATCTAAATTTATCCATGAAATTGTTGTATTCAAAGAGTTCTTGAGTAGTTCTTGATTTCTATTCAATTCTTGAACAATGGAAGTTGTGAATTCTTTCGTGTTGTTGATCTTTAGTAAAATTTGTGTTGCCCAAAGGGATTGTGTTGAATTCCTCATGTATTTGTGTTGGGTTTGAGAATGAAGAAGAGTTTAGGAGAATTTTCCTCCATTCTAAACGAGTTAGGAGCCTAAATTAAGCATAAATATACGTTAGATTTTCTAGGTAGGGGTGTAGGGTAGCACGCCAACGCTGCACTTCAGTAGTTCAAGCCCTGGCGCGACGCGCTAGAAGTACGCCAAGGCCTGACTTTTGAAGTTTATGCTCTGGAGCGACGCGCCAACAGTACGCCAAGGTTTGTTCGGTTGATTTTTTTCTTTGTTTCATTCAGAGAATGTTCCTTTAAGTTGTGCTCCCGTTTCCCTTCTCTATACTAGATCCTATAAGTTCTATTCACCTTTTCAAGTCCCTACATATCCTAATCACGTGTCTAAGTGTACATTCAAACTAAAATAAGTTTACATGAAAAGTGTAAAGGCTCTATTTTCATAAAAATATAAGAGTCTTTAGTTGCTATGCATATTGATCTTGGACTTGAAAGATAAGTCCATAAAAATACGTTTAAATGTAAGTATGAGTTATGTTTTTGAAGAGTCCTTCAATAAAGTAAAAGTCCATTTCCTTGTAAAGGGTTAATTGAGCTTAATTGATATTGTTTATTATTTTAGGAGTAGTATCGAGCACCGAATTGGGTTAGAGTATTTTATAAATCGAAAGTCCTATAAAACTACGTAGCCAGCGTAGGATAGGATAGTATAGTATTGACTCGTCATGTGACTCTTCACTGCCTCTGAGAAGTCCTATTAGATGGATCAATAGTTATAGTACCATATCATCCTATACCCCGGTAAAGTATAAGATGACCCTTGCAACGTGGGTAAAACGTTGTATCATTGCTAGGCTCATGGTAAGGGTTGTCGATTAGAGAAACTCCCCACAAGTAAAGTATATTATTTTCATATTGCTTTTATTGCATATCGTATTATAAAGCTCACATAGTTTACACTTCATGTTAATGGATTTATTCAGTTGAGTTGCTTTCAATCATTCAGTTCAGTTTCTGTTTTGCTCAGCCATATTACATACTCGTACATTCAATGTACTAACGTCATTCGACCTGCATATTTTATGATGCAGATACAGAAGTCCAGGATCATCAACAGACGTTTTGTTGAGATCACCTTACATTCGTAGACAGTATTTGGTGAGGCCTCCTTGCTTTTGGGAGATTCCATTTTCATTTCCATTTTAGTAGTATTTGAGGTGTCATGGGCCTTGTCCCGACATCTATTTTGAACTGTTAGAGGCTTCATAAACAGACAGAATTATATGTTTCCATTGTTTCTCATGATGTTTGTTTAACTTATGACTTATGTTAAGTATTTCAAGACAGTGATTTAAGATTTTTCTAAATTCTCATCTATTTAAGCTTCCGTGTATTATGTAAAGTCGTGTGAGTCATAGTAAATAAGGCCAAGGGTTCGCGTGGGGATCAGAAATGGTTCTCGAGTGGTGATCACGTCTAGGGTGTAGTGTAGGCTCGGATCATGACAGCGGCGATCAAGAAAGTTTTGAAACTTTTTTCTTTATTCATGCATTGGTCACATATGCATTTCCTCGCCTTGTGTCATATTTCTGTCTGTGAGTGGCTTGATTTGTATGATGAGGATTCATGGTTTTATCTTCTTCACTATCTGTAGTGTTGATTTATTCTAGTTAACTATTGATTCATTATGTTAGTGCTTTCGTGCTTCTTAATACATATCTATCATATTTCTGAGCTCGTTTGACTTATGATGCCTACTGTGTACCTTGTATTTTAGGTACTCATACTATACTTATGTATATTTTTCTAATGCATCTCCTAGCACTGGCCACCCTCGTTGAGTTTCAGATCTCTCGTTGTCGTCGCAATTTTGGATTGTGATGAGTTCTTGGCCTTTGAAGATTTTCTTTTTTCCTTATTTTTGCACTGTCTATGTATTTTATATTTTGTATTTTGTATTTTGATTAAGAAAATTTTGATTTATATAGTTTTTTTTGTACTTAGATGCTCTTGTACTAGTGACACCAGGTCCAGGGTTCAGTTCTTGTATATAGTTTTTTCTTTCTTGGTCACTTTCAGACCCTTCATGCATATTTTGTATCGTTTTTTTTATATATATATATATATTTATGGGCCCTCCTCTTTCTTATTAGTATTGCTTTCATTTGTTCTCTTGTTTAGTTTAATTATCGCTTATAGATGGGTTTTATCTTGCCTAGTTGGGTTTATGGCAGGTGCCATCAGGGTTCGATTTCAAATCGTGACACTAAATTTTAGGAGTATATCATGTGTCAAATGACTTACCATTTTTGAGTTATATCTTTTAGTAAAAAAAATATTATTTTTTTTCAGTAATGTATCAGATCAAAATTTCAATATTATTGTATCCGGACAAGATTTTATAAAGTTGTGTAAGAATTATACTTTTTAGTGTGTATTTAGACTGATATAATGTATCTGGATGTTATTGAATGTTTATTCATCATTAAAAAAATTTAAAACATTTATCTTGATTAGACTTTTAAAAGGGATGAATCAGTCTACATATACATGCATATACAAAGTTGACATTGTATTTGATTCATTAAACTTTAACTTGAGCTTGTTGTATGGTTATTATATTTGATATTAATTAAATGTATCGAAATAATTTTATAAAGTATATATCATATTACATCTTCAGTGTATAATAGTATATAAAAGATAATGGATAAAATCAATTATAAACAAGCCTTTAGTTTTTGAAGAAGCTTCTGAGTCATACTGTTGTAAGGGGAAAATGGTGGCGGTGAAGCTCAAATTTGAGGATGTTCTGGATGAAGTATACATCCAACTCAACAAGCGATCGAAACTTTCATCTTCTCTACAATTCTGTTCTTTTCTCTTTGCCTCTTTTTTTTTTTTTACAGATCCCACAAATTTCAAACCTTAAATTTTGGATGTGTAGTGCTCCATAGGGGTGTACAAAATCGAATCGAAAATCGAACCAAATTGTAAACCGAGGCAACCGAACAAAAAATCCGACTAGTGGTTTGGTATTGGAAAAAAACCCGACTATATTTGGGTTGGTTTGGTTTTAACTAAAAAAACCAACCCGAGACCAAATCAACCTGACATTATATATGTAATTTTAAAATTTTATTTTATACATAAAAATATTTACATTGATATAATTCTAAAATATTTCTTATACTATTTCATAGTTTTTATCTTTTAATATATTATTTCAAGTTTAAAACTTAGAATTCGGAATGGTCCAATAAATATTATAGTTTATAGATGTTGATAATTATAATAAAACTTAAATCAAAATCAAATTAATACTTGAACGTAACTTGAGAGAGTTTGAGTATGAAAAGAGAGAACTAAGAGAGAAGAAAATTCATTGTATTGAGACTGAAAGAATGACTGGATACATGATCTTTAGGATATATATACATATTCATATTTCTGTAACTAACTTCTAACTAATCAACTTGTCAAGTTGTTGTAACTACCATACAGTGAAAAGACTAAACTACCCTTCCTACTTGTAACTAACTTTAACAGCCCCTTACATCTTCTTGTATCTCAACACTCCCCTTCAAACTAGGTGGTGCAAAAATGTTTAGCACTCCTAGTTTGGAGAGAAGATATTCATGTTGCAACTTAGACAACCCTTTAGTTAGTACATCAGCTGGCTGTTCTTTTGTAGGTAGATAGTTTATTTTATGAATCCTTGTTGTAGTTTTTCCCTTATGAAATAACAGTCAATCTCAATGTGTTTTGTTCATTCATGAAACACAGGGTTTGTAGAAATCTGAATGGCATCTTTGCTATCACTATACACTTGCACTGGCAATTGAACTTGAACTCCAATTTCTTTCAACATTCCAAGCAACCACACTAACTTTGACACAGTGGAAATCAGGCTTCTGTATTCAACTTCAGCTAAACTTCTTGGCACTGTCGTTTGCTTCTTTGCCTTCCATGATACTAATGAAGGACCAATCATAACCATGTATCCAGTTACAGATTTTCTGGTAAGTGGGCAAGAGGCCAAATCTGCATCACAATAGGCAATAACTAGTTCATCTGAATTACTAGCTTATAATAACCCTTGTCCTGGTTGTCTCTTTAGATATTTAACTACCCTTAAGGCTGCATCAAGATGAGACTTCTTTGGTTGATGTAAAAATTAACCGAGTGTCTAAGTACTGAAGGTTATGTCCGGCCTTGTCATATTGAAACGACCCCAAAAATGCCCGAAAATGTGCTTCGGAAACACCTATAATTGTAATTTCCATATATCTCAAAATCCGTGCATGATTTCGGAAATTCGACTTCATATTCTTATTCAGGGGGTCAAATTGAGTGGGAAATGGGTCTAACCCGAATTTTAGAGCAACCGTATCAAAATCTGAAATTTCCAAGTGAAG
>NW_006238940.1:1083403-1099666 GCF_000226075.1 Solanum tuberosum | reverse complement strand
TCCGGGGACGTTGCTCATGATCTTTTGCTATGTATAAGACCTTTCTTTTTAGTTATGTTTTGACTATGAGGGTGAGCCTAGTTGTTTGTCTTGGCCCCCGCTAAAGTACCTATGTTTAGAGGTGGTGTTGGACAAGTTGTGTATTATGCTTGAGCTTGACTCATCTATGGTATTTATGTATCATTTCTTCTTTTTTTCTCTTGCTCCCTTAGTCCCGATTTCCCCCTTTGATTATGCTTATTGCTTATGGTCATTTTAATTGCTTCCGCGACCAAGGATGTGTAATGATACGCTATGAGGCTTGTTTGGGGTTCCTTCGGGTTCCCCATTCGCCGATCACGTCTAGGCCCTAGGCTTGGGTCGTGACACATATTCAGATATAAATGCTTACCTATCAGTCTTTGATACATAGTTTGATCTATCAGTAGATCTTCTGAGTCTTCCTGATTCTTGTGAATATGCTCATCATATAACTTTGATGTTAGTTTGACATTGATGTCAATAGGGGTCCCTGCAGGTTTGGATGCTGCCATGCCAACCTCAAATATTAGCTCAAGGGCATACTTCCTTTGGTGCATTAAGATTCCAGCTGTTGATCTAGTGAATTCAAAGAAGTATTTTAACTCCCCTAGATCTTTCATTTTAAAAGCATATTGCAGTGCTTTCTTTGTTTCCTCTATCAGTTTCAGACTACTTCCAGTTATTAACATATCATCAGCATAGACAAGCACTATAGTAATCCCTTCTTCTGATTCATTGATGAACAAGGAGTAATCATGTTGACTTTGTTTGAACTTGAGTTTAACCAAGGCTTCAGTTAATTTGTGATTCCATTGTCTTGGGGCCTTTAAGACCATAGAGGGATTTAGTCAGACTGCATACCCTCTCCCCTTGACTGACAAAACCCTGAGGCAGCTGCATATAGATTTCATCATCAAGATCACCCTGCAAGAAGGCATTAAACACATCCATATGATGTATGTGCCAGTGTCTAGAGGCTACAATAGATACCACAGTTCTGACAGTCACTATTTTAACCATATGGGAGAATGTTTCTGTGTAGTCAATCCCTTCTTGCTGACTGTATCCCTTTGCAACTAATCTTGCCTTGAACCTCTCCACTTCTCCTGTGGATTTGTACTTTACTTTGTAAATCCATATGCACCCTATAAGCCTTTTGCCTTTTGGTAGATCAGTGATTTCCCAAGTCTTGTTACTTTCTAAAGCCAGGACTTCAGATTGCATAGCATCCACCCATCGAGGATCCTTAACAGCTTCAGAATAAGACTCAGGTTCTTTAATAATAGATGTAGCAGCAAAATAGCATTGATAGGTAGGGGAAAGATGAGCATAGTGTATGTGATTACACATAGGATACTTAACATCCTTGTTAACAGACAAGGATACAAAATCTTTCAGCCAGCTTGGAGTCTGTTTGGTTTTAGTGGATCTTCTAGGTTCAGAAGGATTGGTAACTGAGTGCATGACATCAGTAACAACCTCAGAGGACATGCATGAAGATGTCACTTCAGGTCTAGGAACCTGATCAGACTGTATTTCGATACTTCCTTTTGATACACTCTCAGCAGCAGCAGTACTAGGAATAAAATTTTCACTGTGATCAATATTGGACACCAAAAAATCATCTCTAGATAAAGTATCTGCAAACACCCTTTCAGACACCTGCCCCTTTTTCAATGTCAGCAAAAGGAAATGATTCTTCTCTAAATACCTTATCTCTACTTGTAAAGAAGGATTTATTACTGAGATCAAGCAAAAAATATCCCTTTTGACCTGCTGAATACCCCATGTGAACAGCTGCCTGGCCCTTGGCAACAATTTATCATGCTCAGTCAAACGTTTAGCAAAACATAGACAACCTATAGTTCTAAGATGAGTTATTGTAGGCTTAGAACCATACAACCTTTCATAAGGTGTAGCATTATTCAGGACACTACTAGGTATCCTATTAATCAGATAAGCCGCAACTAGCACACACTATCCCCAATACCTCAAAGATATTTTGGCCTGAAATCTGAGAGATCTAGTAACTTCAAGTAGGTGCCTGTGTTTCCTCTCAGCCACCCCATTTTACTGAGGGGTATATGGACAGGACCTCTAATGAATGATCCCTAACTCCTTGAACATATTATCACACACTGTGTTGACAAATTCAGTACCATTGTCTGACCTTAATGACTTGACTGTTGTCCCAAATTGAGTTTTAACAAACTGTATAAACAATTTAAGAGAAACACACAGATGATTTATGTTTCAGCAGAAATAACCAAGTCATCCTGGAAAACTCATCCACAACTGTTAGAAAATATTTGTTTCCATCAATAGTAGGCGTATTATAAGGCCCCCAAAAATCCACGTGTATCAAGTCAAAACAAGTTACACTTTTGATATTACTAGAAGGAAACTTTAATCTTGTTTGTTTAGCATAGGGACATACTGAACACTGAGAAATTCTACATATACTCTGGTTATTCATAACAAACATTCTACTAAGAACTCCTGAGGACATATGTCCTAATCTTTTATGCCATAGTTCCATTTGTAACAACAAGTACAGACCTAGCTCTTCTTTACCAACTTCCTTCACCTTCCCACTGTAAAGCTCCTGGAAAACACAGAAGTGAGGGAAGAAAGTAATTGAACATCCTTCCTACTTGTAATTAACTTTAACAGCCCCTTACATATTCTTGTATCTCAACAATACTAATGCAAAAAGAAAATCAATTCAACACTAAGAATGACAATAATATTGAATATTGGTTTTTTAGTTTTACATTGGTTTAGACAATTAAAATACATAATATAATTTTAATTTTCCTTAAATATTTAGTAATGTAACTAATACTTATTAAACTTATTTTAGTATGATTTAGTACTTTTAAATTATGATCATTTTCATTATGACTTTGCAATATTTATTTTATATGATGATTTCATTATTATTTTTTATTGAATATTTTAGTGTCATCACTCATCTCATATTTTGTGTTATTTTCTTAAGAAACACCTTAGATAATTGTATTTTGGTTGGACTAAAGAAATATTTGGAGCACAAGTTAATTATATGTTTGTATGCGAAAAAATCCAAAAATCTGAAAAAATCCGAAGTTTATTAGTTTGGTTTGATTTATAAATTTAAAAATTTGACACAATGATTTGGTTTGGTAGTTGAAAAACCCGAATCAATCCGAGGTTGAAAAACCCGAAAAAATCTGAATTTTATTAGTTTGGTTTGATTTATAAATTTAAAATTTTTACACAAATAATTTGGTTTGATATTTGAAAAACCCGAACCAACCCGGTCATGTACACCCCTAGTGCTCCATTTTTATTCAAATTGTGGTGAGTAATCGAAGTTGAACGTGAGAGGTAGAAGGAGGAGAAAGACTGGATTTGGCCTGATGAATATGGGAGGAGGGGGAGGAGAGAGAACAGATTGTTTGAGAGTAAGATGCATAATTTAGGGGTGTAATTAGGTAGGTGGGTAGATAAATAGGGACTTTATTTTAGACTATTTAGAAGGAGTAATATATCTCAACGTATCTCACTCCAAAAATGGTACAAAATTATTAGATAGTAGAATAATAGACAATTATTTGAAAGTACATTAGATTATTATATAAGATATGAATGTTTGTGTAATTAGATAGTTTTTCTTAAATTTTTAATACAAATACAGAATTTGAAGACAAAGTTATTGAGCCCATTATCACAATATTGCCTTTGCCCCTGATGAGGCCATATCAAATGATACAATTAATGAGCATTTCTATGTTCTGGATAATTACTGCTTAAGTGTTCATCTAGCTAGGGATGACAATGGGATGAGGCGGGACCGGATGCGGGGTGGGGTGGATTTAAGGCTATGTGGAGAGGGGCGGAGTGGGTTTAAGATTTTGCGGGACGGGTGGGATGTGGGATGGGTTGAAGTGAGTTTTCTTAAAACTAATGCAGGGTGGAGCGGGTTGTGTGTATATGTGACTTTATGTGGTTTAAACTTAATTTTAATTTTTTACATGTTATAAGAGTGATAGAGCATTATTTATTAATATAATTTCTTTAAATCTATTAAAATATTCAAGATAGTAAATGAAAATCGTTGAATAAAAAATAATTCAACTTTTTACATGTTTCCCAATTGACCTCTAAAAATAAAATTTTAAGTCACTATCCTATTGAATTAATACAACTTAATGAAAAACTGAATTTATTTATTTTAGTAAAAGAAAATACTAAAAAAATTATGTGGGGTGAGTTCATGTGGAGCGGGTCTATGTGGGGTGGAGTGAGGCGGGTTAAAAATGATTAAAAAAAGAGAGAAGAAAGTTATGCGGGGCGGACGGGCGGATTAAAAAATTTGCGGGTTAAGCTCAACCCACCCCACTCCCACCCATTTCCCCGCCCTCTGCCCCGCACCGCCCCATTGTCATCCCTACATCTAAATCATTTTACATGAGTAATTAAGAGTTGTTCATTAACAAGGAAACTGCTCATATTAAGTCATCATAACAGAGTTTGTGTGTATTTGAATTGACTTATTTTTAGTAACTTTTGACTTTTAAGTTTTTTCATTTTATTTTGAAAGATGATTGGAAAAGACGAAAAGTATTTTTGACTTTTAAAAACATTTTTCAGATTGAAAAAATTATAAAAATAAGCTAAAAGTCAAAAATTGAATATTTCCAACTTGTGACTTTTAGCTTTTATTTAACCAACTACTTTAAAGAGGCAATCCAAAAAAAGAAAAAATATAATTATATATTTTGATTATAATACGGTATAAGTATAAAAAAAAATCTAAATTATCTTTTTTTTTTTTTAGTTTCATATCTAAACTATTGGGAGTGTGAGTTTCATACCACTAAGGCGTGTTTCTCAAATTAATGAGTGATTGTTTAGGTATGAAACTCACACTCCCAATAGTTTAGATATGAATTTTTTTTTAAAAGAGACAATTTATATGTGTTTTATTTATATTTATCTATTACAATTTTGAATATTCAAAATTCTAAATGTAAAAAGAAGTACAATGTAACATCAAAGTTCAAAGCGTGGAAAAGGATCCAGACTGTGATGTATATGTAAGGCAAGCCGCCCTGTGAATAACATTTTTTTTTGGTTACTTTCTACTTGTGAATAACATTGATAAAAACATGATCTATATCTTGACATTATCTTCCAAGTTTGTATTTATTTATATCTTGATATAGTATTGTTGTGACTTATGAGGTCAAAAGCACTTGTACAAAAGCATTTTTAGAAAAATTAAGGTATTTGACTTATCAGTAAAATCGATCTTAATTAGAAATAAAAGCAATTTTTGTGTTGTCGATTTTATATATATATTTATCAATATATCTCTTATATTTATATATTGTTGTTATAAATTTTCATATGTGGTGATTTAATTTGTGTGATAATTTTTAAATTTATTTCACTTGATATTTTTAATTATATTTAAGTTATTATGTTAATATTATATATTTAATTTTTATTTTATTTTATCTCTGTATAATATTGATTGAAAATTTGAATATGTTCATTTTGATTTAATAGGAATAAAAATTAAATTAAATTTTTTATAAATCATATTTAAAATAATTTTCTTATAAAATATTTTTCATATTAGAAGTGCATTAATGGTATCAATACACTTTTAATATTAAGATTATTTTATAAAAATAAATTATTTTAGATATATTTTATAAAATATTTAATCTTGTCTTTTTCGTAATTTGACTCTCAAAAACACATTTTAAGAGATTAGTCAAACACAATATGTTTATCAAAAATACTTTTCAAATAAATTAACAAAAATTACTATTTTTTTTCATTGTGATGTCATAATAGACAGTAGATACGTTACTCAAGCTTATTTGACCAAGCTAAGTGTTCTATTTTAAAAGAGCTAAGTGCCAAAAACACATTAAAACTGTCTCATTTTTTAAATTTTCCGACCTAAAATATTGGGAGTGTAAGTTTTATACCTAAATTATGACTCATTAATTTGAGAGACACACCTAAGTTGTGTGTGTACATTCTCTCTTTTATTAGAAAAATATTATCACATGACATTTTACATGAATAAAAGTTCCACTTTGATAAAAATTAAATAAATATTAATGTTAGTTAAAAGTTAAAGATTAGAGTGCTACTATGCAAAAAAAAATATTATTTTTTTAACAATAAAAGTTTAAACATTTTTCTTACCCCTCGGCACCACCTTCTCCCCTGTACCCCCGACAATCCCCACCCCTCCCCCATTTATTTTTTAAAAATTTCTTTTACAATTTTTTTTCTTACTACAAACCCACCCCCCTCCACCCGCCACCACTCACTCCTTACCAAAAAAATTAGATATTATTTTTATCTTGAAAAACAAAACATCTACCACACCCCCTCTGACCTTTCAGTCTTTCACTTTCATGTTTTTATATCTGAAATACTGTATATTGGATTCGTGCTTGCCCATGCACTAATATTTAGTATTGCATAGGGTCTAATATCTAGTATTGTATAATTGTGGTTAGGGGTGTATATGATCGGGTTGAATCAAAAATTTTAAATATCAAATCAAATTATTTGTGCCAAATTTTTAAATTTGTAAATCAAATCAAACTAATAAAACTTAAATTTTTTCGGGGTTTTCAACTTCAGGTTTTTTCTTGTTGGTTCGGGTTTTTCAAATATCAAATCAAATCATTTGTGTCAATTTTTTAAATTTATAAATCAAACCAAACTAATAAGCCTCATGTTTTTTTGAATTTTCAATGTTTTGTATTCAAACAAACATATTATTAACTTGTGCTCCAAATATTTCTTTAGTCCAACCAATTTACAACTATCTAAGGTTTTTCTTAAGAAAATAACACAAAATATGAAATGAGTGATGACACTAAAATATTCAATAAAAATAATAATGAAATCGTATAAAATAAATATTACAAATTAATAAGTCATAATAAAAATGATCATAATTTAAAAGTGCTAAATCATGCTAAATAAAGACTAATAAGTATTATTTACAAGATTAAGCATTAAAGAAAAATTAAAATTAGGTTATGAGTTTTAAATGTCTAAATCAATGTAAAATTAAAGAGCAAATAGTCAACATTATTGTCATTCTTAGTATTGAATTAATTTTTTTTTGTTAGCATTAGTATAGATTTTATTTTGAATTGAGCTTTATTAGAGTTACTAATATCTATGAACTATAACATTTATTAGACCATTCAAAATTCTAAGTCTCAAAACACTTGAAAAAATATGTTAAAAATAAAAATTATGGAAAAAGTATAAGTAATATTTAGAAATTCTATCAAAGTAAATATTTTTACGTATAAAATAAACTTTAAAATTATATATAAATATCAGGTTGGTTTGGTCTCGAGTTGACTTTCTTAATTAGTTAAAACCAAACCAACTCAAGTATAGTCGGTTTTTTTTTTATTACCACACCAAGTCAAACAAATCATTAGTTAAATTTTTTTTCAATTTGACTCGATTTACGATTTGATTCCGTTTTCAGCTTGATTTGGTACACCCTTAATTGTGGGATCCGGCTCCTCTCCATTTTCCTTTCCTCCATTTTCCCCAAGTTCTTGCTTGAATGTGAGACACATGGCATAGATAAAAATCATTGGCTAAGATTTAATAGATTAAAATAATCTTCTAATTATGATTTAGATAATTAATATTTCATAAGAAAAATAATAATACCATAACTATAAGTCATAACAATATAATATTTTGTCCATAAATATATTATATAAACTGTTCTCTTTTCTAAAAAAAATTTCCTACGAGTATTTATCTTCCGTTTGTTTTTTTTTTTTTTTATAAAAAAATGAGTAAGTCTTAGAAAGCAACTTTGAACTTTCTCTTTGAAATTAGTTTACATATAATTAATAGAAAAAATACTCGCAGGGGAAAATAATTAGAAAAAGAGAAATTATTTTATAATATATTTATGGAAAAAATAGAAGATAATACTAGTAAGAAAAAGAAATAATATATTTATGGACAAGATAATATATTGTTATGATTGTGGTCTTGTCATTTTTTTTATGAAGTATTAATTATCTAAATCATAATTAAAATCTTATTTTTATTCAATTAAATATTAACCATTAATTTTTACCTATGCCATGTGTCTAACATCCAAGCAAGAACTTGGGAAAAATGGAGGGAAGGAAAATGGAGAGGAGCCGGATCAATTGTGGTCTATAGCTTGTTGACGTGGCATAGTTCTATCAACAAGAATACCTTTCTTGACTTTTTTTTCTCTTTCTTTCCTTTTCTCATTTAATTTAGTCCATTTTTCCCTTCTTCCCCTTTTTATTATATATCGTCATTTTTATCATTACTGTTTTGTATATATATTATATTTTAAGATGTCAGTAAGTGTTTAAATAAATTACTCAGTTTAAGGTTAAGATAATTTAAAAAATAAAAGATAAAAAGATTTTAGTTACTAAGGCTTTATTTTGTCGGAGAGTACGAATTTTCAATTTTGATTTACACACATTGAAATCTTTCAGTATCAACATACAAATTGACATTTTTCTAATTCCAGAGTTCATTTGTGCTTTCTTTTTAATACATCCTAATGTGAATGGATTTAGTTTGTGGAAACAAATTTATTGTTCCACATTTAATTTGGAAAGTTTCTCACATATTCTTTGTCAAAGAATTTCATATATAGGATACTAAAAGAATCATAATATGTGGTAGAATCATACACAAATGTTTGACTGATAAAGATTGATTTTCTTTAATAAAAATACACAAATTAAATAAAAGATAATATTCTAATTGATGTAATTTATCAAATAAAAGACTTGATTCATTTTAAATTGTCTATATTGCTTATTTCCTTATAGATTAATGTAAATAATTAAAAGAATCTCTACAAAACTAAAATCAATAGTCTTATACCTAACATCAATAATGTTTCAAAATATATTAAATGGATGCATTGTATCATTAACTGAAACAAAACAATTAGAGGAGATTGATTTTTTTTTTGTTTTATTTTTAAAAAAAGGAATAAAGTCTATTATTATGTGATGTGAAAGATGCAAAAGAAAACAACCAACAGGTTGTTAAAGAAATTCAAAGGAAAATGCTTTCTAGCATGGTTCCCCTTTATCGAACTACATTTCAAAGTTCGGATAAAACTTCCTTTTCCATCAAAGTTAATTTGCAAATAATGTATTGGTGACCTTATTTAGCGGTGTTTGGCCATGAATTTTTTATTATTATTATTTTATGAAAAAATTAAAATTGAAGTTGTGATCAGTCATACTTTTAGCAAAGAAAATGCATTTTTCCTAATTGATGATTTAACACCCCCCCACCCCCCAAATTCTATAAGACTAGTAAAATCATATAACTTGACCAAATTATTTGAAATAAACGATTAAATTTGTTTCGAAGATTAATATCTCAAAATAGATAGTCGCATAATGTCACAAATATTTTTTCACTCTATTTCGAATTTTTGCATTTGGAGTTGTGTTTGGTTATTGTTAAATAATATTTGATTGTTTGAATGTACTTTATTTTAAAAATATGAAATTTAATTTAGATGGATCATTCTTAAATATAAAAATATTAATGTAAATTTGAAAAAGGAAAATATAGGAAAAGTGAAATAGTATTTTAGTTAGTACATGAAATTTTCATGGTCAAACACTGATTTTCAAATAAAGTGACAAAAGAAAAATAAAAATAAAAATAAAAAATCCGCATGGCCAAACGGGTCAGTAACTCGTTGTATGTTTTTACGCGAATACCCAATATTAGATAACTTTCAAACAAAATTCTTCTTTTTTGCTTCTTCAATTTATGTTTTTGCGTTCAGATGCACAAGCTTGAGTTTTTAGTCATTTTTAATATGTGTTTTAGTTAGATATGGCTGAGCACAAAAGTACATAAAAAATATAAAAAATGTTAATTGAGTTTGTTAGATTTATAGTTATTTTAACAAATTGATTATTGAGGTTTGTTCTTTATGATAAATGAATTTATGTTTCAGCTTATCTGGAGTTGATTTAGGTATTGGAATTTGAAAAAATAAAATTATTATTTTGTTGGCTAAAAATTTTAAATGCACACGCCTGAAGTTTTAGTTTATTTTAACATGTGTTTCATTCATATATGTTAGAATGTAGTCATATATTAAAAAACTAAAACATTGTTAAATGGGGCAGTTAAATTTGTTGTTATTTTACAAATTGATGATTAAAGTTTGTTCTTGTAATGCATGAAACTTATGTTTCAAATTTGAGTGTATTTGGAGTAGGTTTAATTATTGAAGTATGAAAAGTAAATTACTTCCGTCACTAATTGCAATATGCTTAAAAACGCTCTGAAAACCCTAGTCTAAAACTCTAAATTTGGCTACCTTTTCCGACCACCATGGCACTAGAGGCAGTTGAGCAGCCTCTGGCGGAGGTTGCTCATCCAACAACCACAATGATAGCTTCTTTGAATAAAAAAGTAATGAACTATGCAGCAACACTACAATCGCATACCTCTGGGAATGTTCCCCTACCCCTCAAATCGATTGTGCATGGGGAACCTAGAGTAGTATAGGAAGAGGAGGAGGTGATACAAATAATTGTGAATAAAGAACTAGAATTTACAGTAGTAGGAAAGTTTTCCTACGGACATACATGATCTCACGAAACTAATTTTTAAGCAATGCGAGTTGAAGGATGACATGAATAATGAAGTGTGATCTTTCTCTCATCCGCGATTGTGTGGATCTCATTACCTCCACTACCAAACACATCCTAGTATTTAGAGGTTTCATAGACAATAGTAGTTAAGGAATCTTTTTCCTGTTTCCCTTGTTGATGATTTAAAGACTTTAAGTTGAACATTTATGTTTATTTGAGTATTTCGGACGGTTTTGAGTTAAACAACTTTATTAATGAGATCTTATGAGTTAATACTTGTATCTGAGGTCCTATTGTTACGATCTAGCCCGTTGTGATTGGCACCCACACTAACCCTCCGGTGGGAGAGCCACTACTACAACCCAAACCAAGCAACTAAACCAAAAACTAATTATTTAAGTATGTGAAAATATGAATAATAGCTAAAATTGAAGTTCCCATAAACTTACAAAGGCCCTAACAAAGGCCCTAACATACATTTACAACAAGTGTGATCAATAATGCAACATCCATATACATACATGTATCAAAATGAAGCAAGACAAACATACATCACACACAATCATAGAATCACAACCATCACCTACCTCGAAACAAGCTTAAAACCCTAAGAAACTTGATCCTTCCCTTTCCGGATTCGTTCCGCTTGTTACAAACAATCAATATAATACAGAAATTAATAAACAATAATTAATTACCTGAATTACTAACAATTCTATGAACCCTAGATCACACCCATGATCCCAAGTATCCAAATTAGGGTTGTTTCCACAATAGATTCTAGATCAAAACCCTTCCCCATCGATATTTACCCATTAGATTACGTTCTATGGACCGAAAAATGGATTCGGGGAGTTAAAAGCTTACATTTAGCCTCAAGAATGGTGGAAAACTGTCAAGAGTCGACTGGGGTTCATTCCTTAGCTCTAAATATTGAAAAGTGTAGAATAAAGTCGTTTTGGGATTTATTTACGACCTTAAGTCGCATCTGACCCGCCATAGTGGCCCTCACCCCGTTACAGCGGCCGCGCCAGAGCGACCAAAACCACCGCCAAAGCGGCTTGCACGAAACAGTGAGCTATTTAAAGAATTTCAAAACCCCCGTTTCACAACACACCTTTAACCAACGACCCTCATAAAATACCGTTCATGCTAAGATCGGTTTCGGGAGTTCTACTCACCCGAATTCAATTATGTAAAGTAGTATGGATTCCTTAACAGCTTATCTTACTACTCATGTAATCAAAATCATAAATAAGTCACCCAATTGCTACCAGATTTCACTACACTTAATGACTTCGATTTTGTCCTAATATGGACTAGGTTGGAGAATCTCAAGTTACTATGAAAAAGTTTTTTGGCCCAAAATTTTTCCCCGTTGGCTTTTCTATAACGACGGAAACCAGTCGTTACAATAAATACCAATTTACCCATCACTCTTCCCCGAGTGACAAAATTTAGGAAAATAGGCTAAGGAAAGAATGAAGTAGTACCTGATTCGACGAACAATTGGGGATACTTGTCTCGCATGTCCCTCTCGGTCTCCCAAGTAGTTTCCTCAACTGGACAATGGTTCCATTGAACCTTCACGGACTTAATCTCCTTGGTCCTTAATTTGCGAACATCACGATCAAGAATTGCAATCGGTTCCTCCTCATATTGGAAGTCTTTATCTAACACAATCGAGTCCCACTTAATGATGTAATTCCCATCACCATGATATCTGTTCAACATGGACACATGAAATATCAGATGAACTCCCGATAGGTTAGGAGGTAAAGCCAATCTATACGCTACCGGTCCTACACATTCAAGAACCTTAAAGGGACCAATTTATCGCAGACTTAGCTTGCCCTTCTTGCCAAATCTCATCACCCCTTTCATGGGTGATACCTTAAGAAGAACATTCTCACCAGTTTGAAATGTCATGTCTCTTACCTTATGATCCGCATACTTCTTCTGTCTACTCTGGGCTACTAGAAGCTTAACTTGAATACTCTTCACCTTATCTTGGGCATGCTTCACCAAATCAACCCCCAAAGGTTTCACATCTCCCCCCTCAAACCATCCTATGGGTGATCTACATCCCTTCCCATAGAGTGCCTCAAATAGTGTCATATCTATGCTGGAGTGATAACTATTGTTATAGGAGTACTCACACAAATGTATGAATTTATCCCAATGCCCTCCAAAATCAATCACACATGCCCTCAACATGTCTTCTAACACTTGAATAGTCCCCTCTGACTGCCCGTCTTTCTGTGGATAGAAGGTTGTACTAAAAGTGAGTTGTGTGCCCAATTTATCATGTAATTTCCTCCAAAACTTGGATGTGAATTGGGTACCACGGTCTGAGATGATAGAGAGGGGCACCCCATGCAATCTCACTATCTCTTTCACATAAACTTTAGCCAATTGTTCAGAGTTATAATCTATTCTTTCCGGAATAAAATGGGCTAACTTAGTCAATCTATCAACCACTACCCAAATATAATCAAACTTTTCCAAAGTCTTAGGAAGACCAACTACAAAATCCATGGCTATCCTTTCCCACTTCCATTCGGCCGGAATTGGCATTCTTTGAAGCAAACCTGCAGGCCTTTGGTGTTCATATTTCACTTGTTGATCATTTTGACACTTAGCCACAAACTCCGCTATATCCTTCTCATGCCCGGCCACCAATAAATTCACTTCAAATCTCGATACATCTTGGTCACACCCGGATGAATGAAATATCGCGAACCATGAGATTCTGCCAATAATTTCTGAATCAAGTCATCAACTCGAGGAACACAAATTCTTCCTTTAAAATTGAGCACACTTCCGCATCAAGAGTGGTCTCTTGTGCCTTACCAATCACAGTCTTCTTCTTAAGTTCATTCAAATTCTCATCATTAAATTGCTTGGCCTTGATCTCTTCAATGAATGTGGCCCTCACTTCAATGCTAAATAACACTCCACCTCTTTCTGAGATGCCCAACTACATGAACTTAGACTCTAAGGTCTGGATTTCCTTAGCCAAGGGTCGCTTGGTTACACTTAAGCAAGCTAAACTACCCATACTCACCGTTTTCCGACTCAAAGCGTCTGCCACCACATTAGCCTTACCCTGATGGTATTGAATGGTAGCATCATAATCTTTAAGTAACTCTATCCACTTTCGCTGTCTCAAATTCAGATCCTTTTGAGTGAACACATCCTGGAAATTACGATGATTAATAAACACCTCACACTTAACACCATAGAGGTAATGTCGCCAGATCTTAAGAGCAAATACTACCGCTGCCAACTCTAAATCATGTGTTGATAATTCCTCTCATGCACCTTCAATTGACGCGAGGCACAAGCTATAACATTTTTATCCTGCATCAACACAACACCCAAACCAGAATGTGAAGCATCACAATAAACAATAAAATCCTTACCTTCAACCGATAATGCTAAGATGGATGCGGTGGTCAAAAGAGTCTTGAGCTTTTGGAAGCTCTCCTCACATTTTTCAGTCCATTCAAATGGTATCTCTTTTTTGGTCAAATTAGTCAAGTGAGTGGCAATAGAAGCAAAGTTCTTCACAAATTGACGAGAGTAGCTAGTGAGCCCCATAAAACTCCTAACTTCCGTCACAGAGCTAGGCCGAACCTAATTCTTAACTGCCTCAATCTTTTGAGGATCTACCATTACCCCTTCTTTTGAAACTACATGTCCCAAAAATGCAACAGAAGTCAACCAAAATTCGCATTTAGAAAATTTAGCATATAACCTTTGTTTTCCAAGAACACCCAGAACAATACGAAGATGGTTGGCATGCTCTTCCTCACTTTTCGAATAGACCAAAATATCATCAATAAAGACTACGACGAAAGAATCAAGAAATGGCTTGAACACCCCATTCATTAAACGTATAAAAGTGGCAGGCGCATTAGTCAAGCCAAAGGACATAACTAGAAACTCATAGTGCCCATAGCGGGTTCAAAATGCTGTCTTGGGCACATCCCCAGGCCTAATTTTCAACTGATGGTAGCCAGACCTTAGATCAATCTTGGAGAAAACTGATGTACCTTGCAATTGGTCAAAAAGATCATCTATTTGAGGTAAATGATACTTATTTCGAATGGTGACCCTATTCAATTGCCGGTAATCTATACACATTCTCATACTACCATTATTTTTCTTAATAAACAAAACTGCGGCACCCCATGGGGAAGCACTAGGTCGAATAAATCCCTTATCAAGAAGCTCTTGGATTTTAGCCTTAAGCTCTCTTAATTCCGCTAGAGCCATGCAATATGGAGGGATAGAAATGGGGAAGGTACCAAGGTTTAAATCAATGCAAAAGTTTATATCTCTATCCGGAGGCATACCAGGCAAGTCATTAGGAAACACTTGTCTAAATTCTAACACAATAGGAATAGACTCAATAGATGGAGTGTCAACCTCAACATCTCTAATATGATCCAAATAAACCAAACAACCCTGCTTTACCAGTTTCTTAGCCCGAACAGAGGATATGATCTTAGCTTGCTTAGGCTTGTACACCCCTTCCCGGAATTTCTAGAGTTACAGACTTAGTATTACAATTTAACACAGTATAATAGGGGCACAACCAAGTCATGCCTAAGATTATATCAAAGTCAGTCATATCCAAAATCACCAAATCAGCCAAAGTCTGAAAGCCCATAAACAAGATAAGACAAGCACGATAGACATGGGTGACTATGACTGACTCTTAAACTGGGGTAGAAACATAGATAAGGGCATCAAGTACATCACAAATCATATCAAGCTCTGAGGAAAAACACACAGATACATAAGAATAAGTAGAACCCGGATCAAATAACACATTAGCCATCTGGTCACAGACAAGAGTAGTACATGTGATCATTGCGTCAGACGCCTCTACCTCATTCTTAGCCCGAAAGGCATAACACTGAGCCATATCATCTTGACAAACCACTTCCCTGCCTGGTTGCACGTTACCTCTGCTTGCATTACTATTTTCTCTACCTCCATGGCCTCGCTGATTACCTCCTCACCCACCTTGTGGACGTCCTCGACCATTATTACCATTTCCCGCGGGTACCACTGGTCTAGTCTGCTACTGCGCGGACTCAAACACACGTGGGTAGGGATAATCTCTCCTCATATGCCCAGGTTCTCCACAATTGTAGCATGTACGATCAAAAAAGGGTTTGTTGCCTGCTGAAGGTACGACTCCCTGGCTATCCTGAATCAAATTATGAGGTGGAGTTCCCGAGTAATTACTTGTAGAGGTGGGCATAGCAGACTGAATTGGCTTGGCTGCAAGCGTTGGCCTTTCGACCCCCTAGAGTAAGAACCTTGAAAGTTACCGAGTTCTTGGCCCTTTTTTCCAATTCCTTAGCCTGGCCGTCTCGCCTCACCCCCTTCACTTTCTTAACATAGTCTGTTACCTCATTAAAGCTCCTCCTTACAAAGATCAGATGAACAGATAATACCTGCAACTCAGAATTTAGTCCCCTCATAAATAAACGGATCCTCTCATCTTCAGTAGTCACCAATTGAGTAGCATATCTAGACA
>NW_006238940.1:1047039-1083098 GCF_000226075.1 Solanum tuberosum | reverse complement strand
CCGTTTTGGGGGCAGTGTTAGCAATAGGAGGACGGGCAGGAGCCTGAGCTGCTTGAATAGATGGAAGCACTCCAAGACCAACCAACCCCTTCAAGAACGGCATAATCTGCTGAGCCAACACTGGATCTAAGGAAGGAATACATGTAGTCTCAGCCTGCACCTCTTCCTCTTGTCCCACATCCTCAACATTTTCAACATTCTCAACATCAACATTCTCCTCTATCTCTTCATGATGCGCAAGAGGGTTCTCATTCATAGAAGCATTCTTAACAGGAGTTCCATTCCCAGTAGGCGCTACTCTTCCATGGCCTCTACCCCTAGCTTTTCCTCTACCCCTGCCTCGACTGCAACCTCTCGCTGCAGATTCCTCAGCTGGAGCATTGACGAGAGCTACGGGCCTGATGCCGTTGAACCTAGTAGTAACCATTTGTGGACAGAAGAGTGAAGAAGGTTAGATACCAATTCGAATCGACATATACCAATTGGAATCAAGTTATAACACAAAAAGAGACCAGAGAAAACAGAGAGATTTCCTAAAGTCCTATAGCCTCTCGAAGAAAAGTAAAGGCGTCTCCGTACCATCCCGCAAGACTCTACTAGACTCGTTTTGGTACATCGAGATCAACGAACCTAGGCTCTGATACCAACTTTGTCACGACCCAGCCCGTCGTGATTGGCACCCACACTAACCCTCCGGTGGGAGAACCACTACTACAACCCAAACCAAGCAACTAAACCAAAAACTAAAGCATTTAAGTATACGAAAACAAGAATAATAGCTAAAACTGAAGTTCCCATAAACTTCCAAAGGCCCTAACAACTAACAATGCTGAAAATACACCTAGAACCTGAAAGTCAATGTACCAAAACATCTAACAATGAACCAAAAGTCTAAACAAGAAGGGTCACAACCCCAAACTAATGAACGAATAACTAACTAGAAAAGTCTAAGTCTGAAATGTGGTCATAGACGAAAGAGAACGCATTGCAGCCCGGAAGAATTGGCTCACCCTTGAATTCGAAAGGATTACTGATCTTCTAGACGAGGTATGCCAATAGCCGCTTGAAGATGCCCTGTACTCAACAAAATAAGAGCAAGTGCAGTAACAGTACACAACCACAGTGTACTGGTAGGATCACGCGGCTATCCCACTAAGTGTAACATAAGCAAGTCAATACAACAATATAATCACATGCATATATAAAACATATATAATATTATCAATATTTACGAACAACGAACAACTTCACATTTCTCAAGATACACAATTATGAAAAGTCATTAGTCCTCTCATGGAACCCAAACCCAAACAGTTAGCATACCGGAACGTGGTACTCGATCCAATAGTTATGCCAGAACGTGGAAACTGATCCCATATTTATGCCGGAACGTGGCAACCGAACCCAATTAGTTATGTCGAAACGTGGCAACCGATCCATTCAACACACCACAATCACAAACACAAGTACATTCTCATAATCATACAAATTCGATTCAATGGCATTCGACAATCATATATCCTCATTTACAACAAGTGTGATCAATAATGCAACATTCACATACATACATGTATCATAATGAAGCAAAGACAAACATACATCACACAATCATAGAATCACAACCATCACCTACCTCGAAACAAGCTTGAAACCCTAAGAAACTTGATTCTTCCCTTTCTGGATTCGTTCCGCTTGTTCTTGGTCTACAAACAATCAATATAATATGGGAATTAATAAACAATCACTAATTACCCGAATTACTAACAATTCTATGAACCCTAGATCACACTCATGATCCCAAGTATCCAAATTAGGGTTGTTTCCACCATAGATTCTAGATCAAAACCCTCCCTCATCGATATTTACCCATTATATTACATGGGGAGTTGAAAAGCTTACCTTTAGCCTCAAGAATGGTGGAAAATTGTGAAGAGTCACTTGGAGTTCGTTCCTTAGCTCTAAAAATTGAAAAGTGCGAATATAGTCGTTTAAGGGTTTATTTTTTACTTTAAGTCGCGTCTGGCCCGCCATAACGGCCCTCACCCCGCTACAGCGTCCCTGACAGAGCGACAAAACCTAGCGCCAAAGCGGCTTGCACGAAACAGTGAGCTATTTTGGAGTTTATTTACGACCTTAAGTCGCGTCTGGCTCGATACAACAACCCTCACCCCTCTACAACGACCCCGCCAGAGCGACCAAAACCACCGTCAAAGCGGCTTGCACAAAACAGTGAGCTATTTAAAGAATTCCAAAATCCCCATTTCACAACACACCTTTAACCAACGACACTCAGAAAATACCGTTCACGCTAAGATCAATTTCGGGAGTTCTACTCACCCGAATTCAATTATGTAAAGACGTATGGATTCCTTAACGGCTTATCTAACTACTCATGTAATCAAAATCATAAATAAGTCACCCGATTTCTACCAGATTTCACTACACCTCAATGACTCCCATTTCGTCCAAATCTGGACTAGGTTGGGGAATCTCAAGTTACTACGAAAAAGTTTTCCGGCCCAAAATTTTTTACCATTGGCTTTTCTTAACGACGGAAATCAGTCGTTACACCTATGTTGTTGAGCAAGTCTTCCGCTGAGTATTGAGTCAGGCCAAGGGTTCGCTTGGGGGCCAGTGATGGTTCTCGAGTGTCGGTCACGTTCAGGGTGTAGGCTCGGGGCATGACACTTAAACATGTCATGTGAAAAATTGATATTGAAAAGTTGTCAAAAAAGGAAAGAGTCGTTCTTTTTTAAACGAACTAAAAAAAAAGCATGTCAAACAAATTGAAATGAAGGAGTATTATTTTGTTGGAAAAAATATGCAGACACATACTCTTAAAACTTTAGTAGACTTTAACAAGTATATCTGTCGTATATAAGTGCAACTGAGACATACATGAAAAAGAAATAAAATGTGCTAAATGGATTTTACATTTGTTGTCCTTTTGACAAGTTGATGATTAAAGTTTGTTCTTTATTATTTAAAACTTATGTTTCAATTTGAGTTTATTTGAAATAAATTTGGGCGTTGAATTGTTGAAATTTCAAAAATAAAATCAATGCACTTCAGACACAAATTTTCAATATTAATTAATCGTGTATGCTTGAACTATTCCCAAAAAAATAGGTTAACTTGTAAAAGAAATTTGTAAAGCAGACATTAGTTAAATTGTGATTCCAAAATCATTGTTCTCATTGTAGTTTACTAGTAACAAGAAGAAAAAAAAGAGAGATTAAAAATCTATACAAATAGAGATTGTGACCACAAAAAAATAAATAAATTGAAATCATCTAAGATTATAGGAACTCTCAAACCTCACGCGTCACACTTTGTCATTAATGTTTCCTCAAGGCTATAAAGAATTATATTACTCTCTCCGTTTAAAAAAGAATGACCTTCTTTCCTTTTTAGTTTGTTTAAAAAAGAATGACCTCTTTCCTTTTTGGTAACATTTTAATTTCAACTTTCCACGTGGCATGTTTAAAGCCACAAGATTAAAGGGCAATTTAGTACAGTTGACATATCTTTAATTTAGGACCACAAGATTCAAACGTCTTCTTTATTTTCTAAAACTTTGTGTCAAGTCAAACCAGATGACTCTTTGTGAAACAGAGGAAGTAATTGTTAGGTCTGATTATTAGCAGTTGAATAAGCTAATAAATTTCTAAATTAAATAATTAAAAATGTACATATATTTTTTATATAATAAATAAATAAAAATAAACCCAGGGAGTAACATGTATCTTTTTTTTATGGCCTATATCCATGTACTTCATGGAACAATATTCCACAGTATATGGTCTACGTTGTGGTCCCCTCATTGTTACCTTCTTTAATTTTAGGCCACAAAAAAGAAAACAAATCTTTAGTGTTCCTAACCTCATAGTTCAATTATAAATACTACCATCTGATCTTCTCTAGTAGTATAAAGTAATAAAAATCTCAATTGCTCTAAAATTGACACAAATATTCCCATTCCAGTTTCCACTACAATACAATCAACATGTATTTTCTTTCTCATCTCTTACCACTATTAGTTGCTTGGTTTTTAGCCCTTTTTGTTGCTCGCAAATTCAAAAGTAGAAACATAACAAGTGCAGCAATTGGTGCACCTAAAGCTCCAGGTGCATGGCCTTTTATAGGTCACCTTCATCTTCTTAACGGTCATCTTCCCGTCTGTCGAACCCTAGGACTCATGGCTGATAAATATGGACCTATTTTTCAATTACAACTTGGTGATCATCCCGCTATTGTGGTCAGTAATTGGGAAATAGTTAAAGATTGCTTCACAGCTAACAATGACAAAATATTTTCTAGTAGACCAAATATGGCAGTAAGCAAGTATTTAGGCTATAATGGAGCCGTTTTCGCTATGGCCCCTTACGGACCATACTGGCGTGATATACGTAAAATGGTAACTGTTGAACTCTTAACTCACAGTCGCCTTGAGAAGCTAAAACATGTACGTACATCAGAAGTGAATTGTTGTATTAAAGAATTGTACTCAAATTGTCCATCACAAGTGAATTTAAGTAGTTGGTTTGAGAACATAACGTGTAACATAATCGTTAGAATGCTTGCTGGGAAGCGATTTACTGGATGCGCGGAGGAGATGAATTTCAAAGAATCTATAAAGAAAGCGTTGTACCTAGGTGGAGCTTTTGTTTTTTCAGATGCTATTCCATGGCTTGAATGGATGGATATTGGTGGACATATTAAAGCAATGAAAGAGACTTATAAAGAAGTTGATAGTGTGTTTGATAGCTGGTTAAAACAACATATCAATTCTATTGGAGATGGAGAACAATCTGATTTTATTGATATCATGCTTTCCACCCTTCCAGAGGAAACCAATATGGAGTCTGCTGCATACAATCGTCATGCCATTATCAAGGCAACAACTTTGGTAAGCTGCTTATTATTTTGAATACTATGTTCCTAATTATTTGTCAATTTTTGTATTAACACACTTATTAAGAAAGCATTTACTCCTTTTGTCCCAAATATTTAAAAGACTTTTGAAAAATTTACGGTCAAAGATAGACTTGTTTGAATCTCGAAATCCGAAAAGTACCACATAAATTGGGACAGAGGAGTATTGACATAGTGAGATTACTATTTCACCCCTATTAATTATGAAGTGGATGAATTAAAAACTTAAAAATTTCAAAAAGTTCTACCTTTTTCAAAGTACTTAATTGAGGGTATAATAGTTAAAATATTTTGTCCTTTGTTGATTTGTCCAAATGGACAAGTAATTAGAAACAACTAAACCAGGAAAAGTGGACAAGTAATTAGGGACAGAGTAATTATTCAACTTTATTTAGTTAATTTTCATAATCATCAGTTTTAGCCGAAAATGCAATTTCTTCTACTTATTCAATAGCGTGTTGGTTATTATAAATTTTTAGTTTTTTTTTTTTTTTAATTTCAAAAATTAAAGTCATTACTTAGATTTATTTAGGATGCAACCCACCCTAAATCCAATTCAATTATTGATCTGGCCCGCTTAATTAAAAGGATTGACTATATAAAAGAGGTCCTTAATAACATTTAACTAAATGAATGGAGTACTATTTAAAATGTTAGATATTGAAGAATCAAACTTAAGATTTCATGGAATAGTATTTAATCTACTAGTACATTACTTAAATGCAATAAATTCCATGTGTTCGAGTTCATTTTGGGTAGTTTGATAGAGTGTATTAGAAAGAAATATAATGCATTAACTTTGTGTATTTTTAGTATCTTGTTTGATACACTTTTTCAGTCTATGTATGTATAACTAATAAACTTTATTGCGTATTGAGGTGTGTATTACTAAAACATGAAAATCTATGGTATGACTAATGCATGCATTAGTATAGTGAAAAACTCAATTGCCCTCTGACCCTATTTTTATATTTTTTTTACCAAATTTATAAAGGTTATCTTTATAAATAATTCTTTTGAATTTTTTTATGCAATGCATGCAATTTTTAATATATCAAATCAAACAATATATAAGAAATAATATTTTTATAATTAATATAAACATAATTAATACAAACATTATATTTAGCATTATTGTTATGCATCTACCAAATCCCCCTAATGACATGAAACACGCTGCCATAATAAAAGGAAGAAAAAAAAAACAACTTTGTTAACAATCAAATACGTATCATTAAGAGTTAGGCATGTAGGAAGTAGCAAGCAATTTAAAAAAATAATGATTTGATTTATGATTTTATAATAAACAAAATCTCAATCCATTTTCTTTTTATTTAATTATTTTTCACATAATTAACCAAAAGCACAGAAAATTGAAATTGTATAACAATAAAAGTAAATTCGTGCAATTATTAGTTTGAACCGTCGTTTAAATTACCCTCTCTCCCATTTTATGTGAGGTAGTTTGATTCGGTTCGAAGTTTAAGAAAAAAAAAAGACTTTTAAAACTTGTAGTCTAAAATAAATGATAGAAATTTGTGTGACTATAAATCATTTCATTAAAGATAAATATATATACATTTTAAAGTTAAATGTTATGTGTCATTTTTTTTGTAATTGATTAAAAAAGAAAGTAAATCATGTAATAGAGACAGAGGAAGGAGTAATGGTTAGAGAATTAACATTTTCCTTTTAACTTTTTGTTTGTCATTTTTTCTAAAACTTGAAAATATGGCATATTCATAAAACATAGGATTATATTTTGGAATTTTATAAAATAAAAATAGAAGTAGATATGGCAATTTGTATGAAAACATAAGTCTATGGCTTGCCTACCAAAGTAATTTATTGTGGAAAGGGATATGCAGAAGACAACTCAAAGTAATTTAACTTGAACCAATAACTATCAGTATAAATCACATGTTGATGAGGAACATAAACTTGAAGGAACAATGATAAAATGACTATTATAAATATCGATTGGTGCGTGTCGAATCCTCCAAAAATAGATTCGACATGGGTGCGTCAATATTTTTGGAGAGTCCGAGTAACTTAGACCAATATATGCTCTTGGTAAAAGTGAAATTATGAGAAAGATGAAATATTCTCTATTAATATTCATTTTATCTTGCAGATACTTATCATGACAGCATCAGAGAGCACTGCAGAGACATTAATATGGGCATTATCTTTGCTAATGAATAACACTCACTCATTGAAACTAGCCCAGAATGAGCTAGATGAGCAAATAGGAAGAAATAAATGGGTTGAAGAGTCGGACATCAAAAACCTTCCCTATTTGCAAGCTATAGTAAAAGAAACCTTACGTCTCTACCCACCTGGTCCTTTGGCAGGGCCTCGAGAGGCCATCGAAGATTGTTACATCGGTAAGTATCATATTAAAAAAGGCACTCGCTTGATTGTTAATCTATGGAAGCTTCAACGAGACTCGAGAATCTGGGAAGATCCGAATGAGTTTAAACCAGAGAGGTGGTTTTTGAACGAACATACAAATATTAATTTTAGAGGACAACATTTTGAGTATATTCCTTTTAGCTCTGGAAGAAGAATGTGCCCTGGTTTAACGTTTGCAACCCAAGTAGTGCATCTTACGCTAGCAAAATTACTTCATGGATTCAATATTTCAATGCCAAAGGAGGAACCAGTAGATGTAAGTGAGGGCTTAGGCATTGCCTTGCCTAAAGTCAAGCCTCTTCAACCACTTCTTTCTCCTAGATTGGCTGTGGAACTCTACCAAAGTCTTTGAACAAGTAAACTAATTAACAAAAAAATGTGATATTCTTAGCACTGTTAATTAAATAAGTAGTACACCTATATTGTGTGTTTACTATTTTCATTCTAAAAGGATTATGAAGTTTATCACCAAAATATCAAATCTTGGGATAAGTCATTGTTTTCTTGTATTTGATGGTAAGACGTTAATGTTTATAAATTAAGAAAGTTTCTTTTTTCTTTTTTTAGTAATTATGATTAAATTACACAAAGATGATCTCCGTACTATATATATTTTTTTGTCAAAAGACAATTGTATCGCTGATCTTGACAATTCAACCAACATGCTTTGATTTATTAGTACCCTCAATTCACGTGTCATGATCCAAAACTCAAAGGTCATTATGACACTATCTTATCCTTTCGATGGATAAGTCAATCTTTCACCGGACACTAGAGTTGCCTTAACCATAAGCCAACTATTTCGTTAGCTATTTTTATTTATATATCTATTATTTATAATTTTAATATCGGTTAAACTTTTACTATATGGAAATTTGGAATTATGTTATTTGAACTAAATGCATTTTTTCCCCTTTAAATGGTTTGTGCTCAAATTCTTTATTAAAGATAATGCTATAAAGAACATTACTAGATCGGCTGTCATATATTTTTCTCGAACCTCAAGGCAAGGGATTGAGTTATTGTACGGACAACATATAACATTTTTAGATTTCAACACAACGTAGATTCTAACTAATTCACTAATATTTATCATTTTTTTCAATACAAGGACGTATCATAAGTCTTATCATAAGCAAACATAATAAGAGATCAATATGTGATGCAATAAATGTCCTCGTAGTATCATTAACGGTCATTATGTTAGCAAAATCTAGAGTTTTTTATGTAACTTTTTATTTAGTGCTCATTCTAGAAAGTTGGCTATCCTTATGATTAGGCAATAAACTAATCGATGTAGCAAAAAGGATCTCCAATGTAATTTTTATTCCATTAAAGATATTAGTAAATAGACATATTATTATATGACACCTTCTACTTTTTAATCAATAAATAGTTTTTTCTTTTAGTGTTGAGGATAAATCGTCAAGTCTACGAATATATTAACTAGCCAAATTTTATCTTTTTTTCTTTACTCTCTTTACTAAATAAATTGATAATATAAAGAATTTATTTTTCATTTCAAATATATAGTTAGACTTAAATATTTTAATATTTTGGGATGAACTAATATTAAGAATTTGAATAAATAAAAAAATTACTTTTTATAAATAACAAAAGAACTAACAAATTAGTAAAAGAATTCAATTAAATTAAATTTGGGTTGATGGTATTCTTAGACTAAAAGGTGGAATGAGGTGTATTGTTGAACCAAAAATAAAGTTTGAAGTTTCTTTTAGACCAAAAAATGGAAGGAGATAGAGTATATTTTAGCCATTTCCAACAAGATACGGGTATTCTTGATCCAAAAGAATAGGTTGGGGTATTTTTAAAGGAGAATATTTATTAATATTTCTCCATATATAGGTGAGGAATATTTATTAATATTTCTTCATAGGTGAGGAATATTTATGAATTTCTCACACATGTGTAGTGCAAGACTGTAACATCCCAAAAATTTCTAAGCTAAGATTCGAGTCATTCTTCATTTGCATATAAGGTTGTATCCAGTGATTTTTAAATTGTTCTTAAGTGTTAAGGTCAATTCTTTAGTGTGGGAATAAACTTGGATATGAATTAAGCTCACAAGAATCCCCTAGCACAAAGTTGAGTAGAAAGTTTCCTTACCGTTTAAATGATCATATCTCTCAGCACATAATGAATTAGGTGGCTCATGGCCTACCAAATTAAAGGCTTATGAGTTCTCTTTCCAATGCCACCAAATTTACCTCATTTCAAGTTCGGAGTGAAAGTTTATGCACATTTTAGTGAAGCGTCATTAGGCAGTCAATATGCTACGACTGGTACTACGGATGGTAGAATATTCCACGGAAAGTAGAGCGATTTTCATCCAAAAATTTTATGCACGTGTCTAGGGTAATTTGGTTCTTTTCCAAGCTTTTTAGCCCTATTCTAAGTCGCTGTGTTTTAACTAAGTATATCATTCAACTAACTAGTTTTCCTCTCATAATCATCAATAGGGATGACAATGGGCGGTGTGGGGCGGCTTGAGCTTAACCCGTAAAATCTTTAATCCGCTCTTCCCTGCCCCGCATAACAATCTTTTTTCAATTTCAACCCGCCCTGCATAGAACCTCCCCGCATGAACCCGCCCCACATAATTTTTTTTAGTATTTTCTTCTTCTAGTTAAATTTGATACTAAAAATCAAATTTATACAAATAAATTCATTTTTCATTAAGTTATATTAATTTAATAGATAATGTAAAAAATAGTATTATTTTTTATTAAACCATTTTGATTTACTATCTTGGATATTTTAGTAGCTTTAAACAAATTATCTTAATAAAAATAATGCTCTTTCATCTTATAACATGTAAAAAGTTGAAATTAAGTTTGGACCCACATATAATCACATATACCCGCAACCCACTCCGCCCTGCATTAGTTTGAAATAAACTCACTTCAACCGCCCCGCATCCCTCCCGCCCTGCACAACCTTAAACCCTCCCCACCCCGCATAGCCTTAAACACACTCCGCCCCGCATCCGCCCCACCCCGTTGCCATCCCTAATCATCAATCTAAACATTTAAGTCTCCATTTTTTCTCTCAAAACTCATCTAGGGTTCCTCTTCTCAATCAAGAACCCAAAGCTTCCATGTCAAAAATTCAAGATATAAAGAGAAACTTTCCATTCAAGGTTTTCCCAAGTTCTTCCACTCTAAGAACTTCATAAAAGAGTTTCTTCTCTCAAGATCAAGCCCCAATATTCCAAGCACAAAGATTTCCTCTAAGAAAGCTAATATTCTTCCTCAAGCTCAAGATAAATCAAGTTTCCACCAAAGTTTCCGGTCTAAAAGCTTCATAATCGGGTATGTAAGGCTATTCATAGTGTTGGACTAGTTTCTCCTCACGCCCTACATCTGAATTCAGTCAATAAGAGTTCAGTCCAGTGGTTTCTACAATTTCCACGAAATTTGAGATATGAATTGAGTTCTTTATTTTGTATCATGAGTTCTTATTTATGAGATTTTGATATTTTATTGGATTGTTTTTCATGCTTTTATTTCACATGAACTCTAGTTAATCATGTTTTATTTAAAGCCTTTGTGCAAAAAAAATTCGTTACATTGATTTTGGAATTTCAAAGTGAGTCCGAGTATAATTGTAACACCCCTGTCTTAGAAAGAGCTAATTTTTAGAAAGAATTAAATTGGAAAGAGCAAATTTGAGATTTGTACTAGTTAGACGTGAGTTTTGGGTCAACTTTAAACGACCATAGCTTTCATCACATGATGAGTTAGGTGGCCCATGAGATGTTAAATGAAAGATCTCTGAGTCCTCTTTCCGACGCCACCAAGTTTTCTAAATTTTGAGTTTGGATGAGGGAGATATATCCGTTTGAGTTCAGCCTGTCTTATTAAGGAAATTCATCCGTTTTAAGGAGGGGCTTTTTGATCTTTTCCTTACCCCCACTAGCATAACTCATTTTTAGTAATATTTTAGGGGTCTAAACTGACTTAGATCAGTTTTCACAATTCCTAAGCACGCTTAGAGTTTTAGAGAGAAGTTCAAAAGGAGAAAGAAAGGAGAAGTTCAAGCGTTCATTCAAAGTTCTTGCGATCTTCGAGGAATTTCGCCAAGGATTTGATCCTTACGAGGTATGTAAGCTTTCATAGTGATGTGTTCGTTCACCCCCCACGCCAATCATGAGTTTCTTGAGTTAGTTTCGTCCATGACAATCCATGTATTGAGGTTCTTGATGAGTTTCTTGAAGTTTTGTTCTTAAATCGTTAATAATGGGATTTGATGAGTTCTTGAGGTGAATGTTATGAGTTCGAGGGTTGTTCTTAGTAGATTTTCATTTACTTATGTTGGGTATTCAAATCTAAGAGAGTTTGAGAGAAATCAATCGATTCTAGGTGTATTAGGGACAGAAATCAAGAAGAAAATTTGTCAGAACGTTCTAGAAAAGGGTTGGGGTGTCGCCCCCGATGCGCCGGCAAGGATGGCGTGGGGGGCCAGAAGTACACCAGAAACCAACCCCATTCAGGGTAAGCCTGGAGCGGTGTGCCACCCCTGCGCCACAAAGCGTCACACCACTTTTCTTTTTCGTTCTAGTTCCATACGTGTTCCTTTAAGTCAGACTTTCATTTATTTCTTAATCCTAGCTATTTAAACCTTCATTAATCATCGAGATATCTTATATATATCATGAATCATAACTCGTGAATTCACATTTCAAATTCAAGAAAAGATTAAGAGTCAAGTTTGAGAGAAATTTTGAGTCATATTGAGAAGTCTTTTACAAACTTTTAAAACTTGTATTAAGACTTGAGTATGAGTATGAGGATGAGGAGAATTGAGTTTCATTTTTCAAAATGAATATATGGGAACAAAGTATTCCCAAGAGTAAATGTCTTGCATTTAAAATGAGATGAAACTTTGATTTCCAAATGAGTTATGAGGAGTTTTTTAGCACTATCTCTTTTAAGAGAACCTTTTGAGTAATAATCTCAAAGTTTTTGGATGAGGAAATGTTTTTAAACGTATGAGCATGACTTATATTATTGGGAATAGTATTGAGCACCGATATGGGAACGAATTTAGACAATTCAAAGTCCTCATAAACCATGTATGCCAACGTGGGTGAAAATGATCATACTTTTTAGATGATTCCTTATTGCTTTTTAAGCATAGCTTAGTGGATCCACTTATTTGAGGATGTATTATACTCCGTCAAGGTATAGGACAGTTCTGGCAGCGTGGGCGAGACGTTAAATCATCACATAGCTCATAGTGATGGTTGTCGGTTAGAGAATCTCTCAAGTAAGAGTAAAAGAGTTATTATTTGTATTTTTAAATACATTGAATCATTATCTAATGTTTTAAAAACTTTTTTTATAATGCATCTTTATTGTTGCTTTTATATTGAACTGAGTTGAGTATTTCTAAGTTTGAGTATCCTTGAGTTGAGTTGAGATGAGATGAGGTGAGTATGTTCTTGTTTTTTATCAAGTTCAAGCTTATGTTTATGCTTTAGAGTTCCCCTTGCATTCTCGTACATTTCATGTAATCATGCCATTTGGCCTGCATCCTTCATGATGTAGATACAAGAAACCAGGGTCATCAACAGGCGCTCCGTTGATACCACTTGCAGTTCCAGAGTTGCTTTGGTGAGCCTCCTTGCTTTGGAGGGTTCCATATTTACTTTCAATCATATTAGGATGTCATGGGTCTTGTCCTGACTTCCATCATAGTTGTAAGAGGCTTCATAGATAGATAGTAGTAATGGAAGAGTTTTTTTCATTTCCATTGTTAAATGTTTAAGACTTGAGTTGCCTCTTTTGTCCAGTTGAATGTTTATTTCTAAATATTCTGATTTAAGTACTTGAGACATTTGAGTTAAATCTTTACTTTTGAGTTCATCTAATGTTGAGTAAGTCTTCCGCTTGTGAGTTGAGCCAGGCCAAGGGTTCACTTGGGGCCAACAATGGTTCTCGAGTACCAATTACGTTCAGGGTGTAGGTTCGGGGCGTGACAATAATGTAAAGTATTATTTTGAGAAATGTTTGAAGGGGAATTAACGTTAATGGCCCCAAATGTGTTGTTTTTTCATTGAGAAAGAAAGTATTGTTTTAAGAAAAGTATAAAGAGTTTTTTAGAAGCATTTCAATAAGATAATGAGAAGTTTCATTACCCCTTAAAGAGGGTATTATTTTTCACATTGAAATGAGAGTACTATTTCCAAAAAGGTATAAAGAGTTTTCAGAAAGATTGAGTATAGAGCACTTACCTATTAAGGAGGCCCTTTTGAGAACTTATCTTAACCATAGAGTATTCTACTTGAGCATTGAGTTATATGTGTATTTTTGGGAGTAGTATTGAGCACCGATATGAGTAAGAGTAGAGATAACTCACATTCCCCATAAAATCATGTAGCTAGTGTGGGTTAGGATCGCACTATCTTTCAGGCGACTCCTCGCTTCCATTGAGTAGACCTTTTAGTGGATCCATGCATTGAGTTTATTCTATACCCCGGTAAGGTATATGATAATTTGATAGTGTGGGTGAGACGTTGTATCATCACGAGACTTATAGTGATGTTTGTCGATTAGAGAAACTCCCAGTAAAATAAAGTAAATTATATTTTTAACTATAATTCAGTTCAGTATTAGTTATTATTGCATCCTTGCAGTAGGAGCTTAAATGATTTTTGTCCTGATTATACTGTATTTCAATTGAGTTACTTTAAGTCTTTTCAGTTTAGATATTTGTTATTCAGCTATATTACATACTTGTACATTCTATGTACTGATGTCATTCGATCTGCATCATTTATGATGCAGATTAAAATACTTAGGATCCTCAATAAGAGTTCCTTTGAGATCACCCCGCTTGTGAGCTTTTGACTGAGACCTCCTTTCTTCCGGAGGAGTTCAATTTTTATGACTTTTTAGTGGTAGCATTTTGAGGTGTCGTGGGTCTTGTAACGACACTCGTCTTTATATAATAAAGGCTTCATAGATAGATAGTTTTGGAGAGCCTTTCAATTTCAAATATTTTATTTAAGACTTATGCTTCATGCTCAGTATATTCAGAAAGTTTGAGATTTTATAAGTTGTTATTAAATGTTTATTTCAATTTGATGCTTGAGTATGCTTGAGTTAGTTGTCCTCTTGTAGTCAGCCAGGATGAGGGTTCACGTCGAGACCAACAATGATTCTCAAGTGGTGTGGCTAAGACATGTAAGGCATGTCTTGGCTTAAGGCATACCAAAGGTTGGTGATAAGAATCAAGTTACTAGAATAAACAAGAAAATATTGCGGAAGCGAAATTATAAAGATTAAAGACAAAAATTGAAAGATATGTGAAATTCAAGAATAAAATTCCAATTTCAAGATAAAGTGCTAAGAACCCTAGTTGATCTTAGTATTCAAAATTAGCGGATTAAAACTAATTATGATACTAATAGAATCAATTCAAGAACTTAAATCAAAAGTGATATAGACCCCTATTACGAAGAAATTAGAGACAATAATTAGTATAAGACTAATCACCTTCTTTAATTTACGAATAGAAACCAAAGTTATCAAATTAAGAATTAATCTTACCTCTTAAAGAATCGTTCTTATAAGGTTGTAAGATAAATCCATAGTCACCACACACAAAAGTGTAAAGAAGATAAACCTCTCAAATAATATTAATCATGTATGTCATAAAATAATAAAATCAACCCATATATATAGGGAAAACCTATCCCAAATAGAATCGGATTCAAATCCTGCTTTTATGGAAATAATAACTAGGAAATTTTAAACTAGGAAACTTTAAACTAGGAAAACTTTAAACTAGAAAGCTTTAAACTAGGAAAACTTTTTAAACTAGGAAAACTATAAACTAGGAAACTTTTAAACTAGGAAATTCATACTAGCGTTCAGCTTTTTGGACTCTTTTATTGGGCCTCATGTGGCCAAATTTTCTTTCTTTTGGGCTTGAATTTATACACCTCTTTTGTAATAAACGTATTCTTGATTTTTCATTGAAGCCCATCAACTTTAGTAAAAGTAGGATGACATGGATGCTATCATTCCCCTCTTCTTGAAAGCAATTCGTCCTCGAATTTAAATCTCTCAAAATTAAGAGGACATGCATTAGTCAACAACATCAATTACTCGAAAGCAACAATGGTAGGAACAAAATAAGATAGTGATCATCTGTCTACTTAACCCAATTAATCCTGATACACCCTTATAAAGCATGTGAACATTATCATCCCAATAGAAAATTCTACTAATTATATAAACACAACCAACTCCTTATCTAGATGCCATTGCGATGATACATGCAACTTCAATTTAGTTCTATCAATAAAGTACTCCAATGGGCATGACAAAGAGGATACAAGATCCCTAAAACATACATCAAATTGGAAACTTTTGTGATATATCCAAGCATCATCAATCATACCACTCATCAATTCTTTTATGTACGAGCTATTCACATAAGCATTAAAGTGCTCATAGTCATGTACCTCCTCCTCATTAGTAGAAAACACCTTATTAAGCTCACACTTATCAGGCCTTGAAGAATTATGTCTCATCCCATAGAAAATATCATATTCTAACAAATTATCACACAAAAATTGATTCAACTCTAGAACAAAAGAAGAATCAACTAACTTATTCACAATCTTCCTTACACAAACATCACACCTCTTTTCAATAAGTGGAAATCCACAGTCAATTATGTCATTCTCAATTTTGGAAGAGCTCAAATTACTCTTATTGAACTTGGCAATTGAATTTAATGACTTACTATATAGAAAATATCATCATCCTCAAAATCAATGAAGTTACCAACTTAAAAATTAAGAGTGTAGTTCATTACCTCCAAGAAAACTTTAGGTGTTTTAGGAATACCAAGAATGTGAATAACCCAATCATACATTCCATACTTGGTCTTATGTAGCAAAGGATTAACATCTCCTCATTTTTCGTTTCTCATTGGTGTTAGATCCACAATTGCCTTGTTGAAATTTTTGTTATAAGCCTTATGTTGGACAGATCCAAAATAATTTTTTTTACCTTTATCGTTCTAATCAACATACACTTTCTCAATAGGACTCGTAGTATCAATCACTTTAGGATTAAGTTCATCCAATGACTTTGGTTTTTCAATGTATACTTTTCCATGAGTATCTACAACAGAGTCAAAACAACTAGAAGAAGAAGTAGGAACACTAGAGTTAGAATAAGAAATAACCTCTCTCAAACTCTTTTGTTTTTCTCTCTCGACCTCACTATCATCCTTTTCTTTTTTGCTCTCATGGTCATCTCTCTTTTCTTTTCTCTCATTCTCTCTTTTTTCCTCACTTGACATCCATTCTCTTCACACAAAACAATCTCTCCTATTTCCTCTCTTGGAATGTCAGAATGAATTCCCTTTCTCTTCTCACTATTTTCTCTCTCGAATTTCTTCATTGTTTCTTTCACGCGTTTCTGATCTTCATAAACTTCGGGTGGAGTTAAAGGTGCAAGTGTATATTTTATTTTGTTTAGCTCAAGAGAAACTTTGTTCTTTCTCCTATCATGAACTACATTCCTATTAAATTGTCATGGCCGCCCAAGCATGATGTGACAATCTTGCATTGGAATGACATCACAAATAATATTATAGGAATATCTCCCAATGGAGAAAGAAATCATGCATTACTTAGTCACCTTTAGCTCACCAAAATCATTCAACCATTGCCACTTATAAGGAGTAGTGTGTTTAATGCATGTAAATTTCAACTTCTCCACAACACATGAACTTACCACATTAGTACTATTTTCACTATCAATAATCATAGAGAAAATACCATTTATTCCACACCTTGTATGGAAAATAGTTTCTCTCCTTAAATTATCTAGAGTTACATTCTTCTCCTCCAATCGTTTGATCAACACATCAACACAACTGATGTTGTTTTGAGTTTCAACTTCAATCTCCTTACCTATTTGAGACATCTCAAAAATATTAAAGAAATAAATATCTCTCAGTTTGACTTTTTCTCTCTCTATAGTAATCTCACTCTCACTTAAATTACTATATTTGGATGGATCCTTCAGGATTTATATATAAACCCTATTAGTAACAACCTTTTAGAAGTAAGATGTAGAAAGAAAAGAATTTATAAAGACGAATTGGAATTGATGAGACAAGAAAAAGACCAATTTGGATTACAATTTTTTTTCAAATTTTCCCTCTTCTTGATTTTCCTCTTTGAGGTAGAAAATCAAGAATCAAAACAAATCCGAAGTTTCTTAAAAATACCTTAATTTTCAAGCAATACCTTTTTTTCATTTTTTTTTCCTTTTTTGGATTTTTTTTTTGGCTATGTAGCTTAACTTAAGCAACTACAACAAAGACAATTTGCTTTTTTTTTTTTTGAAACTCCCAAAATTATCAAGAACGGAACTTTGATAGAACCGCTCTGAACCACTTTATAAGAATTGGGTTACCAAAATAAACAAGAAAATAATGTGGAAGCGAAATTATAAAGATTAAAGACAGAAATTGAAAAGATATGTGAAATTCAAGAATAAAATCCTCAATTTCAAGATAAAGTGCTAAGAACCCTAATTGATCTTAGTATTCAAAATTAGCAGATTAAGACTAATTATGATACTAATAGAGTCAATTCAAGAACTTAGATCAAAAGTGATCTAGACCCCTATTACGAAGAAATTAGAGACAACAATTAGTATAAGACTAATCACCTTCAATAATTTACGAATAGAAACCAAAGATATCAAATTAAGAATTAATCTTACCTCTTAAAAAATCGTGCTTATAAGGTTGTAAGATAAATCCATAGTCACCACACACAAAGGTGTAAAGAGGAGAAATCTCTCAAATAATATTAATCATGTCTGTCTTAAAATAATAAAATAAACCCCCTACATATAGGGAAAACCTATCCCAAATAGAATATGATTCAAATCCTACTTTTATGGAAATAATAACTAGGAAATTTTCAACTAGGAAACTTTTAAACTAAGAAACTTTAAACTAGGAAAACTTTAAACTAGGGAAACTTTAAACTAGGAAAGTTTTTAAACTAGGAAAACTTTAAACTAGAAAACTTTAAAATTAGGAAATTTTGACTTTAAGCGTTCAACTTTTTGGACTCTTTTGTTGGGTTTCGTGTGGCCCAATCTTCTTTCTTTTGGACTTGAATTTGGACACCTCTTTCGTGATAAACTTATTCTTGATTTTTCCTTGAAACCCGTCAACTTTAGTACAAATAGGCTGAAATGGAAACTATCAATTGGGCAAAGCTAAGGGAAGACAAATTTGTGATCAAGCATGATCATGACTAAGCAAGTTCATGGGCTAAGTGTTGGACAATTAAAGATGACTCATGAGACTGGACCAATGACAAACTGTGTAGGAAAGGACCTATGCATAGTGCAAGCACGTGTGAACGCTCAAATCTAGATGCTATATTTGAAGGTTGCCCACATGTGCTTCGCACATACGTGGGCAGTTGGGCAGTTTTTTAGTTTTTAGCTATTTGTGGCTTTGTCACCATTTTAGATGAGGCTTGTAATTAAAATTTGAATTATGCCTATTAGTTAGGGATGTCAACTGCATAATATAGATCACGTGTATGGCATGTGGCAAGATGTTGTGGCCTATTTATTGGAAAATGCATACTTGTCACAATAGAGTTGGCTTTGAATGAATTTTGTAGGCTAAGTGTTTGTGTGCTTCTGAGTTTGAATATAAAGTTAGAAAGTGATTCTTGTACGTGCCTCGTGTTGTTGTTTTTTGTATGCTTGTCTAAGTATTAAAATTAGATCAGGAAAGCTTCTACCACATTATAACTGGTATCAGAGTTTTCTATTTCAATAGTAAGAAATGGCTGGTGAAAATAGTTCTAAAGAACTATGTGAGAAGGTTGTACGGTTGGAGACCACTCTTGATCTAACACACAACGACAAATATCTGGTTGATGTTCTTGTCACGACCCAGGGGTACACCCTAGATGTAACATGGCGTACAAGACCCCGAGAGGCCTCATACAAGTCACTTAGCTTTCATAGTCAAGATAATAGAAATCGATAAGATTTAAAATATTTTCAACACAATCGAAGTTTTTATAAACAAAGCAGAAGTTTAATACACTTGTCTCAAAAACCATCTAATACAATAGAATCTTGGGACTCAGCCCATACATCAATTGTTCAAAACTCAAATGAAAAGAACATAAGAAAAGTAGTGGTCATATCCTTGAATGAGGACTCACCAATCTTCAACTTTTCTTCTACTATAGATCCTAGCCATGGGGATGAGAATTGGGAACACCGGACCCTACATTTGGATAAGAATGTAGGCAAGAGTATGCGTTAGTACAAAAATGTACTAAATATGATAACTTGCATAAACATAACATAAGAATTAAACAACATAAGTCATAGAGCATAATCAATGCACATAATAGATCATCACTACATGTAAGGAGTACTTCTTGAAGTATCCTTAAATCATACTTAGTCAAGACATAGGTAACTGCCTCTAGTCTTACTCATCATGGAAGGCAAACTCAAGCAACAATCCAAACTCATCATTCATCCTAACATACCATAACTTAACTTTTTAAAGACATGGGGATTCACCTCTTGCCTTATTAATAAGGGTCATGGGTAGTCGCCTTTTGCCCTTCTTAATGTGGGATCATGGATAGTTGCCTCTAGTCCAACTTACTATGGGATCATGGATAGTCGTCTCTAGTACCCTTGCTTAGGATCATGGGTATTCACCTCTAGTCCAACATCATGTGACATGGGTATTCGCCTCTTGTCTTTCTATCATATGACATGGGTACTCACCTCTTGTCTTTCACTTAAGGAATATGGGTAATCGCCCCTTATCCTACTTTAAGGAATATGGGTAATCGCCCCTTATCCTTCTCATTTGGAGGTCAAGGATAATCACCTCTTGCCTCATCAATTTCATAGTTCATTACTTAGATTCATTTTAGGTGAGAAATCCTTTCAACCTAGAATCATTCAATGTGAGAAATCCTTTCACATTCATACATAAGCAAATCATGTGGGAAAATTCCTTCCACAATAATCACATCAATAATCAATAATCAATTGCATGTGTTTCACTCTCAAAGCAATTCTTATCATAAATCATCACATATGCTTCAATCTCAAAACAACTACTATTTTATCTTATTTATCCTATAAGAATACACATAAATCCGTAAATTCTACTTTCATACTGTAAAATCCATTTTTATTCAATTTCATCTTAGAAACATGGGTCAAGAATGGGTACATGGAATTTCATCCTAAAAAACATAGAATCCTCTCAATTCATGCATAATCAATCATAATTCAATCAATTGAATCAACATTCACAAAGACCCATTACTTAGAAGAAAACCCTAGCTCAAATATGCGAATTTCTACATTTCAATTAGAGAACTTAGGGTCTCCATGGATGAAAAAGCTACCATACCTTGCTATCAAATCCCACAAGCAATTGAAGAATGGAGACTTAACCTTGAGCCCTAGCTTCAACCCTTCTTCATCTTCAAGTTCTAGAGAGAGAAATATTTTGGAGAGGAAAAACTTTGGTCTTCTTTTGGGTTTTTAGAAAAATGACTTGAATGGGTTGGATTTGGGGTTAAAATCACTTATATAGGGATCCGAGGCATGGGTAAAATGACATAGCTTTGTTTTAAAGAAATCTGGAAAAGACCTAACTACCCCTTGACTTAAAACAGACGCAACCCCATGATGGAGGCCCACACGAGCCGTCAAAGACTTCACGGCCCATAGTGGAAGCCATGGTCCTTGACCATTGGCTTGGCTTTCCTCCCCTTAAACTCTTTTACCTTCACGACCCTTCCCACTACCCATCTTGGCCTTCACGAGCCGTATGTAGCTCGTGTGGAGGGTCTGCCTCAGAGGGGCTACTTCCTCCCTCTTCACGGGCATCACCACGTTTTGTGGTACCCACCACGAGCCGTCTTGGTGCTCGTGGGAGGTGATCTTCCCTTGGCTGGGTTCTGTGAGCCACCACGACAACACCACACCTCGTGGTGCCCTTCACGGTCCGTTTGGGCATTCGTGAAGAGTTCCCAAGCTCAAAACCTTGGCTTCTGATTTGTCACTTATCCCCTTGCTTAGTCTACTAGATTCCGAGGTGTTACAAATCTGAATCAAATTTAGGGCATCAGCACAATAATGCAGACATATCGCAAAATTATTGATGGTTAGTTGGTTGAACTATTGACTATTTGTGAAAATGTTGGTATACAAATTGAGGGCCTTAAGAAGGAAAACAAATATATGAACTATACTTCATCCGAGCTGATGCAAATGAGCCAAGGAAAGGCGAGGAACACATCAAGATCAAAATTTCTGAACCAAAGTCATTTGATTTGTGGGACTTAGAGCATTACTTTGCTAATGTCCATGTTCCTGTGTACAAGTTAAATATGGTTGTCAATTATTTTTTCTGTGATGCTATACTGTGATGGCAGATGAAGAAGTCGATGATGAGAGTGCCAATAGACCCAAAGTTGACACTTGGGAGGAATGAATTGTGCAGGTATAAAGTTTAAGATCTGCCCAGTGCAATTATTGTTGCAAATTCCTTGATAACCTTTCGATCAACCAGTGTCACTTCCGACTCTAGTCTTTCATCTAAGAATATAATAAAGAGGAAGGACAAATGCAAGGAACTAAAAAAGAGTCATAGACTGGATAAAAATGACAACAACAAGAGAAAGATGGTCATTGCTTCATCCGGTCAAAACAAACACATTGGTGAAAAAAATTACTGAACTTGCCCAAAATCAGGCCATCAAGCAAGGAATTGTTCATGGGAAAGAGCCCAGATTTGTGATGAAAATACATCCTTTCGAAGAGGGAAGTAAGGAGAATACTGAAATTGCTAATTTGATGTAGGCAAAGTTACCTATCCTCACTTGTCTTTTAGCCCAAAGAAGAGATATGATCTTTACTGGCTTAGAACTATACACTCGTTCCCACTCTAGTAGATTCCTACTTGGAATCTCTAGAGTTACTATCTTAGCATAATAATGCAACACAACATGATAAGAAGACAACTAAGTCATACCCAAGATCACATCAAAATCTAACATATTTACTATAACCAAATATACCCAAGTATGAAGACCCTCAAACACCACAAAGCTAGAATGATACATATTGTTCACTACCATAAACTCTCTATTCATAGTGAAAATATGAATGAGGGTATCAAGAGTATCACACATCAAATCAAGACCTAAGAAAAATTTAACAGGTACGTAAGAATATATGGATGTCGAATCAAATAAAACAAAAGTCATCTATTCATAGATAAGAATAGTACCTAATAGCACTGCATCATATGCCTTGGCCTCATATCTGCCTGATAAGGCATAAAATTGACCTCTATCCTCAGTCCAAGCAACACCTCCAATTGATTGCGTTGTTCCCTTCCATGCATTACCATTTCCTCTACCCCCCCCCCACAACCTTCATGGTTATTAACTCGCTCACCCTAAGGTCATCCCCTTCTATTGCCATCTTTGTGTGCTTCAACTACAACTTTATTTTACGCATGTATCGGGTTACTTGTCGGTTTAAAAGAGCATTCCCTCTTAAATTGACCAAAGTTTCCACAGTTAAAGCACCCTCAATCAAGTGATGGCCTGCTAGCATAAGAATGAGAAGCTTCTTGGCTATTAGGAGTTGAAGATTACTGAATAGGATGTGCCGAATACACCTACTCAATAGGACCTCTAGAATAAAAACAATTGAAATCACCAAAAATCTTGGGTTTTTGAGCCAACCCCTAAGCCTATCTGACCTATCTAACCCCCTCCGGCTTCTTCACGTAGTCAGTCACCTCATTAAAACTTTTCCCATAGAAGTCATATGCACAAATAAGACTTGCAACTCAATATTCAAACCTTTTGTCGCGCCTAATTTTTCTCAAAATGGATTTTGGTGCACGACCTAACAACTCTGCTGGGTTTGTTTGAATTAAGAGTCGTCACCTAACGAATTAAGGTGCTTTAGGGAACCTATCTAACCTAAATAGTTTAACTAGAGGGTCAACGAACCAGAGATTGGGTAAGGGTTCAAGTTACCTCGAGGGAAAGGTGTTAAGCATCCCTCGAGGTCCACAAATGTGGGTCCCGGCCATATCTTATACAATATATGTGGGGGTTACAAGTAGCAATCAAGATCACTATTTATTAATAAGTTAATTAATTAAGCATGCGACTAAGTGATAAAATAAATAAACATTAAACAATTACTATAAGTACAAATTAAGAGATAAGCGAGGAGACAGAAAATGCACATGAATATAGATCCAATTTTATTTATTAAACTACTCCAAACAGAGATGAAATGCAAGGATAAAGTGCTTTGAAAATTGAGGAAGTCATGAATAGAATTTTCAAAACCAAAAAAAATGTTTGTTTCTTTATAGGGATGATACCACGATATTATTAATCGCACTCTTCCACCATAGAAATACTTTTGATTTGAGGTCAGCCTTAAAAAAATTGTAATAATTTATTTTGGAGACGAGTGATAATTTTGATCAAAATAAGCACATAAATATTTACATATACATACACATAATCCCTTTTGAAAAATCATGGGTAGGTGGTACTACCGGGGACACATCCGCTTAATTAAAATATGGAAATAGACCTCGTAATTCCTTTTACTTTCCCACTAACTATAGGTTTGGAGATAGTACTTGTATAAAAAAAAAAAATGTCATATTCAATCCAAATTTTGAAAAGAGTGTTGAACAATGATTTTGACAAAGAGAAATATAGACAAAATGATTATGTCATAAGACTTATTTAATAATGGACAAAAAATATATAATTACAAAGAAGAAAGAAAATTTATTAATGTAACAGCAGAAAAGATTATTAATGCAGTAGCACGCTAACAATTCGATAATTTATTTTAAGCGGCAAACAATTTATCGCAATTCAGAATTTAATCACAACGAGTAAATTTTAATCTAGGGTAGATTAGTTAAACATGCGTAATATTAAAAGCAGATGTTGATTTAAAAGCAGAATAGTTATTTTAATCAAGGGCAGATTAGCATGCAAAGAAAGATTTATTAATTTTATCTTTAAGTGGCAGTAACTAAATATGTCACAGAACAGTGGCAGAAAATAGGCATAACAAAATTTATTCAGCTATTTAACATGTTGGAAAATATTAAGTCCTATAGGCATGATTTCTAATCAATTAGCATGAAAGTTGTTAAGCTCTAATTAATTCAACATACTTATAGATTATTAAATTATTATTACCATCAGAAATTGCAATAATGGCAGGTTACCAATTATTTCATAGGCGTGACATCTATTCAAAATTTAATGTGCAAAAATATTAAAAGCCTATATGCATGATTTCTAAACCCCAAAATATACCAAAAATTAATTAGATCATATAGACATGCTTTCTAACTTTTCCCACTTAATGCAAACAGATCATTAAACAATATTTAGTTTATTCAAATCTCATACATGATAGAGATGATTCAAAAACAAAACAAGGCGGAAATCAATGCAACAGTCATTTACTATTTTATCAATATATTATTGTAACAACCTGATCCCGTTGTTATGGAAAGCTAAGGGGGAAAGAATTAGGGTCAAAAAACTTTTTCGTAGTAACTTGAGAATTTCTAGCCTAGTCCAAATTTGGACGAAATCGAAGTCAGTAAGGTCTAGGGAGATCGGGTAACTAATGAGAGATCTAATTATGAATTTGATCACACAAGTAGATATCTAAGACATTAGGGAACCAATACGGCTTTACAAAATAGAATTCGGGCAAGTAGAACTCCCGAAACTAATCTTAGCGTGAACGGGTAGTTTCTGAGTGTCATAGGTTGAAGGTTTGTTGTGAAATGGGGGATTGAAACTCTAAATTCAACTATCTGTTTTCGTGCAAGCCGCTAGGGCAGGATTATTTTCACTAGGGCGGGGCCGTTGTGGCGGGATGGGGGCCGCCATAGTGGGCCAGTCGCGACTTAAGTTGGAAATAAACCCCAAAAATGTCATTATTCTGAATTTTTGTTCTTGAGAGCTAAGAGATGAACCAGAGCAAGTTCTTGACTGTTTTCCATCTATTCTATCACTAAAGGTAAGGATTTTACTCCCCTAATCCATTTTTCAATCCTTAGAACTTACAATCTTGATTATATATTATTGGGGGAGGGTTTTTTAACTGAATTGGATGGTGGGAAAAAGCCCTAATTGAACATTAGGATCATGAGTTGGGTCTTGGGTTTTGGGTTTGTCATAATCCAGGTAAATTAGACCTTAATTATTGATCCTCATATTGAATTGATTATTTGTAGACCTAGAACAAGCGCAAAGAATCCAAAAAGGGAAGAATCAAGTTTCTTAAGAGGATTCAAGCTTGTCTTCGAGGTAGGTGATGGTTTGATTTCTTGTTTGCGTAATGTATGTTGGTAATTACTTCATTGTAATGCAAGTATTTATGTCAATGAAACATTGTTGATCAAACCTAATGAGATGAGTGTGAATGAATAAATGTATGCCATGATTTAACACTTGGTTGTATGATTATGAGAATGTACATATGAGTGTGATTGTGGTTGTGGTTGTGTTGAATGGATCATGTGTCATGTTCTAACACACTAACTTAGATCGGGTGTCACGTTCCGACACACTAACTTGGATCAGGTGCCACATTCTAGAGCATATATGGGATCAGGTGTCACGTCTGGCACACTAATTGGGATCGGGTACCACGTTCCAGTACACTAACAGTTTGGGTATGAGTTCCATGAGAGGACCATTGAATTAGGTTTTGTGAGAGGACTATTGAATTGTGTTGTGTATCTACTTGTGATGATTACGTTCATATCTAATGGTGATTGATATTGGAAGACTGTATTTTGCTCTAAAATGATAACTAATGTGTCTATATATTATGTACACATCATGTTTACTCTGTTGTGACTGCTTATATATGTTGTGCTTATTGGAATAGCCACGTCATCCTACCAATATATTGTGGTTGTGTACTGATACTGCACTTGCTCGTTCTTTGATGACAGGGCATCTTCAGGCGGTTATTGATAGACCTCAGCTAGGAGATAGTGATCGAGACCGGATTTCAAAGGTGAGCCAGTTCTTTCAGGCTGCCACGAAATCCTTCATTTTGTTTAGTCCATTCTCTTCGGACTCAAACTATTGTTAGATGTTTCTTATGCTTAGTTTTGGGTTGTACCCATCTCCTTAGAGTTGTTGAATTTAGATGTTTTGGTACAATAACTTTCAGGTTCTAAGGGTTAAACTTCCGCATTAGTTTGGTCAGTTATTTGTTAAAACCTTTGGAGTTTATAGGAACTCTATATAATTTTTGCATTTAAACCTACTTCCGTATCTTTAAATGCCTATCTTTTCGTTAAGTGGTGTAGTTGGGTTGTAGTAATGGTTCTCCCACAGGAGGGTTAGTGTGGGTGCCACTCACGATGGTCTGGATCGTGACAATTATATATGCTAAAGGTGATTTTAGGTCGAAGAACTTAAGTGATTAGATTTAGAAACATGCTAATTATTTTCAAAAGATCAAATAATCTAGGCGCATCCAAATAATTAAATGAATAAAGAAAAGCAGTTAGAACATATACCCCCTCCCCCTTAGACGATCCCCTAAATATTTCATATATATCTATGGAGAGGTAGAGTTAATAAAACTATTACAAGACTGAATAAAAATGATACAAATATGACAAACACGAATGTAAATAGAACTAAATCCCGTCTGGAATTTCATCCCTGGCGACTCTTCAAACTAGAACTCAATGTTCCACACCCTGCTAAACGAAAGAAAACAATACAACACAAGTATAATACAAAGCACACATAATAATATCTATTTTAATGTACCCAGGCAGAATAGGGCATACACACATTAATTCAAGCAACATATTACGCACATACGATACATATACAAATGGAGAAGAGAACTGACTCGGATGCTTCCTTTTTATTTTATTCATACACATAACTTATGAGTAAAAGTAAATAGCATTGCTGCAAACAGAAAGTTAAAATACATAAAAACACTAACCGGTAAAGCAGTTTAATTAAACAGCAATAAAGACAAGCTTAATCCAATGATCGACCTGAACACCGCAAAACCGAATAAAGAAATCACCTCTTTGAATGTTCATCGAACTTCTTTTAGAGTAGAGAGTATTACTTTTTTTTGTTCAAAGTGTTAAAGCGTGTCTAAATAAGAATGAGGGCCTCTCTTTATATAGTCCAAGAATGGACTGGCATAGAACGAAAATAATATAATTCCACCAATTAAAATCAATTTTCCTTATTTAGAAGGAGAGCCAAAATTAGTCCGCATGCATAAGGAAAGGAAAACAAATTATAATTTTAGCTACCAAAAATAAAGACTAAAAAGCATATTACTAATGCCTCATGATTCGGTCGAAATTTTACCAAGAAGAGAACAAGTAAGAATCTGTCTACAAATAAATAAGGCAAGGAGGTATTAATTTAAAATCAACACAAATAAATTTCTAAGAAAAGAAATAACTGTCACAAGAATTAAAACTCACATGATTTGTTTATTAATTTATGTCTTACCGTAGGCAAAGAGAGGATTCCAGCAAATTACCATAAATTAATCACAGATATCAACAATTTATGGAAGACTAAATCTCGTCCTAATAGCAAGAGAAAGCCTTGAACAAGTAATTAATTATTTTAGCAAATCAAGGAATTAGTCAAGACGCTAACTTAGCCAATTATGAGAAAGAAATAATAACAGATTGATCTGTTTGCACACAATACTACGACATTAATTGACTAAGAGTAATATCTCGATAATCAAGGAAAGTCAAATAATTATTTTAGGAAATGTAACACCCCAGAAAATTTTTGAGCTAAGACTCGAACCATCCTTCGTAGTGAGAAAGTTTTTACCAAGGAATTTAATTTTTCTTGAGTGTTAAGGTCACTAGATGTAGCACCTTGAGTTCCAAGAAGAACCAAAGAGAGTTCACTCAAGTCATTCCTAGTTCTTCTAAGTTTTGGGTCAACTTCAAATGACCATAACTTCTAGTACAGAATGAGTTAGGTGAGCTACAAGATGGAAAATTAAAGCCCTTCGAGTCCTCTTTCCAACGCCACCAAGTTTTCTTAATTTAGAGCTCTGAGTGAAAAGTTATGTTTGATTTACTAACGACACACAAACCTGCCAGCAGCTTCGGGATGGCTCGGCGTTACGGAGCCAATACGGACCTCACAGCCTGCTGAAAAATTATTCCGACTCTCAGCTCATTTTATTTATTTCTTTAGGGGTATTTTAGTCCTAAAAACCCTTAGGAGTCATCTAAATTACCCTAAATGTGTAGAAAAATCAGTTTTCATAAATCAAACCCTCTCATCCACTCCTAAAATTCTACGCTCAAGGAATTCAAGAAACGCTAAGGCTAGGGTTCATCTTCCCAGATTTTCCTTCAAGTTCTTCAAGAAGATGATTCTTTCAGGTATGTAAGCTTCCCTAGTGTTAGGTTTGTTCACCCACATGCCAACATGTTAATTTCAGCGTTAAATTCGTTCTAGAAAGTTGAAGGTTTGATGTTCTTGATATGTGTTCTTGAATTTGCTTTCGTTCTTGAATTGGACTGAGATTGAGGAGTTCTTGAGATTATTGCGTCAATTTATAGAGTTGTTTTGATTTAGATTCTAGTGTACATATGTTGGATATCTGAATCTAAAGAGAAGTTGAGTAAAAGAATCGAATTTTGGCGAATTGGGGTTAGAAAATGAAGAAGGAAAAAGTCGGGCGAATCTGGCAACCCAGTCCGCGTCGCGAACGTGCCTCCCCATTTCACAGGATTTTTCTCTGCATCGCGGAGAGGTCACAGACCCTTCTTCCTCAAAATTTATTTCGCGACCAAATATTTAAATGCATCAACGCGTCGCGAACTTGCTTCCAGATAGTGATTTTCTCATGTTTAACTATCTAAAAACACTCCTAAACATCATCACAACCTTGAATTCATAAATCAAATTCAACGTAGAGTTGAGAGTCAAGTTTTGAGAGTTCTTTCAAACATTTTTTAGAAGGTCCCTTTGAGACTTTTGAGGAGTCTTCTACAACTTCTAATAACTTGTTTCAAGACTCGCGCAAGTGAGTATGAGGATGAGGAGAAATATCATCATGAGATCTTTCATAGCATGAACCATAACTCTTGAATTCATAATTCACATTCAAGAGAGAGTTAAGAGTAGAGTTCAAGAGAGCCTTTAAGTTCAATCTAGAATCCTTTGAGATCAACTATCGATTTTGAGTTGAGTTTTAAGTAAGTATGAGAATGAGAAGAGTCGTATACATGAGTTCCTTATTGATATTTTGACCCTTGAGTTCCAACAAGAAGAGCCTAACCAGGCCCTTGAGATAACAGCCCATACCATAGGTCGTTCATTTCCATAACTTCCGCATGAACTCCATCAGTTGAGTACCTTTGAGAGGAGTAGTATCTTCAAGTTCTAAGTCTTGAGTATTGAGTTCCTAATCCCCTTTTGAGATTATATTTCTAATCATGGGACTATTACATGTTACCCATGAAGTCCTTGAGTTGAGTAGTTCAAACTCATAATTCTGCATGAACCCTCTGAGTTGAGCATTCTTGAAATGAGTAGTATCATTGAAGTTCTTGAGTTCCAAGTATTGAGTTCTATCTATGGTTATCGAAAACCTTGCATTGAGTTGTTCACGTCCATAATTCGGCATGAACCATATTTTAAGAAGTCTATTACAAATGTTTTAACTTTTTTTTAAGACTTAAGCTTTAAGTTGAGTAAAGAGTAAAAGTGAAGTTCATTTCTTCAAAGATTATACGGGAACTAAGTATTCTCAAAGAGTTAAAAATGTTTTCACATTTGAACAAGAAAGGAAACATCGATTTCTAAGAGAACCTTTTGAGCTAGTTTTTGAGTAATTATCTCAAATCACAGAAAGAGTTTTGTTTTTAAAACGTATGAGCTGAGTATATTTTGGGAGTAGTATTGAGCACTGATATGGGGACGCGAGTTCATAATACCTCAAGTCTCCATAAACCATGTAGTCATCATGGCTAGAAAGGATCATACTTTTTAGATGACTCCTTAGTGCTTTTTTAGCATAGACTAGTGGATCCACATAGTTAAGGCGTTCTATATGACGGCAAAAGATAGGATAGTTCTGGAAGCGTGGGCAAGACGTTGTATCATCACTTAGGCTCATAGTGGTGGTTGTCGGTTAGAGAAACTCCCACAGTATTATATTACTTTATATGTAAATTGAGTTTTTTATGGTATTTCTTTAACACATTGAGTTGCTATCTACAGTATTTGCAGCTTTCCATAAATATAGTATCTTTTACTATTACTCTATCCTTGAGTATCATGAGTTGAGTCTTTCGAGTTGAGTACCTTCGAGTTGAGTATCTTGAGTTGATATATGCTTCATTGTGTCGAGTACCTTATTTTTGAGTTTCACTGGGTTGAGAACCTTATTACTAAGTTGAGTATCTTATTCTTGAGTACTTCTGAGTTGAGTAAGTTTGAGTAGTTTTGAGTATCCTTGAGTATTCCTTGAGTAAAGTAAGTTTGAGAAGAGGTAAGTATGTTTCTCTTTTTATCAGGTTTCAAGATTATGTTATGCTTTAGAATTCCCCTTACATGCTCGTACATTCTACGTACTGAGCCATTTGGCCTGTATCGTTTCATGATCCAGATACAGGTATTCAGGAATCATCAACAGGAGCTTCGTTGATACCACATGGAGTTTGAGTTAGCTATGGTGAGCCTCCTTGCTTCTGGAGGGTTTTACTTTTACTTTCAGTTATATCAGTTGTTAGGATGTCGTGGGTCTTGTCCCGACTTCCATCTTTGTCATTTATTAGGCTTCATAGATTAGACAGTTAGAGTTTCTAGAAGTCTGTTCATTATTTTGTTAAATTGCTTTAAAGACTTAAGTTGTCTATTTTATGGTGAGTTGAATAATTTATTTTTATACAGAGTTTTTCATTTGAATTAAAGCTTTGTAATTGAGTTTCATGAATTTTTATTCAGTATTTAAGCTTTTGCATGCTTAAGTTAGTCTTCCACTTATAGTCAGCCATGATGAAGGTTCGCTTGGGGACCAGCAATGGTTCTTGTGTGCCGGCCACGTCCAGGGTGTAGACTCTGGTCGTGACAAACTTGGTATCAGAGCCTAGAGTTCAAGTGTCATAGGGTGTCTATGAAGCCATGTCAGTAGGGTCTTGTTTATGGTTGTGAGGGCCCCACTTCTATAAACGATGGACTACATACATTTAAGAAAAATTTCTCATCTTTCATACTCTTAATCGTGCAATAGAGCTATGTCATAGAGACTTATTCTAACTCGTGTGTTCTCTTATCCCTTCAACTACCCATCATACTAGAGGTGGTTGAAAAGCAAAGTCAGTTCTTTGTCGATGAGTTGTTCTTAGCAAGAGTTTTGAGGAAGTCATGAGACTCCAGAGGGGACCGAGAGAAGCCCAAAAGTGAGTTATGTGTTCATTTTCAGAGGAATGCACCCATATTCATATGAATTGTGCATTTGAGCTAAAAGTGAGTTGTACTCTTTTCCTTAAGCCTTGTTTCAGTTGAGATCCTTACGAGGAGGTATGTTTAGAGCTTGGGTAATATTTTCACTTGAAAAGGTAGCATGAGTTACGAGATCATGAGCAATAGCAGTGAAAGAGCCTAGAGTTAGAGAAAAATATGCAGAGGTTTAGTAATCCTAGAAAGGGAGATAGTGTTTTTGAAGAGTATTATTACTATAGTTATGCACCTAGTAAGTTATTGATGAGGAGTTTTCCCTTATGGGTAGAGTAAGAGTTGCTGGTCAAGATGAGATAGAGTATATATTTTTTAACTAGAATAGAGTTGATGTCGATGTGCCATCGTATTAGAGGAGACTAAATTCTTCTAAGCTAGGCTTATGATTTGTTTGAGAGGGTCATGATGTTCAGAAGGTTATAGAACTGATCAAGTAATGAGGTATAGTATGGTAGGAGAGCAATCATATTGATATTCGGGTTTAGTAATAAACATTAAGCTTGAATTTGAGATGATTGTCATGATCAAAAGAATGACATCATGAGGGTGATGATGTTATTATTAAGATTTGATCTAGAAGACTTGACATATAGTAGGTGAGAAATTGAGGTGATAAGCTACAATAATTATGAGTGGTACAAGTGAGAGACCCTAACCTTTAGATAAGGGCAGTGAAGTGTGGCTAAGTCACAAGAGTAACAAAAAGCATTAAGAGGTGTAATGAGAGGGTGCGTAATCAAAAGAGGTTAAGAAAAACACCTTAGAAAGAGGTCTTAGTACCTCTCTATTGAGAGTTCGGTAGTCATGAAATAACTTTTTCCCGAGTGTTAGAGTAAAAGAAGATGTAGACCAGTTTAGAGCTAATGAAATAGGTCCATAGCTTTCAAGTGTCAGCTTTAGACCTAAGGGGGATATGACAAGATGAGAAATCAAGTCAAGTGTTTGAGAGTAAGATAGTAATGAGTTCCAAAGAGTTTGGGGGATATCTTTTTAGAGGTCCTTTTAGTAGTGGAGTGATGTTAGAAACAAGAGGTTGATGTTCTTATCGTGATAGTGATGGGGTGAAAATTTTAGGGTTGAAGTCTTTTTTAGATTGAAACACCAAAGTTAGAAGACTTGATCTCATCCGTTGGATAATTTGTGATGAACACTCAGGATTTAAAGTTGAGGAGATGTAATGAGACGAGTGATCAGTATTTGAGGATGAGGCTCTTAGGTCTGGATTCGAAATGGCTAAAATTGAAACAAGAATTAAATTAAACAGGGTAGAATTGAAATGAATAGGTGGCTATAATCGAAATAAATTGGAACTTAATAGGCTAGAATTGAAAGGAATTAGAATAGAACAGGCAGACATTTAAATGATTTGGAGGAAAATTAAGAAAATGTTATTCAATTAGTAATATACCACACATATATAAATTAAACACATCTAAGTTTTAAAACATTTAAATAAATAAGTAAAGTATTTATTTCGAGTTTAACTATCGATATATAAAAATAATAATAATTACAATAATTTTGGCAAATTATAAATAATAAATTATATACTTATTTAGACAGAATTGATTGAAAATTTAAACATGTAATATTTTTTTTAAATACGTACTTAATCGAATAGCTCTCCCAAAAGGGTTATAAGTCGATCAAAATTGGGTGTCAACAACTTTCCCTTGGTTGCTTGAGAATGAAGGATGAATTGTCGGGCAACCAACGTTGACTTAGTAGCTAATTTTGTTCGACCGACGAGAGATGTCAATGGGGATCAATTGAAATGGTATAGAGTTGGAAAAGGGTACGGCTGAGACTTTGGTATTAAGTTGCCTAAATATCTCTGGTATTACAAGAATCAGGTCGTGTGTAGTTCTAAATTTAGGAACAAACAAAGCTCCTAAAAATGGAATGACGGTACGATATTCGAATGGGAGCGATAGCGGCTTGAATAGATAGGATTAGAGTGGCAAGGATGGGATGAATAGAACGACTCCAATTTTAAGAGCAAGGATCATATGAAAAACGGTAATACAAGTACCTAAGGATTGAGAGGACCTTTGTTGCGATAGATATATAAGCATGACAAACGTGTCTGAGAGGGGATCTTGTTTGCAATCTGCAAACTTGTACCTTGTGATACGACCAAATAAATTTATTAGGGCAGGTATATCAAATACACGATAAATGTAAACATGATGCAATTTCCCATGTCGACCAAGATATTTTCCTTAAGACTATGAAGATGATGTCTTAGGCTATGATGTCTAGGGCCATGATACGCAAAATTAAATCCTCAGGTCATGAAAATGTTGTCCGTGGGCGAGGAAAAATGATACATTTAGACTATGACACCTTCAAATCATGATATATAGAAATTAAATTCTTAGGCCATGATATGATGTCTGCGGGCCATGAAAGATGATGCCTTTAGACCATGACGCCTTTGAAACATGATAAGCATAAAGTAAATCCTTAGGCCATGAAATGATGTTTGAAGGCCATGAGAGATGATGCGTTTAGACGATGACGCCTTCGGAATAAAAATAATGAGTAAAGAGAGCGTATCTGTTTTGATGTAATTTGAGCAACTTGTGGCTTGATTAGATAGTTACTCTGTAAAGATGTATTCTAGCACATGCAATTCTCGAGATCATGTGATATCTCGAGCTCATGCAAATCTCGGGCTCAATTCATTCTTCGGGCACATGCAATATCAGGCACATGTAATCTTCGAGCACAATGCAATCTAGGGCTCAATGCAATTCTCGGGCTCAATGAAATATCGGGAACATGCAATCTTCGGGCTAAATGCGAACTTCGGGGTCAATGTAATCTCGGGCTTCAATTTGATTTTCGAGCAAATATAATCTCAGGCTCAGTGCTGGGCTCAAGGCAATTTTTGGGCATATGCGACCTCGGGCTGAATGTAATTCTCGGGCTCATGCAATATCGGGCACGATGTAATTTCAGGCTCAATGTGATCTCGGGATCAATGCAATTCTCGGGCTCATGCAATATCGGCCACAATGCAATCTTGGGCTCAATGCAATCTCGGGCTCATGCAATATCGGGCACAATGCAATTTCGGGCTTAATGCAATCTCGGGCTCAATGTAAAGTAGCTTGGTCTTTTGCCTTATTGGAAAGATAGTGTGCCATTTAATGGCGATTATCGGGCTCGTTGTATGGTAGCTTGATTCTTCAATTGATGTGTACATGTCTTTTCTGCATTCAAAGAAAAATTGTGAGTTTATAAATGGGGGCGGTTGATCTAATTTGACTGGCGTACTCCATTTAACATGCCATCCAAATCTTTTCCGGGTATTTGGTTTGAAGAAAAATATAAGTAGAGGAGGAAAGAAAGTTTGAGAAGCTTTTGAAAACATAAAATTAGTTTGTGAAAAGTATTGTTGAATCTATGACCATGACACAGTTTGAGACTTTACAACATCTGATGGAGAAAGGTCCTTTCGAATCTGATATGCCTCATAAAACTTTTGAAATATATTCGAAAATTTTCTACCCCGGTATAGAACTTCTGCTATTTTGATCTTTATTGTAGATTCTAACTTGATTGTCGTGAATTTTTTAGATCCTCTCAAAAATTCTGCCCCAGTACTGATTTGCGAGAAAAATGTTATTTGATGGAATTTTTGAGTCCCCTAAAAATTTCTACCCAGTATCGTGACTTATAGGAACATGTCCTTATAATGGAATTTTTGAGACCCTCTCAAAAATTCTGCCCCAGTTATACAATCAAGGGAAATGATAATTTTATAAGGATAAGACCGAACTCCATAGGAGCGCCAACTGAAACGACCCCAAAAATGCCCGAAAATGTGCTTCGAAAACACATATAATTGTAATTTCCATATATCTCAAAATCCGTGCATGATTTCGGAAATTCGACTTCATATTTTTATTTAGGGGGTCAAATTGAGTGGGAAATGAGTCTAACCCGAATTTTAGAGCAACCGTATCACAATTCGAAAATCGCAAAAAATGCGATTTGGAGGGTCAACTTTAAAGGGGCATATCTCTTAGCACACAAGGAACTGGAAGGGCCG
>NW_006238940.1:1024397-1046958 GCF_000226075.1 Solanum tuberosum | reverse complement strand
TTTTTACTTCAAAAACACTCTCTAAGCCCTCTCCAAAATTCCACCAAGATCTTCAACCAAATTCAAACATCTCAAGCTCTAATTCCGGATTCAAGACTCAATCTCAAGCTTCAATTCTCCATTCCAATCTTCATCAAGGATTCTCCAAAGTTGAGGTATGTGGGTTTGATTGTGGAAACCTTCCTTTCCACAAGTCCAACCATTTATCCTCTATTATAACTTCAAGTTTATGGGTCCTTATGGTCATTTATGAACTCTTGAAGTATGGAATTACTACTACACACCCTATTATGGTCTATTTTGCATATTATCATGAAATGAAATTATTATGTGATGTTTATGGTTTTATGCTTCCATGATCAAATTATGAAGGTTGATTTATATATATGTATGTTGTTGGTGGGCTGATTTATATGGATTTTGGAATTGGTTGGACTTAGTACTCTTGAAATACATGATTTCATTTACATGAACAATAGCCCACCATGTGTTTGATAAAATGCCCACTTATAGAATTCTTAGGAAATGGAAGGTTTAATGTACGTCCTATGAGTCGGATGGTTATATAATCATTGAAATGATGATGAAATGGATACATGTATATGATATTCTCTATATAATTGTTGTGAATCGACCAAGCCTAGCTCGGGGGGTTGTAGGCCCGGGTAACCGTATCGAGGGGTTGGTACCTTGGTTGCCTAGTACGGGGGGTAGTAGGCCCGTATAACCACATCAAGGGGTTTGTACCTTGGTCCCTAGCTCGGGGGGTGGTAGGCCCGGGTAACCACATTGAGGGGTTTGTACCTCTTTCGCCTCTCCAAGGGGGTGGTAGGCCTTGGAAATACTATATTGATGGTCACTCACCACACTTGTGCTACGTCCCACTAAATATGATTTTTATGTAAGCATCATTATACATATCATCTCATTAATATGCTATCTATCGGGTATGATTATGCATTTTTCCTATGATGTCCATCTATTGTAGCATTGCATTGCATCCCATATACTTAGTACATTCAAATGTACTAACGCATACTCTATGCCTACATGATGTCACCATGTAGGGACCGGAGCACCGCTTGACCATCCTCCTCCGCGTGGCTAATACGATTTTCTATCGAGGTTATTAGTGAGTCCTCCATTCCGGGGACGTTGCTTATGATCTTTTGCTATGTATAAGACTTTTTCTTTTTAGTTATGTTTTGTCTATGAGGGTGAGCCCGGTAGTTTGTCTTGGCCCCCGCTAAGTACTCATGTTTAGAGGTGGTGTTGGACAAGTTGTGTATTATGCTTGAGCTTGACTCATCTATGGTATTTTTGTATCATTCTTATTTTTGTTTCTCTTGTTCCCTTAGTCCCGATTTCCCCCTTGATTATGCTTATCGCTTTTGGTCATTTTAATTTCTTCGTATCCCATCTTAAACGGTAATCAGGTCTGACATAGTTCCAAACACAAAGTAAAAGAGCATGAAACAAACTTAGATGTAGTATCTCTTCACAACATCTGAGTTGATAGGTTTGGGCCAAACTTCTCCATCCATTTTTGTGAGTATGAGTGCTCCATCTATCAACACTCGAGAGACTAGGTATGGACCTTGCTAGTTTGGTGGGAATTTACCCTTTGCTTCATCTTGATTCGGGAAGATCCGTTTAAAACCAGTTGCCCAGGTGAGATATGCCTAGTCAGACCTTCTTGTTGAAATCTCTGGCCATTCTATTTTGATTGAGATGACCATGACAAACGACATTAATCCTTCTTCCGTCTATTAATACCAAGTTCTCCGAATGAACTTGTACCCATTTAGCATCACTCAACTCCGCTTCCTGAATAATCCTCAGAGATGGTATCTCTACTTCAGCACGTATCATAGCTTCATTACCATATACAAGAAAATAAGGTGTAGCCCCACTTGAAGTTCTGATGGTAGTACGATATCCCAGCAAGGCAAAGGGTAGCTTTTCATGCCAATGCTTGTGATTATCGATCATCTTGCGTAGTATCCTCTTGATGTTCTTGTTTGCAGCCTTAACCACTCCATTCATTTGTGGTCCATACGCTGTCGAGTTTTGATAACTGATCTTAAACTTCTCACACAATGAACTCATCAAATCACTATTTAGGTTGGTTCCGTTATTAGTGATGATTGACTCAGGAATTCTGAACCTAAATATAATATGATTTTTGACAAAGTCATCTACAACTTTCTTTGTCACCGATTTGTGAGAGGTAGCTTCGACCTACTTGGTGAAGTAGTCAATTGCAACAAGAATGAATTTGTGTCCATTAGATGCTGCTGCTCAATTGGACCAATGACGTCAATGCCCCAAGCTGCAAATGACCAAGGTGAACTAGTAACATTGAGTTTGTTGGGAGGAACTCGGATCATATCTGCATGAGTCTAACATTGGTAACATTATTTAACAATAGCGAATATTGTATGTTTCCATGGTTAACCAAAAATATCTCGATCTCAAAATCTTCTTTGCCAATGTAAAACCGTTCATGTGAGGACCACATGTTCCTGCGTGTATCTCTTCAATCAACCTGCTAGCTTCTCCAGCTTTGACGCACCTTAGCAACCCCAAGTCGGGAGTCATCCTATAAGTTCTCCACTCAGAAAGAATTGATTTGATAACCTTCGAGTTGTGCATTTTTGTACACTTGTTGCATCTTCTGGATATTCACCATTCATCAAATATCGTTGAATGTCATTGTACCAAGGCTTTCCATCAGGCTCTTCCTCAACATGAAAGCAGTATGCTGGTTATTCATATATATGAATGTAAATGGGATCAATGTAATTATGATCAGGATGTTGAACCATAGAGGACAAAGTGGCTAAAGCATCTGCTAATTCATTCAGGATCCTTGGTACGTGTTTGAATTCCATCTTGATAAACCTTTTGCACAACCTATGCATGCACTCCAAGTATGGTAACAGCTTCTGATTCTTGGTTGCCCACTCGCCTCGAACTTGATGAATCAATAGGTCTAAATCTCATATTATCAACATTTCTTGGACATCCAAGTCAATCGCCCATCGGAGTCCCAATATGCAAGCTTCATATTTGGCCATGTTATTTGAGAAAAGGAAGCTAAGTTTCGCCGATACCGGATAATATTGCTCAGTTGGTGAGATCAGAACAACTTCGATGTCAGATCCGCTCAAATTTTTAGCTCCATAAAAAAACATCCTCCAGCCATCGTATTCTTCAGAGATGTCTTCGCCCACGAAATCTACTTCCTCATCTAGAAAGTAAGTATTCAACGGTCTATAATCATCATCTACAGGGTTCTCCACCATATGATCCGATAATATATGTGCCTTCACTGTTTTTTGTGTAACATTTACTATGTCAAACTCGCTCAATAGTGTCTACCATCTAGCTAGTTTACTTGTAAGCATGTGCTTTTGAAAAGTATACTTCAGAGGATACATTCTTGAGATCAAATAAGTAGCGTGTGAGGAGAGGTAGTGTCGCAACTTCTAGGCAACCCAAGTTAAAGCACAACAGGTATGTTCCGATAGAGAATATCAAGCTTCATATGATATGAACTTCTTGCTCATGTAATATATCGTCTACTTCTTCTTTTTTGTTTCATCATGTTGCCCTAAGATGCAACTGAAATCATTATCCAATACTAATATGTACAACAACAATGGCCTACCATATTCGGGTGGAACCACACAAGAGGATTGGACAAGTAATCTTTGATCTTTTCAAATGCTTGTTGATATTCGTCTGTCCATTTCACCGCCATCCTTCATCAACAACTTGAAAATAGGCTCACAAATGAGAGTAGACTAACTATGACATGACTGATGTAGTTAATTCGCCCTAAGAAACTCATTACCTCCTTCTAACTCTTCGGCAGAGGAAGATCACGAATAGCTTTGATTTTTGATGGATCCAATTCTATACCCCGGCTTCTGACAATGAAACCCAGTAGCTTTCTAACAGGAGCACCAAAGACACATTTTGTAGGATTCAGCTTCAAGTTATACTTGCCCAGTCTGGCAAAGAAATTTTGAAGGTCATCCAGATGATTTGAACCCTTCTTTAATTTGATGATGACGTCATCCACATAAATTTCAATTTCTTTGTGGGTCATGTCATGAAACAAAGTGGCCATTGCTCTCATGTATGTAGCCCTAGTATTCTTTAACCCAAAAGGCATCACCTTGTAGTTGTAGACACCCACCGGTGTGATGAAAGCAGTTTTCTCAGCATCGTCCGTGTGCATCTCAATTTGATGATAACCAGCAAAGAGATCCACGAATGATTGTGTTTCATGCTTGGCACAGTTGCCAATCAAGATATGTATGTTGGGCAATGGAAAATTCTCCTTGGGACTAGCCTTGTTGAGATTCGATAATCCACATAGACTCTGACCTTCCTGTCTTTCTTGGGTACTGAAACGATGTTTGCAAGCCAGGTTGGATACTCCGTCACTTGAAGGATTTTGGCCTCTAATTGCTTTGATATTTCCTCTTTGATTTTCAAAGTCAATTCAGGCTTGTATTTTCTGAGCTTCTGCTTTACTGGAGGGCAAGCTGGATCAGTGGGAAACCGGTGAGCTACTATTGAAGGGCTTAGCCCTGTCATGTCTACATAGGACCAAGCGAAAATATCTGTATTCTCTAAGAGACACTCAATATACTCTTTCGTGTCATCTTTCGTCATATGGAATGCTTACTCGGGTCTCTTGTGTTACCTCCAAACTTCCTAGATTTACCATTTCTTTTTCTACTAAGTTTGGATTGGGCTTTTCCTCGAATTCCTCAACCTTTCTAACCTTTCTGTTTCTGTTAAGTCATTATAAGTTGTGTGGTCTCATTATGTGCCATAGTCTCAGATTCAATATTTTTATAACAAATTTTGCTGGAATAAAGAATAACGCACAAATAAATAGAGCATATTAAATAAATGGAAAAAAGTAACTTTATTGCTGAAACTCAAGAGCTTCGTAATACTAGCACTTAAACATTAAAAAGAATAGATTAAATGTTGATTAATGATCTGTTTGCACTAAGTGGGAAAAGTTAGAAAGCATGCATGTATGATCTAATTAATTTTTAGTATATTTTTGGGTTTAGAAATCATGCATATAGGCTTTTAATAATTTTGCACATTAATTTTTTAATAGATGTCATGCCTATGAAATAATTGGTAACCTGCCATTATTGTAACTTATTATAGTAATAATAATTTAATAATCTCTAAGTATGATATTTAATCTGGAATTCTAAATAAGTTGTAGCTTGTTAATAATTTAGTTGAATTAATAAGTGTTTAATAACTTTCAAACTAATTGATTAGAAATGATGCCTATAAGACTTAATATTTTCCAACATGTTAAATAGTTGAATAAATTTTGTTATGCCTATTTTTTGCCACTGTTCTGTAACATATTTAGTTACTGCCACTTAAAGATAAAATTAATAAATCTTTCTTTGCATGTTAATCTACCCTTGATTAAAATAACTAATATGCTTTTAAATCAACCTTTGCTTTTAATATTATGCTTGTTTAACTAACCTGCCCTATATTAAAATATGCTCGATGTGATTAAATTTTGAATTGCGATACACTGTCTACTGCATAAAATAAATTATCGAATTGTTAGCATGCTACTGCATTAATAATCTTCTGTTGCTGCATTAATAAAAAATTTATGCTTTGTAAATTATATATGTTCTGCCCATTATTAAACAAGTCTTATGACATAATCATTTTGTCTATAATTCACTTTGTCAAAATCATTGTTTCCACACTCTTTTCAAAATTTGGATTGAATATGATTTTTTTTTTAAAAAAAATTATATAAGTACTATCTCCTAACTTATAGTTAGTGGGAAAGCAAAAGAAATTACGAGGTCTGATTCCATTTTTTAATTAAGTCAACGCGTCCCCGGGAATACCACCTACCCATGATTTTTCAAAAGGGATTATGTGTACTTATATGTAAATATTTATGTGCTTATTTTAATCAAACTTTTCAGTCCTCTCCAAAATAAATTATTACTAATTTTCTAAGACCAACCTCAAATTAAAAGTATTTCTATGGTGGAAGAGCGCGATTATTAATATCGTGGTATCATCCCTATAAAGAAACAAACATTTTTTTTAGTTTTCAAAACTCTATTCATGACTTCCTCAATTTTCAAAACACTTTATCCTTGCATTTCATCTCTGTTTGGGTTAGTTTAATAAATAAAATTAGTTTTTTTCTTCTATATACTGGTGCATTTTCCGTCTCCTCGTTTATCTCTTAATTTGTATATATATATATATATATATATTAATTGTTTAATGTTTTTATTTTATCACCTAGTTCGCATGCTTGATTAATTAACTAATTAATAAATAGTGACCTTGATTGCTACTTGTAACCCCCACATAAATTGTATGAGATACGGTCGGGACCCATATTTATGGACCTCGAGGGATGCTTAACACCTTCCCCTCGAGGTAACTTGAACCCTTACCTGATCTCTGGTTCGTTGACTCTTAAGTTAGATTAGTTAGGTTAGATAGGTGCCCTAATGCGCCTTAATTCGTTAGGTGGTGACTCTTCATTCAAACAAACCAAAAAGAGTTGTTAGGTTGTGCACCAAAACCGGTTTGGTATAAAAATGGGGCGCGACAGAATGAAGACTCTATTGGGGATATAACTAGGTTCTTACCATTACGTGTTTCTTGCTTTATGTGGGGGTTCATGTGATTTGTGTATTTTCCTTGTTTGTTTTGCTATTTCTGTATCTAAATTGTTATTTATCTTTCCTTTCATCACTTATTTCCATGCTTAATCCCTTTCTCTTTTTCCTTATTTCTTTATTTCAATGTTTAATCCCTCCCCTTTTCCCTTATTTGTTTATTTCCATGTTTAATCATTGTCCCCTTTCCTTGTTTGTTTAATTCTCTTATGTATTTTCATGTTTATTTCCTCTTGTTTATGAATTTATTTATTTACTTTTTTCATAAACTGTCTATGTGTTACTACTTTCCATTTAATTGCTAGATGTTGTTGCTTTAATAACTGACATTCCGCTCATAATTCCCCCAATTTGGACCTTCTTCCTTCTTTTTTTTTTTTATCTTGATGTTGTGCCTTTGCACCTCTCACAAATACTCCAATTCTCTTCAAATGCCCTATTATAGAGAGTCGGCATATGCGTGGTAGAAACGGATAGTATTACTACCATGAAACCACGAGCCTTCTCGCATAGAACCTCTTCAAGTCTCTGTTTAACCAACTCTTAGAAATCTCAATAAGGCCGTACACACTACATAAACCCTAGGTGGTTTGACCCTTGGTGTCAATCCGCACAATTAGTAGCTACCTTATCGTCTAAAGGGTCCCAAAACCCTTAGACCAATTGCATATTATGTCTCAACGTGATCACCATAATTAATTTAGGTCAAACCATGCCAAAATGGGTTTAGAGATTGTTTGCTTTTGTTTGCAGTGTTATAATGACCTAGCCAGATTTTGTCAACGTTCAAATGGTTCATAGATGTGAATCCCAAACTAAGAGTATGGTGGAATAATATTAAGCGAACTCCTGAATTCGAGGTTGATCATCTTTTGGGTGGCTTAACTTCGCTCATCTCTATCACACTAGACCCTCACCTAATCAAGTCTTTGCTGAACTTTTGGGACCTGTAAGGATGCTCTTCAAATTTATTGATTTCGAACTGGTGCCAACGATAGAAGAAATTTATGGCTTCATCAACTTGTCGTACCATGAGTGTGAAATGATGGTACCCTATAAGCAATCATCAAGGAAGTTTCTAGAGAGTCTGTGAATGAAGCCCAATCCAACATTAACTTATTTAGATCTTGGGTGGATTTATTTCAACTTTTTGTATTCACGCTTCGGCCATGAAGATAGTTATTACTATTTTATTAATGAATTTGAGTGCTCCGCCAAGAGATGGAAAATATATCGCTTGAATGTCCTTACCATCGCAATATTAGGTTCCTTAGTTTTCCCTAAAGAGAGCGGAAAGATCGACACTCGTTTGGGTTACGTGGTTCAGTATTTAGCTAAAAGAGAGGGTGAACCTAGGAAATCTATAGTGCCCATGATCCTGGCGGAAATAATGAGAAGTCTATCGGCATGCGTCAATGGAAAAATATTCTTCGAGGGATGCAACTGTCTGCTACAATTGTGAGCTATCGAACACTTTCACAGACTACCTGACACGGTAGATCTCTTCCTCAGTTCTGGCAACAAGATTGATAATCACCCAAAAAGAATGGAATTATTTACCGCCCCTATAGGGATAAAAGACTGGGTGATGTATTTGAAAGGACTTAACAGTTATTGCATTCAATGGAAACTCTATTAGTTGTCCACCCTTCATGCAATAGTAAGAGGTGATGAACACTATTTCATTGAGCTTATTGGCTTAAAGGGTGGTAAACCATACGCTCCTCTTCGAATACTCCACCAATTTGGACGAACTCAAGTAATACCACTCTGATCCAACATGGATCAGTTTAAGTACGACTTTGAATCAGATAATCTGCGAGTCCACAAAATACTTCGAAGATGGGACCACGTGGTAACCATTGTTGTGGGTGCACGACGGGCCTTCTGTACACTTGAGTATTACATATGGATCTTCGCACTATCCACGTCCAGCATTGTTAGTGTGCTCAGAGGGCAAATGTTCAAACCAGAACCTGAATCAACCAAAGCTTTGGTGACTACTTTATTCTGATATAAAGCAGAAATATACAAAGATTTATTTTGGGATGTTCCTTCAAGTGGTAGCTCATCTTCATGAAAAGATATCATGGATGCCTAAAATAATTGCCCAACCATTTGGGCTACCTCCCATGAGTGATGCCACCAAGGACATAAGCTTCACCAAGAACCTTCAAAAGAGCACTCCGATGAGTTTCTAAAGATTGCAGCAATGACAGGATGAATATTTGGGATGGGGTTTTAATCAACTGCTCAACAATAGAGTATTTTTTGGCTTTCACTTTCTTCCAGACACCTTGTTCATTAAGCTCTACAATTGGTGGCTTAGATTTTCTAGAGCTACCCTGAACCAAATTCTCAGAAGTGTATATTCTCCTAGATCTAGTCACTCTTACTGCAATGTCTGTTTCCTCCACTTTTGCCTTTCCTTTTCCGTCATCCCATGGGACAGCATGGGTATCATACTTGATAGGATGAGGGGATCTAAGAACGGTGAATAGGGGCCTAGGCATGTCAACCTCTACCTCGAAAGGAGCACCTTTGCACTACAACTAGCATCTGGGTGGTAGCAGTCATTGTCTCTTCTGGCTCGAAAAACCAAATGGATCCCTCCAAATCCACCATATCACTAGCTTCTACCATATTAACCTGGTGGTTAGGAACAGGATTGTTTGCAAAATTTGGTGCAGGATCCTTGAGCTGGATGGCCTTTGTATAAATCAATATTTGAATCTTGTCTTTCAAAGCTCTACAAGCTTCAGTGGTATGACCCTTCATCCCAGAATGATGAGAAGAGATCTTGTTAGGTTTGTACCATTGTGCACGGATATGTGCTTATCATTTTGGGATGAAGGGTCATATCATTGAAGCTTGTAGAGCTTTGAAAGACAAGATTCAAATGTTGATTGATACAAAGGTCATCCAGCTCAAGGATCCTGCGCCAAAGGTTGCAGACAACTCTCTTCCTAACCACCAGGTTAATATGGTAGAAGTTGGTGATATGGTGGATTTATAGGGATCTATTTGGTTCCTCGATCCAGAAGAGGCGATGATTGCTACCTCACAAATGTCAATTGTAGTGCAAAGGTGTGCTCCTTTCGATATTGAGGTCGCCATACCCAGGCCCCCATTCACTGTTCTTAGAGCCCCTCCTCCTATCAAGCATAATACCCATGTTGTCCCATGGGATTACGGAAAAGGAAAGGCAAAAGTGGAGGAAACAGACATTACAGGAGAAGTGACTAGATCCGGGAGAATATACACTTTCAAGAATTTGGTTCAGGGTAGCTCTAGCAAATCTAAGCCACCAATTATAGAGCTTGACGAGCAAGGTGTCTGGAAGAAAGTGCAAGACAAAGAATACTTTATTGTTGAGCAATTGAGTAAGACCCCGTCCAAAATATGCATCCTGTCATTGTTGCAATATTCAAAAACTCTTTAGAGTGCTCTTCTTAAGGTTCTTGGTGAAGCTTATAGCCCTGTTGGCATCACTCATGAGGAGGTAGCCAAAATGGTTGGGCAAGTATTTGAGGCATACAGGATATCTTTTCATGAAGATGATATACCACTTGAAGAAACATCCCACAATAAAGCTTTGTATATTTCTGCTTAATATCAGAATAAAGTAGTCACCAAAGCTTTGCTTGATTCAGGTTCTGGTTTGAACATTTTCCCTCTGAGCACGTTAACATGGTTGGACATGGATAATGCGAAGATCCATATGCAATACTCAAGTGTGTAGAAGGACCGCCGTGCACCCATAGCAATGGTTACCACCCGCTCCCATCTTCTAAGTATGTTGTGGACTCGTGGATTATCTAACTCAAAGTCGTACTTAAACTGATCCATGTTTGATCGGAGTAGTATTACTTGAGTTCGTCCAAATTAGTGGAGTACTCGAAGAGAAGCGTATGGTTGAACGCCCTTTAAGCCAATAAGCTCAATTAAATAATGTTCATCACCTCTTACTATTGCATGAGGGATGGACAACCAATAGAGTTTCCATTGAATGCAATAATTGTTGAGTCCTTTCAAATACATCACCAAGTCTTTGATCCCTATAGGTGCGGTAAAGAATTCCATTATTTTTGGGTGATTATCAATCTTGTTGCCAGAACCAAGGAAGAGATCTACTGTGTCAGGTCGTTTGTGGAAGTGTTCGATAGCCCACAATTGTAGCAAATGGTTGCATCCCTCGAAGAATATTCTACCATTGACATATGCTGACAGACTTCTCATTATTTCCACCAGGATCATAGGTACTATAGTTTTCCTAGGTTCACCCTCTCTTTGAGCTAAATTTTGCACCACGTAACCCAAACAAGTATCGATATTTCCCCTCTCTTTAGGGAAAACTAAGAAACCTAATATTGCGATGGCGAAGACATTCAATCGATATATTTCCCATCGCTCAGTGGAGCACTCAAATTCATCAATAAAAGAGTAATAAATATCTTTTTGGCCGAAGCGTGAATACAAAAAGTCGAAAGAAATCCACCCAAGATCTAAACAAGTTAATGTTGGATTGGGTTTCATTCCCAGACTCTCTAGAAACTCCCTTGATGATGGCTTATAAGGTACCATCATTTCACACTCATGGTACGATAAGTTGATGAAGCAACTAATTTCTTCTATCGTTGGCACTAGTTCGAAATTAATAAATTTGAAGACCAACCTTGCAGGGTCCCAAAAGTTCAGCAAAGCCTTGATTAAGTGAGGTCTGGTGTGACAGAGATGAGCGAAGTCAAGCCACCCAAAAGATAATCAAACCTCTAATTCAAGAGTCCACTTAATGTCATACCACCACACTCTTAGTTTGGGATTCACATCTACAGCTATTTGAACGTTGATGAAATCTGGGTAGGTCATTATAACACTACAAACAAAAATAAACAAATTCTAAACTCTATTTTGGCATGGTTTAGCATAAATTAACTATGGTGATTACGTTGAAACATAATATACAATTGGTATAAGGGTGTTGGGACCCTTTAGACAATAGGGTGGCTACTAATTGTGCGGATTGACACCAAGTGTCAAACCACCTAGGGTTTATGCAGCATGTATGGCCTAATTGAGATTTATAAGAATTGGTTAGACACAGACTTGAACAGATTCTATGCGAGAAGGCTCGTGGTTTCACGATAGTAATATTATCAATTTCTGCCACGCATATGCCGACTCTCTATAATAGGGCATTTGAAGAGAATTGGAGTATTTGTGAGAGGTGCAAAGGCACAATATCACGATAAAAATAAAAATAAAAAGAAGGTACCAATTAGGAGAAGTATGAGCGGAATATCAGTTACCAAAGCAGTAACATCTAACAATTAAATGGAAAGCAGTAACACATAGATAGTGTATGGAAAGCAGTAAATAAATAAATAAATGCATAAACAAAAGGAAATAAACATGTAAATACATAAGAGAATTAAACAAACAAAGAAAGGGGACAAGGATTAAACATGAAAATAAACAAATAAGGGAAAAGGGGAAGGATTAAACATGAAAATAAACAAATAAGAAAAAAAGGGAAAGAGATTAAGCATGGAAATGAGCGATTAAAGGAAAGCAAATTATAATTTAGACACAGAAATAGCAAAACAAACAAGGAAAATACACAAAGCGCATGAACCCCCACATAAAGCACGAAACACATAATGGTAAGAACCTAGGTATATCTCCAGCAGAGTCGTCATTCCGTCGCTCCCTATTTTTCTCAAAACGGGTTTTGCTACACGACCTAACAACTCTTTTGGATTTGTTTGAATGAAGAGTCGTCACCTAACGAATTAAGGCACGTTAGGGCACCTATCTAACCTAACTAATTTAACTAAAGGGTCAACGAACCAGAGATCGAGTAAAGGTTCAAGTTACCTCGAGGGGAAGGTGTTAAGCATCCCTCGAGGTCCAGAAATGTGAATTCCGATCGTATCTCATACAATTTATGTGGGGTTACAAGGAGCAATCAAGGTCACTATTTATTAGTTAGTTAATTAATTAGGCATGCGAACTAGGTGACAAAATAAATAAACATTAAACAATTAATATAAATACAAATTAAGAGATAAGCAAGGAGACAGAAAATGCACAAGTATATAGTAGAAAAAATTTAATTTTATTTATTAAACTACCACAAAGAGAGATGAAATGAAAGGATGAAGTGCTTTAAAATTGAGGAAGTCATGAATAGAGTTTTCAAAACTAAAACAAATATTTGTTTCTTTATAGGGATGATACCACGATATTATTAATCGCGCTCTTCCACCATAGAAACTCTTTTAATTTGAGGTCGGTCTTAGAAAATTAGTAATAATTTACTTTGGAGACGAGTGAAAAGTTTGATTAAAATAAGCACATAAATATTTGCATATAAATACACATAATCCCTTTTGAAAAATCATGGGTAGGTGTTACTCCCGAGGACGCGTCGGCTTAATTAAAAAGTGGAATTAGACCTCGTAATTCCTTTTAATTTTCCACTAACTATAGGTCAAGAGATAATACTTGTATAAAAAAAAATTAAAATGTCATATTCAATCCAAATTTTGAAAAGAGTGTTGAACAATGATTTTGAAAAAGAGAAATATAGACAAAATGATTATGTCATAAGACTTGTTTAATAATGGGCAGAAAATTTATAATTACAAAGAAGAAAAAGAAATTATTAACGCAGCAGTAGAAGATTATTAATGCAGTAGCATGCTAACAATTCGATAATTTATTTTAAGCGGCAGACATTTTATCGCAATTCAGATTTTAATCACATCGAGCATATTTTAATCTAGGGCAGGTTAGTTAAACATGAGTAATATTAAAAGCATATGTTGATTTAAAAGAAAATTAGTTATTTTAATCAAGGGCAGATTAGCATGCAAAGAAAGATTTGTTAATTTTATCTTTAAGTGGCAGTAACTAAACATGTCACAGAGCAGTGGCAGAAAATAGGCATAACAAAAGTTATTCAGCTATTTAACATGTTGAAAAATATTAAGTCCTACAGGCATAATTTCTAATCAATTAGCATGAAAGTTATTAAGCTCTTACTAATTCAACAAAATTATTAGCAAGCTACAACTTATTTAGAATTCCAAATTAAACAACATACTTATAGATTATTAAATTATTATTACCTTCAAAAAATGCAATAGTGGCAGGTTACCAATTATTTCATAGGCATGGCATCTATTAAAATCTAATGTGTAAAAATATTAATAGCCTATATGCATGATTTCTAAACCCCAAAATAAACCAAAAAATAATTAGATCATATAGGCATGCTTCCAACTTTTCTCACTTAGTGCAAACAAATCATTAAACAACATTTAGTTTGTTCAAATCTCATACATGATAAAGATTATTCAAAACCAAAACAAGGTGGCAATCAATGCAAAAGTCATTTTGGAAAAACTTCAGAATATGGCAAACATCCATATATATTCAAGAAAAATAGCTATGTTTTATTTTTTTTCATGTTATATGGATATAATTAGACTATAAATAGCAAAGTGTTATTTACAAATAAATAAATAAAATTATATTTTTAATATAATAAATAAATATTAAATAGGAAAGTAATTATTGAGTGCCTAATTAATTATGGCAGGCACATTTATGATCTTTTTCCATGTTTACCATCATCAAATTTTTTCTCTTTCATCAATATTCATACATCACATATTTTCTGATTTTTCCTCCAAATTCAATTCAAAATTCAAGATCCTTTACATCACTGCAGTAATTATACATCACATATTTTCTAATTGCATATTTATCTCGTTTTTATGAGCATTATATATCTACACATCTACACTTTCTACTATTTTCATAGGGTTTTGATTCAAGAGGAAAATGAAATTGAGATTTGTATGCTTTATTTTTTTAGTTTAATGTCATTTACTTATCTATCTCAACACATGTATTGTGTACCATTGTCTGCTTGTATTGAAATTGTCAGAAAATTTGATTTCGTATGTATATAGTTGTTAAAAAATGAGTACAAGAAGAACATGAACAAAAAAGAGATTGAGGGTTCTTTGATTGTCAATTTTGTATATAACTTAACATAGACATTTGTATTATTATATAACCACAAGTTGAACTGTTGATCTATGAATACAATTATATTTGAATACATAAGTACTTTGTCAAATTTAAAAAGTTGATTAAGGAATTCAAGTATAGTTGGATACATCAATACTATATTGTTGGCCTTTTCAAAATTTTATTTACAAGAATACTTATACAGTTTGATACCCACAAATTGTATCGTTTTTGCTCGTTTGTCTAATGTATTCATATTTTTGCTTAACAACAATGTTGAAATGTATCCATATTTATATACATAGATACTTGTATTGTTATATAAGCACAAGTTGAAATGTTGATTTGTGAATACAGTTATATCTAGATAGATAAGTACTATATCCAAGATAAAAAATTGATTAGGGAATACAAGTATAGTTGTATTCAACGTATTCATTTTTGTGTTTAACAACAATGTATTCATTGTATTTTATATTGGTGTATTCATTTTTGTTTAACAACTGGTGTATCTATTGCCATGTAGTTCACCTATTCAAAATCGAAATACTTAACCTTCATTCACAAATTCAACAATTTGCTTACATAGAAAACTTGAATTAACAAAAAAAAACTTATTAATACCTTTACAACACCAGAGTAAGAAATATGGAGACAACAAGAAAATTGAGTATGATGTATCACAATTTTTGTTAAACTAATAAAGAATATGACCTGATATATCTTTAAATAAGTAATTTTTAGTTATAAAGTTAATTATGGGAAGTTGCTCATTGTATGGACGTAATGTAAGGATAGTGGGTTATATTTAGAGTCAATTCCTTATTTAATTTGTTGTACTTAAAGATGTATTAATGTATAAATAAAAAAATAAAAAACGAATACAAAAATACAGCAAAAAAGTAGATATAAATTAGTAGTCATTTATTGTAAATAACATACTTATAGCTATTGGTATTCATTAACCCTATAAATATAGTTATTTTTGTAAGTTGCTCCATTATATATGCTAAAGGTGATTTTAGGTCGAAGAAATTAAGTTATTAGATTTAGAAACAAGATAATTATATTCAAAAGATCAATTAATCTTAGATGCATCCGCACATAATTAAATGAATAAAGAAAAGCAGTTAGCACATATAACCTCTCCCCCTTAGAGGATCCCACAAATATTTCATATATATCTATGGAGAGTTAGAAGAGCTAATACAACTATTACATGACTGAATAAAAATTATACAAATATGACAAATACGAATGTAAATAGAACTAAATCCCGTCCGGAATTCCATCCCTGGCAACTCTTCAAACTAGAACTCAATGTTACACACCCTGCTAAACGGAAGAAATCAATACAACACAAGTATAATACAAAGCACACATAATAATATATATTTTAATGTACCCAGGCAGAATAGGGCATACACACAATAATTCAAGCAACATATTACGCACATACAATCACACATATAGAAAAGGAGAAGAGAACTGACTCGGATGCTTCCTTTTTATTTTATTCATACACTTAACTTGTGAATAAAAGTAAATAACATTGCTGCAAACAGAAAGTTAAAATACATAAAATCACTAACCGTTTAAGCAGTTTAATTAAACAACAATGAAGACAAGCTTAATCCAATTATCGACACGAACACCGCAAAACCGAATAAAGAAAGCACCTCTTAGAATGTTCACCGGACTTCTTTTAGAGTAGAGAGTACTACTTTTTTTTGGTTCAAAGTGTTGAAGCGTATCTAAATAAGAATGAGGGTCTATCTTTATATAGTCCAAGAATGGACTGGCATAGAAGGAAAAGAATATAATTCCACCAATTAAAAAACAATTTTCCTTATTTAAAAGGAGGCCAAAATCAGTCCGCAAGTATAAGGAAAGGAAACAAATTAAAATTTTAGCTACCAAAAATAAAGACTAAAAAGATAATTACTAATGCCTCGTGATTCGGTCAAAATTTTACCAAGAATAGAACAAGTACGAATTTGTCTACAAATAAATAAGGCAAGGAGGTATTAATTTAAAATCAGCAAAAATAAGTTTAAAAGGAAAGAAATAACCATCACAAGAATTAAAACTCACATGCTTTATTTACTAATTAATGTCTTACCGTAGGCAAAGAGAGGATTCCAGTAAATTAAGCATAGACAACAACAATTTATGGAAGACTAAATCTCGTCCTCAGAGCAAGAGAAAGCCTTGAACAAGTTTATAATTATTTTAGCAAATTAAGAAATTAGTCAAGATGCTAACTTAGCCAAATATGAGAAAAAAATAATATCAGATTGACCTGTTTACACACAATATTAAGGCATTAATTGACTAAGAGCAATATCTCGATAATTAAGGAAAATCAAATAATTATTTTAGGGAAAATAATACGGTCCTTGATTAATTATGGCCAAAACAATGATTTATAAGGAAGAAACCAGTCAAGGAAATTCACAAAATAAGTTCTCTCATATATAAACAAAGAAATATGAAACCCACCGGTTAAGAGTTCAAACTTATCAACAGACTTCATAACTTGACCACAAGCAGATAGCAATATGAATTTGAGCAGAAAATCATAACCTTTTCTCTTAAGAAATCATGAATTGACATATAATATTCTAAGTATAATGTTCAACTAGTTGCACATGAACTTGAGCAGAAGAAACAATATAAAACAAGCAACCACACATTAGAGTTCGAGATTCTTAAAATAAACATTGAGGCAAACAACCTACAGATCGCATTTTCATACCAACATGCATAAAGACTTGAGCTTGATAAAAGAAAGATGTACCGGTCACTTTTTTTCCATTTTGGTCCTTGGTCGGAACCTTGTAGTGAGCATCTTATCGTTGTTGTTGATTTCGTAGCCACTGCCAGGAGCTTTTTTCGCTAGTCCAGAGCTGCTGGTTGTCGCCGGCTGCTACTGCTCTTTCGCTGGTGGCTTCACCAGTTGCCGGACTTCCCCAAGAAAGGGAGGAGAGGGACAAAGAGTTTCGCTAATCGGCTGGTTCCCACCGGCTGTTTATCGGAGCACTGTTGGTGTCGTTTGCCGGCGGCTACTGCTGCCTCGTTGTTGTCGCTCATCCTCGCCGGAAAGAGAAGAGAAGAGGCGAAGGGGCTTCGCCGGCTGGAGGCGCCGATGTTAGCCGGTCACTGGCCTGAACAACAATGTCTTTGTTGTTGTTGTCCAGGCGGCTGCTGGCTGCTCGTCCTCGCTGGCCGCTGGACAGACGAGGAGAAAGAGGAGACGGGGGGAAGAAGAGAAGGCGAAGGGGAAAGACGACTGGAGAGAGAGGCGGCTACCTCCAGTGGTTCGCCGACTGCGCTGGCCGGAGAAGAAAATCGAGAAGAGAGATTGGGAGGTGCGGCAGATTTTGGAGAAGAGAGGAAGAGAGTTAATGAAAATTTTAGGGTTGACGTCTTTTTTAGATTGAAATAGGAAAGTTAGAAGACTTGATCTCATCCGTTGGATAATTTGTGATGAACGCTCATGATTTAAAGTTGAGGAGATGTAATGAGATGAGTGGTCAGGATTTAAGGATGAGGCTCTTAGGTTTGGGTTTGAAATGGCTAAAATTGAAATAATAATTAAATTAAACAGGCTAGAATTGAAATGAATAGGTGGCTATAATCGAAATAAATTGGAACTGAAAAGAATTAGAACAAAACAGGCTGAAATTTAAATGATTTGGTGGAAATTAAGCAAATGTTATTCAATTTGTAAAATACCACACACATATAAATTAAACACAACTAAGTTTTAAAACATTTAAATAAATAAGTAAAGTAATTATTTCAAGTTTAACTATCGATAAATATAATAATAATAATTATTATAATAATTTTGGCAAATTATAAATAATAAAATATATACTTATTTAGACATAATTGATTGAGAATTTAAACACGTAATATGTTCTAAAATACGTACTTAATCGAATAGCTCTCCCGAAAGGGTTATAGGTCGGCAAAATCGGGTGTCAACACCTTTCACATACAACCAGATCCTTTCCTCCTTACTTCCCAAAATTTGGGTAGCATAGCGAGACAACGTATGAAACTTAGCCGCATGCAACATACATACCGACTTACTCAAGTGCTAAAAATTCATCCCTTTTTGCAGTATTTGAGAGTACAAGGTACATACTTCTCTAAGAATAGAGCATGGAACTTAGCCCAATTTAGTGGAGGCAAAACTGGCGAACAACACTCCAAATGAGCCCAACATCACTACTTAACATCCCCCCTACAACTGAAAAATAACAAACTTCACTCCATGTTGTTGCACAATACCCGGCTTATGCAACTTTCATAACAATTTAAGATGAACTCAAAAGCATCCTTACTCTCAGCACCATGAAACGACAAATGTTTCATCTTTAGAAACTTGGTCAACAACTTATAATCAGTATTTATCATGGCATGGACTAATATTGGACGGAAGAACACATTAACACCTGATGCTTCATCCATTCTAGAAGAAGTGGTAGAAATGAGATGAGCATTTGGAACCCGAGTAACCAATAAGTAGGAGTGGCTCTAGTACCCGTTATCCCACCTAAGAAGGCTAGCGCTTTCTAAACAATATTAGAAGTCACAAGGTGAGGGACAGCACCCCTAAGATATGATGTCATATCAGGTTTAACACCCTCCTCAAACTATACATCTACATCCTCTTCAACATGAGCCTAGGTAATGGAAGGGTCACCGGTCTCGGCCTAGTCATTGCTTGAGCTCTACCTCAGGTGTTGCTCTTTCTCTACCTTGTCTCTTTCCTTGCCCTCACACTATCATGACAAACTTTTACTTGTTGTTATATGCATTGTTTTGTGTTACTGTATTGTAGTGATCTGTTTACATTCATATCTTGGATTGGCCGTGTGATCCTACCAATATAATGTAGTTTGTGTATCGATATTGCACCAGTTCTTTTCTTATTGAGTACATGGCATCTTTCACCAGCTGATCTGAGACTTCAATTGAGGGATGTTTGATTTAGAATCCAAGGGTGAGTTACATCTTCAGGCTACCAAGGATTCCTCTACTTTTCTTCTCCATCTTTTCGGACAAAAACATTCGACTTCAGTTTTATGTTTAGTTATCAAGGTTCCACCCCTTGTCTTAGTTATTAGAATTTTGGTATCCTGACTTTCCATTCTTAGGGATTATTTTCCGTGTTAAATGTTTAGGTTATTGGGTTGAGTTTATGGGGACTTAATTCTCTAGTCTAAAACTATTTTCTTTATTTTAAATTATATACTAGGTTTTTATGAATGATGTTAAGTTGGTTGGCTTCATGTTAGCTTTTTCTTTTTCCACTGGGTGGCTTAGTATGGGTGTCACTCATGATGGTCAGGATCATGAAAAATTTGGTGTCAGAGCCCTAGGTTCATTGATATCGTAATACAAAAATGAATAAAGTCCTATGGAATGGTACAGGTCTGTCTATACTTTTCTGCAAGAGGCTACATAACTTTAGGAAATTTTCTTTGTTTCTTCCTTCATGATATGACTTGATTCCAACTGGTATCTGATGATCCAAATTTGTATCTAACTCTTCCACTCTTTTGTCAATAGATGGTTGACACTAAACATAACGACACAAGGGTAGTAGCTCCAGCAGTAGAACAAGCAATTACGCCTGTAGCAAGGGGATGTGGCACGAGACAGAGGAAGAGGTAGGGGTAGAGCCAGAGGAAGGGCAACACCCGCTAGAGGTGGAGCTCAAAATGTGAATGTACCATGGGAAGCGACCCCACCCCCACCCCAAGATCCTATGAAGGAAGAAGCTGAGATTGAAATAAAGAATGATATTAAACTAGAGGTGAGGAAATAGACTAGGATTGCATGTCTTCCCCTTATGAATGCCTGGACTATTCGACAAGTACTAGCCTATTTGAGTGGGTTGGCAGGTACTACATCCACTTCTATGGTTCAAACTACTCAAATTAAGTCACCCAAACTGTTGATGTTACTATTCCTAAGGTGGATGGGGACTGGGGTACTGACGCCTTGTTTTTTCCATTGCTCAGCCTTGTGATGAATAGTACATAACATGAGCTATTGACCAAGTTTTTTAATCTTAAGCCTCTAGTATTTCATAGTTCTAAGGGTGAGGATGTGTTTGAGTTCATTTCGGATTACTATGATAGGCTTCATAAGTTAGGCATTGCGCAACAGCATGGGGTTAAGTTTGTGACTTTTCAGCTTCAAAGTGAGGCAAAGTAGTAGTGTAGAGTTTATGTGAAATGTCGTTCGTCAGTCTTACCTCCATTGACTTGGCATAGTAATTTCATGTCTTGTTCTTGGAAAAGTAATGTGCCTCGTACCTTAAGAGATATGAAGAATGATGAGTTTATGGCTCCTGATTAGGCTAACATGATTTTACTTATGAGGCTAAGTTACAAGCCCTATATCGATATGTTATGCAATTGGTGAGCACTGAGGAGGAGATGATTCGGTTGTTCGTTAAAGGTTTGAGTTCTAAATTGCAAGTCTTGTTTGTGAATATGACCTCTGTATGTAGGTGTTTTAATGAGGTGTTTAACTTCATGAAAAAGGTATAGGGAGTTCGACAGGCTGGGAAGGAGAAGACATTAGCAAAGAAGTCTAAGAATATGGGTAACTGCAGTGGTTCATAATCTAGAGGGTTAGGTTAGAAAGTACATTCACCTCGTCCTATTCAGTCATCTATGTCTATTACTACTGGTGGTCAAGGGGTTTATTATGCATCAACCAACATGCCTTCACTTGACCATGGTTGTTTCCATAATGGTGAGTTCGGTCACTTTAAGAAGGAATGCTCCAGCCCACAGATAGATAGTTGGTCAAGTTCAACAGCAAACTAGACCAATGGTTCCGACGAGTGGAGGTAATCATGGTAGAGGACGTCCACTGGGTGGGTGAGGAGGTAATCAGGGAAGCAGTGGAGGCCAAAGTAATAATAATATAGTGAGAGGAGTGGTGTATCCCGGAAAGAGGGTTTCTCATAATGATGACAAAGCTCAGTGTTATGCGTTTCCGAGTAGACCAGAGTCTGATGATTCATATGTTCAGATTACATGTATTTTTCATGTCTATGATCGGATGGCTAATGTGTTGCTTGATCTAGTTTCTACTTATTCTTATGTATTTATGACTTTTGCTCTAAGATTTAATATGATTTGTGATACCCTTGATGCCCCTTATATGTGTTGTTATCCCTATTGGAAAGACGTTTGTAGTAACCCATGTGTATAAAGATTTTTCTATAATGTTTATAGGCATATAGACTCATGTAGATTTGTTCATATTAGATATGCTAGACTTTGATGTGATATTAGGTATAAATTGGTTGTCTACCTATTTTGATCTCTTAAATTGTAATGCTAGGACAATGACTTTAGAGATCCCCGGGAGGGAAAGGTTAGAGTGGAAAGGGGTTTACAGGCCTAAGTCATTAAAGATCATATCTTTCCTTTGGGCTAGCAAACTAATAGGGTAGGGTGGTGTCACAACCCAAAGTATAACCTAGTCGTAACATGGAGTATAGAACCTCGAGAGGCCTACACAAGCCACTTAGCATACATCATACAAGATAATAGAAATAAAGATCTCAAATGAAACCTTATATCATAAGCGAGTTTGAAAAAGAGAAAGTCTAATATAAGTCTTAATAAGCCATCTAATGCACCAATAGAAGTGGTTGCGACGTAACACATACACTACGTACAAAGTCTGAAAACTGAAATGACATAAAGCTATAAAATTGTGTAATGACCCTCCAGTTCATTTTATAAATTAAAGAA
>NW_006238940.1:967567-1024297 GCF_000226075.1 Solanum tuberosum | reverse complement strand
GCCATCATGACTTGAGAAATCGGGTCGTGACAAATTGTCTCGACCCTCAGATCATGAGGACTCACCAATCTTTAAAAGTCAAATGGATCAACTAGCCACGAGTGTGAGAGGTAGGAGCGACAGACCATACATTATTAAACAATGCAGGCACAAGTATGCATTAGTACATGAAATGTACTAAGTATAATAGCAATGCATAAGAGTTATGGAATCATGCTAAAAGGACTTTACATGACATGCAATAACCAAGTTAAATCAAAAGATAAAAGGTTAGAAAAACACAACTCATAATCATGGTCAATGCAGACTTAACATCTTTAAAACACTTTATAAGATACTTCAGAAGTAACCTTAGTTAATTATTGTGGGAAGTTTATCATTTAATTGACATAGACCATGTGAGCTATAACATGGACACCAATGTACTACTCTCACACCAAAAAGAGAGTATCCTAATTGCCAAGGTAAGGCCCATGAGTCTTAGCTAAGGTGGATCCACTAGCTAATGTCTATCTGAGACAACATCCTATGGTGGATCATAGTTAGGGAAAAGGAGATTGCTACTAGAGATCTGATCTTTAGCAACGGGAGAGCCTCCATCTCAATATCCTCTCGGTGCTAAGTATAAATCCCACAAAATAGTCATTAATCATATTCATAAGATCAGTCATGGAAAAGTACAATTAAGATACTGATCCAGGATATAAACAACATTAAGTAGCTCCTTAGACCATGTGTGAGAAAACCTTTCACCATCCATGATCTTTTCATTATAGCTTTATAAGGCCTATTGTCACTAACTTCATACTAAAAGTGTCGTACTACTAGTGGACATAGTTTTAAAAGCTTGATCTATAATCATTGATGGCATATCCGGATACCATACTAATCAAGACCTAATTTAGAAAAATAGTCCCAAAGCATTAATGGCAAATTTAGATGTCATTCACGTCATGTGGCCAAGCTTCATAGAATAGATAAATTCATCTATAAGATTATTTGAGTCATAAACTTTTCTTTCATAAAACATGCATAATTTCTATAAATCATAGTTCATAAGCTTCATCATGTATTTATAACCTAAAAATCATGGATCATGTCTAGGTTCATATAAATTCAACTAAAATCATGCAAATACTTTCAAATCATGCATTAGAAGATAAGAAACAAGTAATTGAATCATAATTGAAAAGAACCCATGAATATTCAATAAAAACCCTAACTTTGAATTGAGAATTCAACTTGTTAAACTTGAAGATTTTAGGAACCCTAGGGAGGAAAGGACTCCATAGGTTAATACTAACATACCTTAGTTATCAATTCCCAATATCTATGGTGAATTGGAGTTCTTGAAGTGAAACCCTAGTTTCTTCTTCCTTAGCCTTAGAGAGGATTTGGGGGGGTGATTTTGGAGGGAAATTTAAGTGAATGATTTAGAATGGGTAGTTTTAGGACTTAATTCACTTATATAGGTCCTGAAATAGGGGTTAAAACGATATAGTTTAGGTACCAAACACATAGGGAAAAGACTAAAATGACCTTAACTTAAAAGTTGACGGGTGATCGATAAGGACCCCTAAATGGTCCGTACAGAGCGTCACGACCCATTTAGGGCCCTTAGTTTCTTGGCAGCCTTTAACGGCTAGACCACCTCCCTAAACAGACTATTTAGGGTTCAGTGAAGGGTCCCTGGCCTGTTTTAGGCTTGTGGTCCTGCCCGTTAACCCACTTTAACCTTTTTGAAGCCTAAGGTGTTACAATATCTCCCCTGGGAATATTCTTCCTCGAATGGAACTCAAGCTACCACGAAGAGAGTAGGAGAGAAACTACTTACCCAACATGAATGCAACTTCATCAAAATGCACATAACCAAGGAGGTACATTGACTCCAAGCAAAACATATTCAAAACATCATTTCATACTACATACATGCAAATCATACTAAATGCACATAATCATGAAGCAATCAATCAAGCTAAATCATATCTTCAAAAATTAAATTTTTTTCATGAGCATGCATGCATGAGGAAACATGAGAATGACTAAGTCACAAGAACCCTAAAGAGTGAATCATAAGGGACTAGTGCCTCAAGCTAGACCCGAATATAACTAAAAGAGATAGGGATACTAAGACATCACATCTCCTCCAGCCTTTGACATACCAAACCATAGAAAAAAACCCTTTCAACAATTTAAATTGTCCCACACAACAACAATGAAGAACATTATCTCTCCCTTGGAAGCAAACCTCGCTATCAATCTCCCTCAATCCAAGCATAGCATCAAAGTCTTAACAACTACTGAACTATCGACAATAGTAAATACTTAAGATGTTTTATCAAGGATTTCAAGGGTGACCTCAAACACATAAACCATACATGGTGTCATACCATATCAATCTAAACACACAATATAAAACAATGCATAACCACAAATTAAAAGACCATAACTTACCAATTACCGTATTCGGGGAACCCTCATGATCTTCTCAAGTCTGAAGAACATAGAACCTATCTTGCTTCAAAACACTTGCACCAAAACCACTAAGTTGAACTTGCCTACCTTCCCTTCTCTAAGCGGTAAGAAATTGGCAATCTCTCATTTTGTGACCACTCTTTTCACAACCAAAACATACATTAGAACTGGCTAGACACTCACTACTATTGTTTCTTCCACACCTCTGACACTTGGACACCATTTGCTCACTAGAACCTTTACCTTGAGAACGATTATCTCCACCGAACCTTAAATGTGAAAAATCACTATTATCTTTTATTTCCCTCTTTGATACCTAGTCTTCTCCTTAAGTTTTTCTTCTTCGATTTGTTGTGCATGAACCATCAACTAAAAGACATCCATATCCTTAACAAGCATGGCAGTTAGGCATTCTTTGACCACCAGGTCGGAAGCACGCAACACAAATTTACTCATCCTTGCCCTTGGATCAGTAACCATAGTTGGAGCATATTTGGACAATTGTGTGAATTTCAATGCATACTTTTTCGCACTCATATTTATTTGACGAAGGTTAATCAACTCAAGTACCTTTGCCTCCCTTATCTCAAGGGAAAAGAACCTATCAAGAAAAACGACCTTAAATTTCTCCCAATTAAGAGGACCATCATAAATTTCACTCTCTTCCTTCCATTGATTAAACCAAACTTGAGCAACAGTTTTGATTTGGTAAACGCCCAATTCCGTATTTTCTATTGGAGTGATACCCATAATCTCTACAATCTTATGAACCTTGTCGATGACCTCTTGAGGATATTCCTCAACTTTAGAATCAGAGAACTCCATGGGATTCATCCTAGTCAAGTTCATCACCCTTGTTAACGCCATACTCACCCTTGGGTTCATGGGAGCCACAACCTCCCTATTTGCTTGAGCTGTCATAGCTTGGTCTAATGCGGGAAATGAGGTTCGAAACTCATCATTCGTCACTTGCTTGAACAAAGGGTCAGCCAAAACTTGAGGAGCTTCTTCTTCCACATTCTCATTCACATTCCTTCTAACACATGCTCTTTGAGGGGCCATATCGTGAAAAGGATCGAACACGATTAAGGAGAAGATCTTTCTAGAAATAGACTTTATGGAACAACTTTTATATAATGAAAGAAATAAAGTTTCCCAAATATCATATACCATTTTATTCATAAATGTGGCACGCTAAAGATTCATGAACAAGACTCTACTCGACGTAGCTTGTGAGACATCCTAGGACATTTCTAAGCCTTGTGCTCTGAATACCAAGTTTGCCACGACCCAAAGTATACCATAGTCGTAACATGGCATATAGAACCCCGAGAGGCCCTACACAATCCACTTAGTATACAGCATACAAGATAATAGAAATAAATATTTCAAATGAAACAGTCTTATGTCATAAGTGAGTTTGACTAAGCGGAAGTCTAATATAAGTCTCAATAAGACATCTACTACATCAATAGAATGGGTTGGGGCGTAATCCATACACCACATACAAAGTATGAAAATTAAAATGACATAAAGCTATAAAAGTGTCTCGGTCCTAGGATCATGCAAACTCACCAATCTTCAAAAGCCAAATGGATCAACTAACCACGAGTGTGAGAGATAGGAGTGTCGAACCCTACATTATGAAATAATGCAGGCACAAGAATGCATTAGTACATGGAATGTACTAAGTATTATAACAATGCATAAGAGTTATGAAATCATGCTAAATGGACTTTACATGATATACAATGACCAAGTTAGATCAAAAGATAAAAGGTTAGAAAAACACAAGTCATAACCATGTTCAATGCAAGCTTAACATCTTTAAAACACTTTATAAGATACTTCAGAAGTAACCTTAGTTAATTATTGTGGGAAGTTTATCATTTAATTGACATAGACCATGTGAGTTATAACATGGACACCAATGTACTACTCTCACACCAAAAGGAGAGTATCCTACTTGCCAAGGTAAGGCCCATGAGTCTGAGATAAGGTGGATCCACTAGCTAATGTCTATCTGAGACAACATCCTATGGTGGATCATAGTTAGGGACAAGGAGATTGCTACTAGAGATCTGATCTTTAGCAACGGGAGAGCCTCCATCTCAATATCCTCTCGGTGCTAAGTATAAATCCCACAAAATAGTCATTAATCATATTCATATTATCATTCATGGAAAAGTACAATAAAGATACTGAGCCAAGCTATAAACAACATTAAGTAGCTCCTTAGACCATGTGTGAGAAAACATTTCACTATCCATGATCTTTTCATAATAGCTTTATAAGGTTCATAGTCACTATCTATGTACTAAAAGTGTCCTACTAGGGAATAGTTTCTAATGCTTGATCTATAATTATTGATGGCATATCCAGATACCATACTAATCAAGACCTAATTTAGAAAAATAGTCCAAAAGCATCAATGGAAAATTTAGATGTCATTCACGTCATGTGGCCAATATTCATAAAACATATAGATACTTTCATCTATAAGCTTACTTGAGTCATAAACATTGCTTTCATAAAACATGCATAATTTCTATAAATCATAGTTTATAAGAGTCATTATGTGTTCATAGTCTAGAAATCATGGATCATGCATGGGTTCATTTGAATTCAACTCTAATCATGTAAATACTTTCAATTCATGAATTAGAAGATAAGAAACAAGTAATTGAATCATAATTGAAAAGAACTCATATAGATTGAAGTTAGAAGTTTTGTAGGGCTTGGTAGATATTATCACAGGTTTGTGAAGAACATCACTTCCAAAAAGTTGACTCAAAAAGAGGTATCGTTCGAGTGGTTAGAAAAATGTGAAGAGAGCTTCCAAAAGCTCAAGTAGGGAGACGGGATTCTTGGAATGTGATAGGAATACGGGGTAGACTAAATCATTGGGTACATGTTTTTGATAGTAAATTCATTGAGTATTTGTGACTAGGCTAGACTTTAAGGGGGATAAGCTCTCTCTCGAGCAACTTACCCCATTTCAAATGCGTTCCTCTCGGACACCCTTTTGCCGCATGAAGAACAACATACGCCTTAAACCCACTCGCTCTCTTGAGCTGAGTGTGTGGACATGGGACTAGGGTTCACTATCTCGAGCTGAACCTCATGTCGACCCACTCACACTGGCCATCAATCTAGTGGTCTTAGTTTTATGACCTCTCTCTCGAGCAAGCCAAAAACACATAAATAAACTTGTATTTGCAACTACAAATTCATTAAATTCATCCACAACCACTGAACGAAATCACATTTAAACTACAAATAGATTATCAGCAAGCATGACCCAACAACTAATCTAACCCATATTCACAAAATCACACCCCAAGAATTGGGGTTTTAGCTACGCAAGTAAAAGAGATAAAGGCGTATACCAATATCAGTTTCCATCAATGGGTATGCAAGATTAAGTCTTAAAACAAGCCAAAAGTGAATAATCCAAGAGACCCAAGTCCAATTTCTTGAAGATGAAACCCTTGAGAGCTCCAAGTTCTTCAAAACCCTCTCCAAAACTTAGAGAGAATATCTCCAAAACTCTGTCTCAAAATTAATAATCTAAAAACTAGGTAAAACGAGGTAAAATTTGCTGCTAAGAATAAAAACTGAACTAGTATTTATAGTTTTCAGAAAATGTGCTCTGAAGGATCTTTCGGCAACGTTAGTGGGAATCGCCGATGCATTCGGCGATCCGCCCTTTGGTCTACTTCGTCGCCTTTCATCAGTTGCCTTCAGCATCTTTGTGTCCTGGATAATTGGGAGATGTAGCACTGCTTCACGGAGTCGCTCGGCGATACGCCGACTACTTCTTTTCAACGCTGATTTGCTCATTTCCTTCAGGGCTTGGCACATTGGAACAAAAGGCGAATATGTGATCTATTGGCGATTCTCTGAATGGGTTCGATGATTCGCAGATCTTCATTTCTTCGTTCGTTTAGCTTCCTTTGCTCCTTTTTGCTCGATAGTGTCCATGCTTTCCCTCGAACTTCAAACACCTGAAACTTAAAGGCTTTTTATTAGATATCGAGGTAAAACATGCATTTGAGGACACTAATTTCATCAAAATATAGCCCAAAATGGGTCCAAATCATGGACTCATCATGGTGGCGCATTCAGCCGGAAGAAAGTTAGCATGGGCAGTTTAGCTTGCTTAGGGGTGTCTAAGCGACATTTGGCCTGAGAAATTCATAATTTGGAGACTAAGTACATTCGGTTGAGAATATCTATGAGAGGTGGGTTGTTAGCCAGTATTGAGGTTAAGCCTACATTCATAGAGGAAATCAAGGCTAAAGAACTGTAGAATGAGGAATTCGTTAAGCTTAAAGGTAAGGTGAAGTTTAGGGAGACCCAAGACACTACTCCTGAGGAAGATAATATGGTCAATTTTAGAGGAAGGATTTGTTTCCCTCGTGTTGGTGACTTGATCCAGAATGTGTTGGCAGAGTCTGATGATTCACGTTATTCTATTCATTTGGGTGTGACCAAGATGTATAGGGATTTGAGGCTGCTTTATTGGCGTCCTAGGATGAAGAGAAACATTGCAGAGTATGTTTCTAAGTGTCAGAATTGTCAATAGGTAAAGTATGAACATCAAACGCCTGCATGTTTACTTCAGAGGATGCTCATTCATGATTGGAAGTGGAAAAAGATAGCAATGTATTTCATGGTGGACTAGCCATGACTTTGGTTAAATAGGATTCGATGTAGGTTATTGTTGACAGGTCTACTAAACCAGCCCATTTCATTTCAGTTAGAGTGGATTACAACTCTCATTAGTTGGCAAATATTTAGGTCAAAGAGGTAGTAAGGTTGTACGGGGTACCCCTTTCTATCATTTCAGACTATGTCAATCAATTTACTTCAAATTTTTGGGGTAAGTTTCATGAGGAATTGGGCACTCAATTCACTTTTAGTATAGAGTTCCATCCACAGACTGACTAACTGCAGTCAGAGAGGACTATTCATGCATTGGAAGATATGTTGAGGACGTGTGTAATTGATTTTGGAGGCATTGGGATCAATTTTTACCCTTATGTGAGTTCTCCCATAATAATAATTATCACTCCAACAATTATATGTCACCATTTGAGGGACTCTATGATAGGGGATATAGATTTCCCATATGATGATTTTTGGTTAGGGATGTGAAACTTTTGGGTGCTTATTTGGCTAGGGAAGCTCAGGAAAGTGTGAGAGGGAATCGGGCTATGTTGTTGGCAGCTCAGAGTAGGTAGAAGAAGTATTCAGATCGCAAGGTAAGAGACATGGCTTTTTAGGTTGGTGATCAGGTTCTTTTTAAGGTGTCACCTATGAAAGGAGTCATGTTATTTGGTAAAAAGGGTAAGCTTAACCCTCGTTACATTGGTCCATTCGAGGTTCTTTAAGGTGTGTGGTCAATTGATTACAGGTTAGCACTGCCACCTAATCTATCTGGGTTCATCCAGCATTTCATGTGTCTATGATAAGGAAGGACCATGGGGATGGAGACTACATCATTAAATGACACTTAATTGTGTTGGACAAGGAATTGCAGTATGAAAAAGAACTGGTTATGATTCTTGATCGGGATGTTCAAAAGTTGTGTAAAAGGAGATAAAGTCAGTAAAGATCCAGTGAAAAAGTTGTCTAGTTGAGGAGGCTATTTGGGAGATAGAAAGGTACATGCGATAAAAGTACCTTGACTTGTTTGAAGATCCAGGTACTACCCTATTTTCTACTTTAGCCCATTTTTTCTTGTTTGATCACTCTGGGATGGGTGATGAGTAAATTGGTATCTATTGTAATGACCTGACCGGTCATTATGAGTATGCCAATAGTGAAAGAATTTAGGCCAAAAAACTTTCCAATTAGTAACTTAAACTTTTTTTTGCTAGGATAGGCTTAGACAGAATCTGATCTAGGTGAGGTCTAGGGACATCCGGTAATTAGGTAGGGTGTGGTGTTGAGGTTTGGTTGATATTTTCTTGTAGCAAAGATATTAAGGATTTCATATGACTTTTCAAAATTGAATTCATGTAAGTATAACTACAACAATTGATCTTGGCATGAAAGGTATGTGTCGGGACACAAGAAAAGGGGTTATGTTGTAAAAAAAGCCTTTCTCCAGAGTTTGAGTCTCTAATGGCCTGTCGAGCACGCTATAATGCGAGGTGTCCAACTATAGCGAGGCTCAGAACGCTATAGCGGGGTTAATTTCTGCTATAGTAGGGTGAAAGGGATTTTATCACAGAAATAACCCCCAAAACCCCCATTTTGTGCACTTTGTGTTCTTAGATTCGGGAGAGGCGATTTTGGGTATTTTGCACTTGTTTTTCCACGAAATTATTGGTAAAGGTAAGAACTTTACTCCCCAACCTTATGCATTAATTGTTAAGCCTTAGAATCTAGGTTATTGCCCTTGGGGGAGGTTTTGACATGATCTAATGATGGAAAAAGCCCTAATTTGGGAAAGATGATCATATTTTGGCCAGTGTTAGGATTTGTTGATAATCTGAGTCAGTTAATAGACCATTAGTGATTGATTATTGTTTATGTTGTTTGTTTTAGACCAAGAACAAGCCAAGGCACGTCACAAGGGGAAAGCTCAGGTTATTTAGAGTTTCCAAGATGCTTGATTCGAGGTAGGTGATGATTGTATATTTTTTATTTATGCATGTGTACTGCTTTGTAGTATCATTTGTGCAATGCATAGTAGGGAGACATACAAAATTACATCATATAGGTAATATCGTGCAATGAACTTGTTATTGTGACTTGTGGTTATCAAATGGTATTGTTCATTGTGTTATGTGATTGTGCATGATTGTTTGAGATTATTGGCTGGCTCGTAGGGCTGGGCATTCGGTATTTCGGTTCGGTTTCGGTTTTTTTTTTTCGGTTTTTTCGGTTTTCGGTTTTTATACAATGTGTACCGAATACCGAACCGAAATAATTCGGTTCGGTTCGGTTTTTATTATTTCGGTTCGGTTTATATTATTTCGGTTCGGTTTTTGTTAGTTCGGTTTTTTTTGTTATGGGCCTGCTTAGTGGGCTTTTTAAAATTTTGTAATTTTTTTGTTTATTTTATTTATATTTATATCTTTTCACTTATTTTACTCAGTTTTTTAAATTATTGTATGATGAAAAGTACTAACTACGAAACTGCTTACTTGTCTTTACATCTTTAATAGGAGTAATTAACAAAGAGTAGATGTTTCCTTTGGATTCCCGTGCTAATAATTTTTAATTTGTCGTTTATTTTCGAGGATATACGGTAGAGGTCAAAACTAGGTTGTGAATCTTTTATTTTGTAGAATTGTATTTGTACAGAAGATGTCATTGATTAAATATTAAAATATATAAACCTGCAGTATTTGTTTATGTTAAATTAAATATAGGAGTAGTACTTATAGTACTCATTACACGTCTGCCTTAATTTGACCCCAGAAGTGAAATAAATTATAATTAAAATACTACTAAAAGTGTAAAAGCCAATAAATTATAAATTTAAATTAAATACTACTAAAAAAGCCTTGTGAGTAGTTTCAACTTTCAAGTTCCACACTTGTTGTTATCATTGTTCTTTTTTTTCTTTCAAAAAGTAACACACAATTACACAAATACAAAGAGTTGTGATACAAATCTCTTTAACATTATTATAAAATACCATAGTTTTACTCAATGAATGTAGGGCAACTCAATTAAACTATCAACCTTTAATTTCCTAAGGAAACATTTAAATCCATTTTTATTCCCCTCAAAAATCGAATCAAAATGAATGAATCCTTAGAATAATACGAAATGATGTGGCAGTTTTAGGCCAAAAAGGCACTACAATCCATTTCTTTTCTTTTTTTTGTTTCCTCTGTGCCAATTGAGGCATCATTGCTAGTAGTAGGTGTATTATCCGTAGAATCAGCCATACTTATTCGACTTTGATTAGCCACACCCACATTTGATTGATTTTGTTCAGCCATCTATATAATAAAAAAAACATTTCACAATGAATTCACACTTAGAATATTAAGGAGCAAATAAGGAAAAGAAAATGATAATTGGATGCATTTTTTCATTGTGGTTTCTTTTTCTTTATTACTTTTGCTCTTCTTTTTTTTGTCTAAGATTTGACCCTTTGCTAGAAAATAGAAATTAGAAAATACAATATTACAATTATACAAATGAGCAAATCAAAATAAAAAAATAAAGTTTAAATATAAAAATTAAAAATATACAAATCTGAAATCTTTATTAGTTTATTTTAATGGATAGATCAAATCCCAAATGCACTAAAATATTCTCAAGTAATTGACTAAATGCAAGTTAAAAACTTAAAATTATTTTTATATATTCATAAGAAAAACATACCTGAAAGCTGATGGTTGTCGCCTGCCGGTCGCCGGCTGCTGCTGTGCGTGGTGCTGCGGCTGCCTGAGCCCTACTGGTCGACTGGGGCTGGTGGCTGGCGGTTGCTACTGCTGTGTGTGCTGCTGGTCGACGGGACTGGCGGCTGCTGCTGCTGGTCGACGGAACTGGCGGTTGCTGACTTGCTGGTTGTCGCCTGCTGCTGGTCGCCGGCTGTTGCTGGTTGTGCAGCTGCTGGCTGCTGGCTGCTAGCTGCTGGCTGCTGGCTGCTGGCTGCTGCTAAAGCTTAGAAAATAGAAAGTTAGAATTTAGTAAAGTAAAAAAATTGAAAAGACCAAAAGGTTTAAAGAGTTTTGACTTTTGACCTAATTTAATTAAAAATATAATATTTATTATTAATATAATATATTTCGGTAAACCGAAATACCGAAATACACAAAAGTTACGTACCGAAAACCGAACCGAAATACCAAAAAGTACAAAAACATACACCGAAAACCGAACCAAAAACCGAAATACCGAAACCGAAATAATTCGGTTCGGTTCGGTATTTCGGTTTTTCGGTGTTTTTGCCCAGCCCTACTGGCTCGAGTACCATGCCGGTACACTAACTATGGATGGCTCGAATTCCATGTCGGTACACTAATTATGGATGGCTCGGGTACTACGCTGGTACACTAACAGTTTGGATTTGGATTCCATGAATGATTGTGGTTCCATTAGAGGATCGTGCATTGATATTTGTGATCATGTTGGACATGTATTCAGGTCTTGTTGTTATTGTTGTTTCCTGGCATGTGATAGAGAGTCTATATGGTTTGATACTTGTTGTTATATGCATTGTTCTATGTTACTGTATTTTAGTAATCTATTTACATTCATATCTTGGACTGACTATGTGATCCTACCAGTACATTGTGGTTTGTGTACTGATATTGCACATAATCTTTTCTTGTTAAGTACATGACATCTTCCACCGACTTATCTGAGACCTCAATTGAGGGATACATAATTTTGTATCCAAAGGTGAGTTACATCTTTCAGGCTACAATAGATTCCTGTACTTTTCTTGCCATCTTTTAGGACACATACATTAGACTTCAGTTTCATGTTTAGTTTTCGGGGTTGCATCCCCAATCTTGATTATTAGAGTTTTGGTATGGTAACTTTCAGCCCTTAGGATTTATTTTTCGCTTTAAATGTTTTAGCTATTGAGTTGAGTTTATGGGGACTCAATTCTCTAGTTGTCTAAATTACTTTCTTTATTTTGTATGATAAACTTGGTTTTTATGAATGATGTTGAGTTGGTTTCTAGTTAGTTTTTTGTTCTCCCACCGGGTGACTTAATGTGGGTGCAACTCACGATGATCAAGATCGTGACAATACCCAGGCCAACCATATAGATATCATGTACCACCTGTGGACTCCGAGCCAACAAAATATGTATCAAACATGGTACTTAGCCAACCAAGAGATAACATGTACCAGGCTTGGTACCTGAGAACCGTTAGTATGTACCAAGCGTGGTACCCGAGCCATCCGACAATCACACATGACAATCACAATCACAACGCATAAAATCACACTAGTATGTCCAAGTAAGCATATTCATTGTATGAGATTTACACAAACTAACATTTCAGTTTATACTCCTTTTATTTCCTAAATCATACATTATTACTTACCTCTAATCAAGCCCGAAATGCTCTATTGAATATGAGTTTTTCCCTTGTTATGACACATAGCTTATTCTTGGTCTACCAACAATCAATATAACACGTAAACAGATCTAAAAGGCCTAAATACACCCTGGATTATATCTTAATCCCAAACCCAGACCAATTTCATGATATTCCCACCCAAATTAGGGTTTTCCCACCATTAAGTTAAACCAAACTTTCCCCATAATGTCATTACAATGAATTCAAAGTCCTAGTAATCGAATTCCATGCTATGAGAGTAATTTACTTACCTTTATCAATGGTCACATGAAAAATAGGTGAAAATGGCCCTAGTCGCCTTTGCACTTACCCAAAATGTTCTTGGATGATAATGGACAATTTTGGGGAATTTCCTGCATTTGCAGCGACTAACTCCACTATAGCGGCTCAATCCCGCTATAGCATCGACACTGTAGCGAGACCTTCCACTATAGTAGGAAATAATTCGACCGCGACAGCGGTGTGTCACCTGTTATAGTAGCTTGCAAAAAATAAAACCTCAAAAATCTTTCCAAAATAGCCTATTTCGCAACACAACTTCAAACATCGACATTCCAAACCAACCCTTCACCCAAGTTCGTTATCAGGAATTCTATTCACCCGAATTCACTTTTGGAAAGTCCTACGGACTCCTTATCGTCTTAGCAACAGGAAAATAACTTCTACTTAGACATTTCTCCCAATCTTTTTTCTGAATTTCTCTGGATCTCATCTCTCTGAGATTTCATCCAAGCCTAACCTAGCCTGAACTTTCCAACTTACTATTTTGAGAGTTTTCTCACCTATTCTCTTTCACTAATAGTTCACAGACAACGACGGAAAAGATGGTTACATATATTTTCATATGGTTATTTAAATGTTGAACTAAACTAAGAAAAAAATAGAACTGAGACTAAGGGCATCTCCAACCGTAAACTCTATTTTACTCTCCAAATATAGAGTTCTCTATTTTTCAGACAACCAACTCCAACCCAATTCTTTGTTTTAGTCTCTAAAAAAGAATCTTTTTCTCTCTCCTTAATATTATATTATTATTTCTATTTCATTCTTAATTACTTATTCATAATATAAATCCTTTATTTCTTTTTCCCAAATAATTACTTATATAATTTTCATGTGATATAAAATTTTATTTTTTCAAATTTTTTATTTAATATAAAATTATATTTTATTCTACATTTGTAAATAACATAAATTGCAGGAAAATATTATATAATGTACAAAATAATAGGCAAATTCAAATAAAAGTAAAATACAATTACATAAACATTACATAAACACTCAACTTTCAAAATTATTACGTTGCTCCCATGAATGTTCTATTAATGCATTAGGGAGTTCAAAATGAGTATTTTTGTCCTTAATTTTTTTGTGTCTAGCTAAAAATTGTTCAAATGGAGATTTTCATTTATCATCATACCCTAAAAAAAAATTCGAATAGTGCTAAATTTAGAAACGACCTACCGGATTACTAAATTATTGTTGTGATAAATTAATTATTATGTTATGTATTGTATTGTATTTTATCTTGTATTTAAATTATTATGTTATGTATTGTATTTTTAAAATAAACTTTTCATGTTATCATTTTAATTTTGTGCATTCTTTATAGTGAAAATTAATAATTAAATAAATTTATATTATTGATGAAAATTAGAAAAAAAAATTAAAATACTTTAATTCAAGATGAAAGTAGTATATATTAAATAATATATTTTAAAATATTACATTACATTTAAACAGAATTATGAATATTAGATATTTAATTAATGACATTATATGTAAAATAATATGTTAATTAGAAAATAATAATAATAAAATATTGAAAAAAGTGAAATAGAGAGTATGAATAGTAATTCTCCAGATTTGGAGATCTACTATTCAACTCTCTGAATATGAAGAATAGAGAATAATATGGAAAGAGGTTGGAGTATTCATTCTCTATTTTACTCTTCAAATATAAAGAATGAAAAATAAAATAAAGGTGGATCGGAGATGGTCCAGATTAGGAAGGGTCGATCCTATTACATGTAGTATGGCTAGTAAAAGTTTTCCAAACGACCCCTAAGTGGCAGGAACAAGAAGATAAACGTGTCAAACTATCATTGGTATAGTTTCGTGTCAATCCCACTATGAATGTAAACCATCGTTCAGTGCCCACTGATATACTCTTAGCAGTATAATAAATAACTCCATTAATTGTTTCTGTATAACTGGAAGCTCCTAGTTTATAGTGCATAAAAGCAATAATCAAAAGGAAGAAGAAATTAAGGGGAAATGGGTGAAAAGGGTTTACAAACGCCGGCGAGAAAAGTGTTTTTGTGGGTTCGAAAGCAATCGAAGAAGGTGAAGACTGTTTTAGGTGTTGTTACATGCCTCACCTTACTGATTACTCTCAGATTACTCATCCATGATCACAATCACTTCTTTGTTTTGTCTGAGCTTGTTCATTTCATCGGTATCTTATGTTTGATTTACAAGTTGTCTACTCTCAAAACCTGCTCAGGTAATCTCCTCTTTCACTAAATTTCTCCGTTGACCAAAGTAAAATTTGGACTTTTATTTTTTTTTATTTTCAATTACTTTGCTGCGCAGTTTATATAATTAATTTGTGTAAACATATACATCAATTTATTTGCTGTGCGATGATTGAAAATTTAGGAGTTTGCTTGAGTTCTGTAGTACTGGTTTCAAGCCTGTGGTAACTGAATATGCAGTTGGTTGTACAGATACAAGTCTGCGTTGAGTGATATATATTGTTGCTAATATTGGTTTAAAGTGTATCAAATATTGTTGGATATCTATATTGTACATAATAATCTGAACATTAGTCCAGACATCCTTAAATTGTACAAGTACCAAATAATATGAGCATTAAGTTATTCTGAGTTTTTTCTTTGCTGATGTTATAGCGATCTGCGTTATGTTTTACAAAGAAAAGAGCCACGTCAGTGAAACTAGAACTTAGTTTCTGAAGTGCAAACGTTGGCTATGGTGGGTATGAGGAGAGGTAGAGATAGGTCGAAGAAGTATAGGGGAGAGGTAATAAGATAGGACATGGCACATATGTAGCTTATTGAGGATATGACCCGAGATAGGAAGATTTGAAGGTGGAAGATTAGAATAGAAGGTTAGTAGGTAGTCGAGTGTGGTCTAGTTTCCTCATCAGTATTGTTTTTATTACTCTCCTACTATCTTAGTCTTCGATTTTATTGTCTCCTTGACTTTGGTTATCATATTATTTGTTGTTGGTACTGTTATCTTCTATGTTTGTTTCAGTATGGATTCTTCACTACATAATTTGTTTTACATACTTGATTTTTTATATGCTTCACTTGAGTCGAGGGTCTATTGCAAACAACTGCTCTACCTTCTCAAGGTAGAGGTAAGGCTGCATACGCACCACCCTCCCTAAGACTCCACTTGTGGGATTTCACTAGGTATGTTGTTGTAATTTGTTCTGTTCTTGGCTAACACATATTTGATTAGTGACATTATCTTATTAATGATTCATCATTGGCCAAAGCAGTAAAAAGCACTTACGCAATGTATTTTAACTTTTTCAAATAAGTTGCGAAATTCTGTATGACCCAACTCCTTTAGGCAAGGTAATTGTTCAGTACTTAGTATGCTTCAGTTTTCCTACAAATAGATAGGTTAAAACAGTATGCTTATCTATATAATCTGTCATGTGTAATGTGTATATAATCCTGTCATGTGAAATGTGCAACTCCCAAGTCCATGTTATTACAGTCAGGACTGCAATAATTCAAGATGTATCGTCCATTGTAATTCGTAATTATGTTTCAAATATCGTCTGCTTTTTCTTGTCACTTTTCATCTGATGATCTGTCTTCACCTGCTATGACAAGGCTTGTCACTGAAGAGTCAAGTGCTTACGGCTATCTTTCTGGCTGTAAGAGTATTTTGTAGTTTCATCATGGAAGGAGATATACACACCATTTTAGATTTTGTTACACTTGCGGCAACATTGTGGGTAATATATATGATGAAGTTCAAGTTGAAGTCGTCCTTCATGGCAGATCTGGATAGTATGCACTATTGGTATTTGGTAAATACAATTTTCCCTGCTCCTTTCTGTTGTCCTGATTGTTACTGCAATCGAACTCTAGTTTTTTACTGATCCCTTTTTGTGATTTGTATAGCACGTATGTTTCTTGCAGAGTTGGTGTCAGGGGTCATGTCCGACACTTCACACATCAAACATAATAGGAGAACATGTTTTTTTTTACCTTGTTTACAATCCTTGATGTTGTTTTCTTTCAAACATGACATTGTCTTTCATTCTTTTCCAGCGAATCACTCCAGAATTTTGAGATATTTTAGATGAACATAGATTGTTTACCACGAGAGCAAGAAAAATATGAGAAAGAAGATCAAAGATTTTTCTATTAAAGTACTGAAGGATGTTTCTGGTACATCTATCATCGACAACAATATATGACTTTATTATGCCAACATATATGTGTGCTTATGGTTTTGTCTGCCAAATGATTGTAAACTAGTAATAGAGATAATATGCAATGTATATTGTTGTGTCATGCATTTCTTTTGGGTAAATCTGAGCCGTTTAATGTGACAAACCCCTTCAATTCTGATAAAAAAAAATATTCACTGCATAACTGCCATTTGTTGCTTTGTGGCAACATCTGTAGCTGTTGAACGTTGAAAATGTAGAACTCTTAGATATTGTTTAGTTTTGTATTTAGGTTTTGGTAGTTGAAAAACAGATAATGGAAATTACTAGCTGGAAGTAGCTTTATAGGTTTTCAGTCTATATGCAGTCAACTTGATTTATTATAGCAGACTAGTACACATTTTGAAAATAACTCCATCTCCTGCTCAACTCCAGCTGGTTAAGGCTGCATGAACTTAGCACAGTGCACAATTGAGATTCTCAATATTCTATTTTTGCAAAATATATCTTCTTGTCATTGTTGGTTATACTTTATATGATGTACCTCTCCTATAGCTGCTTTTGTGCATGATAGTGGTAAAACTGTAGGAAGTCCTTTATGTTTCCCAGTAAATAGATTCGATGACATTCTTTACCCATTGCACCCTTTGCACAGATTGTGCCTTGTGCGGTTGCTGCCTTTTTAATCCATCCTTCTACGGCTCATAATTTCTTCTTCCGGGTTCTTTGGGCTTTTTGTGTATATATGGAGTCTATCTCAGTGCTGCCTCAGCTTCGCTTGATGCAGAATGTCCAGGTTTGTATCGGCTCTTTCCTCGGAGGAAAATCATATGTTTGTTTGCAGACCTTACTTTCTAGTGTGAATAGCTTATATATATAGTTTATATTCTTGTATTACAGATAATTGAGCCATTTACAGCACATTATGTGTTTGCATTGGGTGTTGCAAGATTCTTGGGCTGTGCTCATTGGATTAATCAGGTTTGTTTTGAAGTGTTATTTTTATGGCTTATAACTTTAGAATCAAGTAGAGCAATTGTATAAACCCCCACCCTCTTTTCTTTTCTTCCCTATAATTCCAGACTTGTTCATATACAGGTCTATGACACTAGCGGAGCATATCTATATTTGGCTGGACGGGGTTACTTTTGGATACCAATGGTCTTTTTGGCAGAAATTGTTCAAACGTTTATTTTGGCCGATTTCTGCTACTATTACATAAAGAGGTGAGAACCATGGTAGCTCACTAATTCAATTGCTTTCTTGATGATATCTTTGTTTGTGTGACGAATCCTCTAATTTTTTGCAGTGTCGTGAGTGGTCAACTTTTGGTACGCCTGCCACAGCCGGTATAGAAGTTCAAATTACTATATCCTACAAAGTGTAACATATGTTGTATTTCTTGTGTTATGGTGTGGATATGGAGCTTCTTCTACCTCTTTATTTTCTGTTTTTCATCTTCTCCTCTTTTCTCTAGTTCCTCTCTTGCCAATGCAACTGAGCATGTAAATAAATAAATAGATTTGCTAGATGCATTGCCTTGACTGATCTTGCTTTTTAAAGTCTCGAGCACCTAATCTTTTGGAGATTGTTTGTGCGCTATGCTGAACCAAGTTGATGAAGTGCTACTTCTACACGAATCATTGAGGCGATACATTCTATTCAAGTTGCGTCTCGGTGTTTCAAAAATATAACAGACGTATATTGGGAAAGAAATGCATACAAGCCTCGGGCGTGGTTTAAATTGAAGGAGAATCACTCGTAGAACTCAAGAAATTCTCAGGCAGAATTTACAAAATAGTGCTATGTCCGGTAAATATGCGTCTTATTTACCCAAAAAAAAACTCAAATGAGGAATCCTTTTGAACAGAAAAGAGTTTGGTCAATATACACCCACTTGAATCAATCCTTGAGCTTCTGCAAGTAACAACTTAATACTTATGGTTGATGATTTTGCTTTTGCCAGATGGTCAATTAGTGCACAATCTTCAGATAATTGAGCCCTTTACTGCCCATTATGTGTTTGCATTGGGTATTCAAAGATTCTTGAATTGTGCTTATTGGATCGTTCAGCTACTCTTATTTTCTGTCTTATAACTACACTATTCTGTTGTAGATATAAAATAAATTCAACAATTTAAGCGTGTTTACTGAACAAGAAAAATATCTGATTGGTACACATAATTTGATTGGTTCAAGAAAAATAAACAATGTCCGTGCTTTTCTTCTAACAGTTCAATTTTTTAGGCAAGACTTGCATAATTCAACATCCTTCCTTTAGTCTTCTGTTTTATTGGACCTCACCAATGTTTCTCACAAAACTTTTAGGGGTAGTTTGGTTACTGTATAAGAGACATCTTATTCATGTATAAAATGTTGCATTAGCTTTACTATGTTGGGTAGAAGTTTTGTATTAGGTATAAAAGTCAACATAACTTATACCATGTTTGGTTGGTAAGAATTTAAATGTTGTATAAAAGCTATTCATGTATTAATTTATACGGTGTTTTGTTGCATTTTTTGTAGTCCTACATAATTAATATCAACATAACTTATGAGGGAATCTATGTATAAAGTTATGCAGGGTAGAAGGTGGAATAAGTTGTGGGTATTAGTTATGCATGTATTAAAATGATAAATTACATATTTACCCTATTAAATTATTTTATCTTTTTAATTGGAAACTTTACTGTTTTCTATATACGTTTGTTGTTTTTATTTTATTTTTATATATAGACCATTTTCATTTCTTTTAATTTATTTTATTTTTTTAATTGGAAACTTTACTGTTTTCCTATCTATGTTTGTTGTTATTATATCTTATTATATATAGACCATTTTTATTTCTTTTTATATATTTACAGCTTTTATTTATTTATGCAAATATAAATATCTTTTTAGTATTAGAAATTTGATTGTATATTTTTTGACGGTACATATGCTAATCAATTATTAGCATTATATATTATTCAATATATTCCACATTTTATTAGCATGTATTATTATTTTGTAAATAATATATATTAATAATTTACAAGTTTAATATTCAATAGTTAATAATTCATGTATTATAATCTCTACATAACTAAATAATACATACATAACTAATATTCGCATAGCTAATACCCGCATAATTAAACCCAACATAACTAAATCCTGCATAACTAATACATACAGTGGCGAATTTATGTGTAAAAATTGGGTCACCCGAACCCGTGGTCCTCCGACTAAACTCGATATATTACTTGTATAATTATTAAAGAACATATTAAATAAACACTTGTTGAACCCGTTCTTAAAGTTGCTGGATGGTTAACTGGTTTGACAGCTAGATTTTAACACCAAGGTCCTGAGTTCAATCCCAGCCAGCCACAATTCACTTCAATTTAAGCAATGGTGCACCCGTTTTCTTGAAATCCTGGATTCGCCTCTGAATACATGCATAACTAAACTCTGCATACCTCTAACTACTAACCAAACAGCCCATTATTGCTTATAATAATTACATAGAGGCTATACATGTTCAGGTGTATGACACTGGTGGGGCGTATCTATATTACTTCCTCCGTTTCTATTTATGTGTCACCATTTTGGATTTCATGTGCATTAAGAAACTAAGTAAGGTTACTACCCTTATTTAATTATTTTGGAATTCAAGTTTTCAATCAATGAATATGAATTAATTAATTTTGATTAATTAATTTAACCAATGAACATGAATCATTCACTTAGCTTTTCTAAGTTGGTCAAATGTATATTTTCAAGGGTAAAAAGAGAATAATATGGTAATTTTATGCATTGATTTTATGAAATGACAAGTATTATGGACCAACTATTTATAGAAAGGGATGACATATAAAAAGGAATGGATGGAGTACTTTTTTGTCATAATTTATACGGAAAAGGACAAAAATACCCCTAAACTATCCGAAAAGATTTAAATATATCCCACATTCACCTATTGGTTTAAAATTACCCCTCAATCCACCTTTTTGGTTCATTTTTACCCTTAAAACAACAACTTTTTCTTTTTAAATTATTATTATTATTATTATTATTATTATTATTATTATTATTATTAATTATGTGACATCTTTCTATTGGATAAATTTAAATTACAACCCATCAGATTTTCTCCTACCCGCCCCGATCCGTATCCACATTTCTTAACCCAGATCCAAATAAAACATCCATCAGAAATAAAACACCCATCAGATTTCAACAGTTGCAACTATTGGTATCAGTTTATAGTAAAGTTTAACGTCTATTTTTACCGATTACACTGTGTAAATTAAATGTAGCTAGTATTAAACATGACCCATAAATCATTTGGGACATGAGAATTGTTAGTGCTTAAAAGAAAAAGACCATATTTCCTTATTTTTTACTAGCTTAATTATCTACTGCAAAAATACTTGAGCCTCTGCAGATACATTAAAAAGTATTCTACTTCATACAGTATACAGATCGTACCATCAATACACACAAAAGTAGTTTAGTTTGAAGCTTTTCACCAACAGCTCCAACTAGTGCATCTAATTAGATTTTCATAGATTGACGTGGCTGTGAAAACATAGATTTGAACTTCAAATATGGTATGCATCTCATTAGACTTTAAAAGGGAAGAAGAAAATAGGTTATTAAATTTAAGGGGGAGAGATAGGATCATCTGCTGCATCTTTTAATTGGGTCTAGTCTAGGTTAAGAAATGTGGATATGGGTCGGGGCGGGTAGAAGAGAATTTTATGGGTTGAAATTTAAATTTATCCAATAGAAAATTGTCACATAATAATTAATAATAATACAATAATTAAGAAAAGAAAAGGTTGTTAGTTTTAAGGGTAAAAATGGATCAAAAAGGTGGATGAAGGGGTATTTTTAACCCAATAGGTGAATGAAGGGCATATGTAAACCTTTTCGAATAGTCTAAGGGTATTTTTGGCCATTTTTCGTATATTGTATGATATGGATGAAATTTGAAGAGTCAATCAAAAAAATAATAATTAGGTTTTTCTTATTGTGGCATATAATAATTTTTACATCAATTTTAAATAATGTATGTTATTATTTTTATTCCAATTTATATGGTATAGATAAAATTTGAAGAGTCAATCAAATTTCTATATAGATTTTAAATATTTTAAGTTATTAATCTATAGTACTTTTTACATATATTTTTACATATAGTGTAATTTTTTATCCTAATTTATGTGACGTTGATAGAGTTTGGAGAAACAAATAAATTGTTTGTATTATTTTTTAATATTTTAAATTATTTATTATTGTAATATATAATATTTTTTATATAATTTTTAAATATATAACCAACTAAAAAAAGTAAGATAAATAAATTTAATACAAAGAAAGTAATAAATGGTAGGGGTGTCAAAATGAGTCCAAATATAAGTAACCAGACAATAATTTTAGGATAAATTAGCTAATTAGTCAAAATCCCTAATAATTATTAAAAACATCTACACTTTAAAATAATTATTAAAAATGTCAAAATTTCAATATTTTTTAGCAAATAAAATGTATCCTACCTTCCTTTTATTTCTCAATTTGGACCAACTTTTTTACTCCATTACGGGTGAAAGAAAAAAAATAAAAGACCTCATTACCCACTTTTCTCTTTATAATTTTTTTACCCAAATTCTATCCTTTCTCTTTCTCTCTCACGATTTCTTTTATTATTCCATATTGACTGATTTGCGATTGTTTCCATTAAGGAAGAAAATTTTGAAATAATCAATTGAGATTTCAAAGTGATTTCGTTGAACTTCGAGATTGTCGGTGAAATATAAAAACGATCAGGTATTCTTTAATTTGTTTGGAAATGATTCGAAAATGGCTATTTAAAAAGTTATTCAAAAATGGATCTGGATCGTATTTTGTATGTTGGATCTTCACCTGAATATCTTCATAAGTTACTATCCGAATATTGGATTTAAAGGTTAGACGGTCAATGAGGTATACAATTTGGAAGTTTCGGGTAATATCTCATACAAGACACTTTGTTGGACGGCATCAACAATTCCAGTTATCTCTTCAATGAATTGAAGTATTTTTGCATCTTTCTCACATGCAGAAGAACCAAAAGGAGATGAAAGTACATAATCATCGGTCATATTTTAAAGTAAAATAATACATTTTTTAATCTGTGATCTGTTTGGGATACAAACAGTGAATAATTGAATTGTTTTGATTTTTTGTATGTTGGATGCTTTGGAATACAAAATAATTTGAAATCCTATTTAGTAGATGTGTTCTATAAATTAGACATTGAGTATAATATATTTTTAGAACATAACAGATAAGAAATATATTTTTGGTCATGAAATATAATTTTTTTTTAAATACAAATTTTGATTGTTACTATGATTGTAAATTTGTATATTTTGATGACTGAAATACAAATATTGTTGAAATTTTAATAAAGAATATATGTTTTTGAAATATATACAAACCAATGGTGTATCATTTCTAAATGAACATGAGTTTAAATAAGTATATGGATACAAATATGTTTCTTAAATAACTACAAATCCATTTGGTATACCTATTAGAATGAATACAAACTAATAAAGAAAATACAAATGTCATTATACAAATCCAAACATGAAAAGTGATAAACCATAATGAATACAAATTCACATATCATACAAACGACATAAAGTGACACCTGAATTTATCCCGAATTTTCAAGAAGACAACTTAAATATGTGGGCATCCTATTACCCACTAAGCAATCTCGAACTAATATTATTACATCATTTTTTGTCCACCTGACATAGAGAGTGTTTGCACTCTCTCAAAGAGAGTGAGCAACCTAAAATAACTAATATAATTTTATTTTTACAAGTATTTTATTATAAAATATATTTTCTTATTATTTTAACCTTTTTTCTCTTTCTTTCTTCTTTCTTCTTCAAAAAAATCATTTTTATCTCAAGATAAGACAGAAGTACCCCCTTCAACTATGAACGAAATCCCAGCGACACACCTTAACTATATATGGGTCCTATTACCCTCCTGAATTGTTTTAAAGTGTAATAGATATACCCTTCGATGCTGAGGTGGCACAAAGAGTGTGCTCACTCTCTTGGAGGCATGTGAGAGACAAAAAAAAGTATTAAAATCTAACTATATAGACATGTGTCCATTTTCAATTGCACATTTTCACAATTAATTAGTACACATAATGAATTAACATTAAGATTTAAGTTGACATCTTTTTAATTAAATTTCTATTTTTCATTGTAAAATAGAGTCAAATTTTATCATTTTTAGAAATACAATTAATTTTTTCACAACATACTTAAATTGCCGGTGGATTTTTTTCAATATTTTTCATCAATTTGTATAATATCGAAAGAAATTTTCATTTTATTTTAATTTTTTACTCAAATACTTGACATGAAATTCACTAATTAGGAAAACAAATTTGTACATTAGAGATTTAAAATAAGCTATATATCATGAGTACCATTTAAATTAAATTTTTTTTTAAGAAAATGATTTTTAATTATCCTCTCCTCCTCAATTATCGATGTCATATCCCAATTCCCCCACCCCCGTTTCAATTCTCCGTTCATAGATATAGCACTCCACCCCCTACTTCAGCTCTCCGCCCATCGATATAGAAACCCTCCCTGCTTTAGTTTTCCGTCAATATAGCACCCCAACCCATTTTAGTTTCGCTTCGATTCTCTGTTGTAATAATACACCATCTTCTTTTCATTTCTTTCAACTTTGATTGTCCTTTACTTCATCTTGCCCAAATAATATTTGAGTGAGAAACAGTTGGCGGTAAAAAAATGAGTTTGATAGTAGACATTGAATCTGGTGGTGGAGAAAGAATGAATTTGGTGGTAGGTTACAATTTTCATAGTGATTGCTATGAGTTTTAATGGTGGAAATAGAGTGTTTTAGTGGTTATAGTGGGTGTAGTGATAGTAATGAAGAAGAATGAATTAAATAACATGAATTTTTAATTTTTTTTTAAAAATCTGGCAATTTGATGATGTGGCACTGACGTAAGGATGATGTGGAGGCGAGTGTAAGATGCCTCCCTTCATGTGAGTGATTATAGAGGTTTTAGGGTGTGTTTATTACACTTTAAAATAATTCGAGGGGGGCAGTGTCACAACCCAGACCATCGTGATTGGCACCCACACTAACCCTCCGGTGGGAGAACAACTACTACAATTCAAACTAACAACTCAACCAAAATTAAGACATTTAAAGATATGGAAGCAGGTTTAAATGCTAAGGAAAAGAAATAGAGTTCTCATAAACTCCAAAAGTCTAACAAAACAATGCGGAAGTAATGCCTAGACCTGAAAGTCAATGTACCAAAACATCTAAGGTTCAATCATAAGTCTAAACAAGAAGGGGTACAACCACATACTAAACATAAGGAGTCTAAGGAACTAGTCTAAGTCCGAAAATGTGAAAATAAACGGAAAGAGAACTCATGGCAGCCCGGATAAACTGGCTCACCCTTGAATTCAAAACGATCACTGATCTTTTAAGCGAGGCCTGTCAATAGCCACCGAAAGATGTTATGTACTCAACAAAGAAAGAGCAAATACAATATCAGTACACAACCACAGTGTACTGGTAGGATCATGCGGCTATCCCACTAAGTGCAACATACATAAGCCAATACAACATAATAATAACATGCATACACCGAACATATAAAATATCAATACCATTATGAATAACAATCAAGTTTACAATTTTCAAGATATACACTTATGTCAAGTCAATGGTCCTCTCATTGAACCCAAATCGAAACCGTTAGTGTACCGGTTAGTGGTACCCGATCCAATGTTTATGCCAGAACGTGGCAACCGATCCCATATTTATGCCATAACATGGCAATCGATCCAAGTTAGTGTGTCAGAACGGAACACATGATCCATTCAACAAGCCATAATCACAATCACAAGTATTTTCTCATAATCATACCATTAAGTCATGATTTCAAAGCATACAATTATTCAATCATCCTCATTTATGAATAATGTGATCAATAATGCAACATTCACAAACATACACATATTATAATGAAGCAAGAACAAACATACATCACACAACATGAAATCACAACCATCACATACCTCGAACAAAGCTTGAATCCTCTAAGAAACTTGATCCTTCCCTTTTCGGATTCTTTTCGCTTGTTCTTGGTCTACAAACAATCATAATAATACGGGAATCAATAAACGATGTCTAATTACCCGGATTAAAGTCAACACTATCAACCCTAGATCAAAGCCTTGATCCCATTATCCAAATTAGGGCATTTTCCACCATCCAAACAGTTCCAGAACCCTTCCCCAACAATAATCACCCAAGAAACTACGTTCTACGGATCGAAAAAATGGATTCGGAGAGTGAAAACCTTACCTTTAGCCTCAAAAATGGTGGAAAACTGTCAAGAAATCACCTGGGTCATCTCCTAGTTCTCAAAGTCGAAACTTGTAGAATAAAATGATTTTGAGGTTTATTTCCGACTTAATTCGCGACTAGCCCACCATAGCGATCCTCACCCCACTACAAAGGCCCCGCCTTGGCGAAATAAATCTCACCCTGGTGGCATACGCGGAGATAGAACATCGTAATTAGAGTCTCAAACCCCCATTTCACAACACACCTTCATTCCACGACACTCATAAATACCCGTTCACGCTAAGATCAATTCCGGGAGTTCTACACGCCCGTATTCAATTCTGTAAAGTCTTACGGGTTCCTTAACGTCCTAGATATCTATTCATATGATTGAATTCATAAATAGATCTCCTAATTGTTACCAGATTTCTCTAGACCTCACTGACTCCAATTTTGTCCAAATCTGGACTAGGTTGGAAAATTCCAAGTTACTACGAAAAAGTTTTTTGGCCCAAAAATTTTCCCCGTTGGCTTTTCTATAACGACGGGAACCGATCGTTACAATAGATACCAATTTACCCATCACTTGTTCCTGAGTGACAAACTTAGGAAGAATAGGCTAAAGAAGGAATTGAGTAGTACCTGAATCGATGAACAATTGGGGATACTTATCTCTCATGTCTGATTTCACGTATCAAGACACTTCATCCAATACTAAGTGCTAACGATCGTTAGTCAGTAATATAACCCAACTGAGTGAGTTGGGTCGACTCCCACAGGAAGTGGTACGTATTTGAGAATCAATAGAAAATCATGAATGTGTGCAAGTCAATCATAAGTAAAAACACTTACGAATAAAAGCATGGTTCAAGTTTGGGATGACACAAGTATCAAATAACAGGGGATTTGGGTTCAACTATCAATTACAACAAAAAATAACACGAGAATAAAAAATATGGAGACGGGTTCTTGGGATGTGATTGGATTATGGGCTAAGGTAGACAAATGGGTGATTGCAATTAATAATGAAAAGTTGTAAATCATTCAATAAGCTAGACTTTAGTAGGGATAAACTTTCTCTCAAACAATTTATCCCGAATCAAATTGGTTTCTCTCGAACACCAATAAGCAGCAATTAAGAACAACCTACGCTTTAGTCCATTCACTCTCTCGATCTAAATATGTGGAAAAGGGTTTAGGATTCACTCTCTCGAGCTGAACCCATGACAACCCAATACCCACAGACCATCAAATCAGTAATCTTGGTTTTAAAAACCTCTCTCTCGAGCAAGCCAAAAACACGAAGGTAGAGTTGCATTTGCAACTACAACCCTTTAGATTAAGCCATAATTACTGAATGAAATCACTTTTAAACAATATTTACACTATCAATTAACAATACCCAATAGCTAAATCAACCCATAATCACATAATCACACCCTAAGAATTGGGGTTTTAGCTAGACATCATAAAAAGATAGAAATCGTTACCAAATTGTGTTCCCATCAACTGGGTACGATTAATATTGTCTTTACAGAGGTCTAAGATGAAGAATCTTCAACACCCACTTCCAATTTCTCAGAAATGAAAAGCTTCAAATCTTCAAAGCTAAGGAAATATTGTCTCAATACTCAGTTCTAAGTTCTCAAACTTCAAAACTGAACAACAATGAAAACTATTGAATGCTTCCTATTAAACTAAGAATTTAAAAACATATTTATAGTCGCCAAAAATGTGCTGCGAAGGACCATTCGGCGCAATAAGTCGGGATCGCCGATCCACTCGGTGATCCGCCCTTTGGTTAGTTCCATCACCTTTTTGCTTTGGCCTTCAGCAACTTCAAGCTCTGTAACTTTGGGCGATATAGCCTTGCATCGCGGAACCGTTCGACGACTCGCCGACTGCTTCTTTCTATTGCCGACTTGATTTTCTTCTTCAAGGCTTGGCACACTGGAACATTAGGCAAGACCATGGCCATTTGGCGACTCGCCCAATGGTTTAGGCGATCCTCAAGCCTTCTTTTCTTCCTTCTTTCAACTGCCTTATTCCTTTTTGCTCATTAATGTCCATGCTTTGTTCCTCAATCCAAATACCTGAAAATCAAGGATTTATATCAGTTATTGGCACAAAATATGCATTTAAGGACACTAAATCTATTAAAAATAAACCCTAAATGAGTCCAAATCGTGGACTCATCAACACCCCTAACTTAAACTTTTGTTTGTACCTCAAGTAAATCTCAAGTTCAACAGTTCAAAAAAGGATGTCTCAAACAGTGCTACACAAGACTCAATCATGAATGCACACGAAAAGACTCAACTTACTCATGCAAGGATCAATTGTGCACTCAAAGACTCAAGCTGTGACTCACCATTACCAAAGAATCTCAGGCTCACAATACTTGCTTCAAAGGCAAGTTCAAGCTCAATAGAGGTGTTCAAATGCCCTCACACAAAGGATGATTCCATGTCCACACACAATGGTTCAACAATTTAAAGCTCCGGAATCAAATGCAACGATCACACTCACAAAGATGAACACAATGCATGACTTCACCTATAGGTTTGCCCGTATTTTCCAATCAACAATTGTTTCAGCTCACTCAAGATCAAAAAGGTCTTTTCAAGGCTTGTAATGGGGCTGAGTGCAAATGTATGGTCATTTAAGTTCAATGGTTGTATTCCTCATGAAATGTGGTGTGAACAACACTTTCTTTTCTTTTCTTTATCATTTTCATCCGTGCTCACAAGTCATCCCATTATTCACTTTCCATGGACTGTTGGAAACCCCATTTTCCTTTTGCACTTTCACAACTTTATTCCACAACTTTTTCATTCTTTTCTTCTTTTTCTCTCTTTTTTTTATATGGAGGGGTTTCATTTTTCTCAAACCATGGGTTAAAGAGGACTTTCTTGCACTTCTTGATTTACCTTCTCTTTTCACCACACCCCCAACTTAGGCTTTTGGCCTAAGTTGGCTATTCACACAAACCACAAATCATGAGGATTATGGGTAAGGGTCAAGAAAGGTCACCATTTAATCAAGTTTCTTCCAAGAAAAGGTTAAGGCTCAAAGGGTGTTCAAGCGGGGTTCACACACTCACAAGGTAGGCCACAAAATGAGATATAATGTCAAATTGTTTCACACTCTTCAAAGTTGCCTAAGATTATATCAAGAGATTGCATCACTTAGTCAACTGGACCAACGGGGCAAATTCTAGGTATCATCACACAAGGCTCACGGTAAGCTCATCACACAAGGCATTGACACCAATGTCAAACAAGACTCCACACTTTCACTAATGTAAATGTTCATCACAAGAGACTCAATTTGATAATTGGCTAGTCACAACGAGATGTAAAAAGTTCACATATTGTCTATTTAACTTCATTTGGCCTCATCGTAGCTGCACTTTCATTTTTATTCGATTATGAGCACTATTCAAGTCATCGGTATTGATCAAGATTGATACTCAAATTTGCAAGAGAACAACCATATTCAAACACAAACAAGAGGTGGCACAATTTTTTTTTTTTGGAAGGGTCCAAAAATCATTTATCGTTAAAAACACGGAGCCACAAGCTCAATCATCCACAAAAGTAGTATAAAACACAATTATAGCTCAAAACCCAAATATATACACAGAACATAATCACAAAAGTCGCAAAAGGTGGGCCTCACCCCACCATAAATAAAAATAATTTGTCTTCAAATGCAATCAAAATAATATCCAAAAGTCAAAACAAAGTAAGACAGATAGGGAGGTCAAGAAGAATCTTGTCTAAACAGTCGCTCCATCTGTCTGGGCATCAGTGCTTGGTGTAATGCTCGGGACTTGGGCATTAGTGCCCGGAGTCACCTCAGAAGGACTTGCTCCACTAGAAGTTGCCATGGACGTCTTTGTCAGCGATGTCTGGATCATTGACTGCACAATTGTCTCCTCAAGATCTGGCAAATCTCTATATATGCTCTCTTCCGATATCTCTATCTGCTCCTCATCGGTCTCTGCATCTGACTCATCAACTGCTGCATCATCCCTATGCATGTCTCCGGTGGTAGCCGAAGGAATCTCTGAAGTCTCAGGAGCATCCAAATCATCTGCAGCCTTCAGTAATGAAGTGAAGTCAGTTAACTTTAGATAGTCTACGTCCTTCCTCAAATTTGCTACTTCAGCTTTCAAAGTCGTCACCTCAAAGGTCTCCCCTTGCCTGCTCTCACAGAACTTTACTCTCGTGGTGAGAGTGTCAATAGAAGTCTGGAGGGGGGTTCAGTGCAGCCAAAATAACAGCCTCAATCATCCAGGGGACAAATCTCTCTAGTCGGGTCGCCCTCACATCAGCTGAATAGGGAAGATGCCCTATTTTCAGGATCATCGCCTGAGTAATCTTGGATGGCTGGGACGAAGTGGAGGTAATCTGGAGATGTGAAGGAGTAGAAAAAGTAGAAGAGGCAAAAGTACCTAAAGGCCCGGAGGTCGGAGTAGGCAAAGATGCCTCTACAGGTATAAAATCGAGGTCCACATTCGGAGATGTATCTACCGGAGTTTCCCTCCTTCTGTTAGCCTCATCTCGAGTGTACTCGACCTCAATACGCCGGATGTTAGTGGAGAAGGAAGAGGTAACCTCAATATCTCTCATATAGTCTCGGGGCACTCCTGCACGCCGGCACAACTCAGTGATCAGGACCGAGAATGGTAGAGAAGTGTGTCTCTGCTTGGCCCTCATGGCCATTTCTTGCTCAATAATAAGCCCCATATCAATGCTCTTCCTAGAAATAATCGACCCAAGGCAGGCCGCCTTAGGATGACGGAGAATGGAGTCATTATAGGAAGGCATAATAGAGCTACTGATGAATCCGAACCAAAAACGCGCAGCTACACTCAAGTCCCTTTTCTCAATCGGGACTCATGCCTCTATCCACCTCGGGGTGGTGTCTGAAATGAGGGGCGCCAGCCAACCCTTGAGCTCATCCAATGAAGATGTGGTAGTAGTTAGGTTGGGGTAGTCAAAGTCATACCCCTTGTCAAGTACGGTGTTGATGTACTCGTTATTGCATCCAACTTCTTTACCCTGGACCACAACCGACTTAACCGGTATGAACTCGCTGGCCTTTTTCTTGCTTTTTGGAACCAATTCACCATATGTTATATAGAACTCCCAGACCCATGAAGGAATATATGGGCCTCGGGTCCTGGTGAACTGCTTGAATCTGTGGAAGTGGAGGGTGTCCCTAACATCTGAGAATTTGCCCTCAAGGCCCATTGTAGATAATAACTTCTCCTCCAGAATCGTTCGCAATCCGTCACATTTCAAACTGTTGAGAAGCCTAGGAGGAGGGATGATTGGTGGCCCTGGTGCCACAAGAGGTGCCAGAGCTGGCACTGAGTCTGCTGGTGCGGGAACTGGAGGGACTCTAGCGGAGTCAGGGTGAGATCTAGCACAAATCTCATCCCGCCGAGACTGCAAAGGCTGGTCATCCTCAGGCTCAGATAAAGCAGTATGGGAGTCAGCAGTCACCATGTTAGATATGGGCCTCTTGCCCTTGCCTTTGTCTCCCGGTGGAAGCTCTTGCCTTCTTCTTTTGGAGGATTTGATCCCCCTTCATTGATTGTGATGCCCCGTACTCTTTTCTGGGGTGGCATGTCGATGTTTGTTCTTACCATGTCTGCAAAACATCGGGAAAAAGTTAAAAATCATTCAAACAAACGCACAGAAAAATAGTTGCAGACAGACTCGTCGAACCATTCGGTGAGTCACCGAATCACTTTAGCGAGCTAGATCGGGCTTGCCAAAAGGATTGGCTCAAAATTCTCAGAAAAATTTGGCATGTCAGCGATGGGAAGGCCTTTCGGCGAATCGCCGACAGCATTGGCGTGCAATGATTAGCCCGCCGAAAGTTACAGTGCGTAAAGGGTTCAGGGGTGCAGACAAAGGGCGATCAAGAAGAATTTTGGCGAATCGCCGAGTGCCTTCGGCGACCTCAAGCTTCTTACCGAAAGTTACAGAATCAAACTTCAAATATAGCATGAAATTAAAGGCGAGATAGGGAACTTCGGTTAACCGCCAAGAGGTTTGGTGAGCTCGACCCACCACGCCAGACGACCCAACGTGCCTACTTTCAACCCAACTTCTCGAATTCAACCCCACAACCCCCGAAAACAAAATCAAAGCATGCACTCATAAAATTAAAGCAAGACCCAATACACCCATTACCCCGAGATACTCAAACTTCTCCTGGTTTTTCCAAATTTGGCCAGTTGATGACTTTTGCTCTTAAGAATGACGTCACCCTCTCTATCATTAGGAAAATTACGTCATTTGGCACAACTACGGGTTACTTAGACTTCACCCAACTAGACCCAACAACATGCAAGCACAACCTCACAAGATTTAATCAATTTTAAAGCACAAAATCACGGGAATTTAACATCATAAGCATTTTGGGCAAGGATAACGAATTAACACAGGCACACACGACAACAATTAAGATCAGAGAGGCCCAGCACACATCACTAACATAAGATCATTGAAAATGAGTACAAATTCGATAAAAATAAACTTGGGGTTCGGAAAACCAACCTTATATGCCAATTAAACAAGATTAAAATGTTAGGCGGCAAAGTAATCCACTCCGAACACACAATCAACGACTCAAACACTCTAAAAATGCAAAAATATAGAAACTAATGTGTGGGTATGAGTTTGAGAAGATTAAAAATGAGGGAAAGTGAAAGAGTTTGAAATTTTAAACCTTTGGCCTTTATAAACCGTCCAGTTCTCGCCCATTCGGCGACATTAGTCATGCTCCCAAGGAGCACCTTAGTTAACGTCATGGCACGACGCAACTCCCCACTTAAGTTCCATTAGTGGGGTTTGCCTCATTTTCATAAGGCCACCCCTTTTTTGGCTCTGGGTAGAGAGAAGACAACATCTGGTCCATTTGGGACCCCAATAGCTGAATGAGCATAGAATGAGAGGTCGTCATCTGGTTTAGCATCAAGACATTCTCTCTTATCTCTTCCAACACTCTGCCGTGTTCTTCGACTTTGTGTAGAATGAGTAAGAGGACCTCTTCAATTTGCCCGCCCTCTTGCTTCTTCATCTTTCAACGCTCGTGAGGGGGGATGTACATGTCCTTCTTTTTGGACAGTACTTCCAAGTCCTTGACCTTTTGGGTCAAAATATCCAGCTGACCCAACAAAGTGGCCAAGTCTTGCTCCTTTTCTTTTTCCAACTACTCATTGTTGGTCTTGGTAACACAATCAAGGAGTTAGGCTACAGTCTAATATAAATGTCTCATCAAGCAGCCCGAAGAGAGTTGGTCAGCCGTTATTCTACTATCGGGGCCAAGACCGCGGTAGAAACATTCCAGAAGTAGTTTATCCGAAATCTCATGAGCTGGGCATTGCTGCAACAGGATTTTAAACCTTTGCCACAACTCATAAATGGAATCACCCTCTAATTGCTTGAATTTTAGGATGTTATCCCTAAAAATCATCAATCTCGAAGGAAGGTGATCCATTGGGTTACTGTTGCTACCAAATATGCTCTAATTCTCTGCTCAAATCAACCGCACACAAACCACAACTAAAAATTAAGTAAGTTCAACTATGACTAACAAGAACAAAATTCAAATTTAACTAAAAATTCTCAAGTAACACCACTCCCCGGCAGCGGCACCATTTTGATTTCACGTATCAGGACACTTCATCCAATACTAAGTGCCAACGATTGCTAGTCGGTAATATAACCCAACTGGGTGAGTTGGGGTCGAATCCCACAGGGAGTGGTACGTATTTGAGAATCAATAGAAAAACATGAATGTGTTCAAGTCAATCATAGGTAAAAACATTTACGAATAAAAGCATGGTTTAAGTTTGGGGTGACAGAAGTGTCAAATAACAAGGGATTTGGGTTCAACTATCAATTACAACAACAAATAACATGAAAATAACAAATATGGAGACGGGTTCTTGGGATGTGATTGAATTATGGCTAAGGTAGACAAATGACTGATTGCAATTAATAATGACAGACTGTAAATCATTGAATAAGTTAGACTTTAGTGGGGAAAAAAATTTCTCTCGAATAATTTATCCCGAATCAAATTGGTTTCTCTCGAACAACAATAAGCAGCAATTAAGAACACAACCTACGCTTTAGTCCATTCACTCTCTCGAGCTGAATGTGTGGAAAAGGGTTTAGGATTCACTCTCTCGAGCTGAACCCATGACAACCCAATAACCACAGACCATCAAATCAGTAATCTTGGTTTTAAAACCTCTCTCTCGAGCAAGCCAAAAACACGAAGGTAGAGTCGCATTTGCAACTATAACCCTTTGGATTAAGCCATAATTACTGAATGAAATCACTTTTAAATAACATTTACACTATCAATTAACAATACCCAACAGCTAAATCAACCCATAATCACATAATCACACCCTAAGAATTGGGGTGTTAGCTAGACATCATAAAAAGATAGAAATCGTTACCAAATTGTGTTTCCATCAACTGGGTACGATTAATATTGTCTTTACAGAGGTCTAAGATGAAGAATCTTCAACACCCACTTCCAATTTCTCAGAAATGGAAATCTTCAAATCTTCAAAGCTAAGGAAATATTGTCTCAATACTCAGTTCTAAGCTCTCAAACTTCAAAACTGAACAACAATGAAAACTATTGAATGCTTTCTATTAAACTAAGAATTTAAAAACGTATTTATAGTCGCCAAAAATGTGCTGCGAAGGACCATTTGGCGCAATAAGTCGGGATCGCCGATCCACTCGGTGGTCCGCCCCTTGGTTAGTTCCATCACCTTTTTGCTTTGGCCTTCAGCAACTTCAAGCTCTGTAACTTTGGGCGATATAGCACTGCATCGCGGAACCGTTCGGCGACTCGCCGACTACTCCTTTCTATTGCCGACTTGATTTTCTCCTTCAAGGATTGGCATACTGGAACATTAGGCGAGACCATGGCCATTTGGCGACTCGCCCAATGGTTTAGGTGATCCTCAAACCTTTTTTTCTTCGTTCTTGCAGTTGCCTTGTTTTTTTTTTTGCTCATTAGTGTCCATGCTTTGTTCCTCAATCCAAATACCTGAAAATCAAGGATTTACATCAGTTATTGGCACAAAATATGCATTTGAGGACACTAAATCTATTAAAATAAAGCCCTAAATAAGTCCAAATCACTCGGTGAATCGCCAAATTGTCATTATACCGCCTAAAGTTACAGAATGCTGGAGCTAAAATGGGGGTAATTTCGGTGAACAACAGTTCCATTCGGTGTGTCGCCGATCTATTCGGCGAAGGACGACCAGGTCGCCAAAAGTGCTGAAGAAGATTCAAACAAGTGCTGATGGGCGAGATAGAAGGAAAAAGGGTGAATCGCAGAATTATTCGCCGATCCTGATCTGGATCGCCTAAAGTTACAGTAGCCAGACTAAGAAGAAGTGAAAAATGAAGGCGAGATGAAGAACAATCGGTGAGTCGTCGATCTGTCGGCGACGCCCGACTTACCTCGCCGAGTGGTCTTAAATAGTGACACAGCAGACTTGTTTAAATTAATTTTGGCTAGAGAGATAGAGGCATTCAGAAAAAGTGAGAGATAGAAAATTGAGAGCAAAAACATTACCATAGTAGTTTTTCAAGGGATTTTAGCTAGATTCTTGATTGAGATTTTGTAATAGAGGGGATTTTAGTAATTTCTAACTTTTGAATTTCAATTACCCAGCTGTCGAAAACATGGTAGATGTTGATTTTCTTATTTTTGCTATGAGTGGCTAAAACCCTTCTCTTGGGGTTTTGACTATGAATCCAATTGTTAAGTTTCACTAAGTGGGTGTCATTGAATTGCGAATAATGGGGTTAATTTGAAGTGGGTTTGAGTTGCTGTTGTGTTTTGAGATCGTCTTGCATGGTTAGTGTGACAAGTTCAGTGTTGTGTGCTTGCTCGAGAGAGAGGTGCAGAGCCAAAGTAGCAAACTTAGCATCCTTAGTAGTGGGTTACCATGATTTCAGCTTGAGAGAGTGAAACATGGGATCTATCCTTTGGGTCCAGCTCGAGAGAGTGGATTTAATAAGGACAAAAGGGCTAGGCATCTTCTGATTAGTGTTGAAGTTCGAGAGAATTCGGCATAGAAAAGGTAACTGTTCGAGAGAAAGTTACTTTACATAAAGTCCGACCTACCCACGACAAATTATCCTATTGTGAGCATCAACATTCACCCACTAAAGTAAAATTTGACAATTGGTTGGTCAATACCCCAAGTTCTACTTTACTATTTGATCGTTTCGTGATGTAGTGTGAAATTGGAGTGATAATCAAAATTTGGTACTTGAAACTAAAACAAAAAAAGTGTAACACGTGCCCAATTGAAGAGATTGTCGTCATATTTTCATCATTGAATTTGAAGGAAAAACTACTCTCTGTGGGATTCGACCCCAACTCACGTAGTTGGGTTATACTACTGACTAACGACCGTTGGCACTTAGTATTGGATAAAGTGTCTTGATACGTGAAATCAAAATGACGCCACTGTCGGGGATAGCCGACGTTTCCTAAATAGCTTCCTCAACTGGGGAATGCTTCCATTGAACTTTCACGGACTTAATCTCCTTGGTCTCTAGCTTCCGAACATCACGATCAAGAATTGCAACCGATTCCTCCTCATACTTAAGGTCTTTGTCTAACACAATTGAGTCCCGTTTTATGATGTAATACCCATCACCATAATACCTCTTCAACATGGACAAATGAAATACCGAATGAACTCTCGATAGATTAGGAGGTAAAGCCAATTTATAAACCACTGGCCCTACACATTCAAGAACCTCAAAGGGACCAATGTATCGCAGACTTAGCTTGCCCTTCTTGCCAAATCTCATCACCCCTTTCATGGGTGACACCTTAAGAAGAACATTCTCACCAGTCTAAAATGCTATGTCTCTTACCTTATGGTCTGCATACTTCTTTTGCCTACTCTGGGCCGCTAAAAGCTTATCTTGGATGCTTCTCATCTTATCTTGAGCATCCTTCACTAAATCAACCCCCAAAGGTTTCACATCTCCAGCCTCGAACTATCCTATGGGTGATCTACATCCCTTCCCATAAAATGCCTCAAATGGTGCCATATCAATGCTGGAGTGATAACTATTATTATAGGAGAACTCACACAACGGTAGGAACTTATCCCAATGTCCTCCAAGATCAATCACACATGCCCTCAACATGTCTTCTAACACTTGGATAGTCCTCTCTGATTGTCTGTCCGTCTGTGGATGGAAAGTTGTACTAAAAGTAAGTTGTGTGCCCAATTCATCATGTAACTTTCTTCAAAACTTAGAGGTAAATTGTGCACCACGGTTTGAGATGATAGAAAGGGGCACCCCATGCAACCTCACTATCTCTTTTACATAAACCTTAGCTAATTGTTCAACATTATAATCTATTCTGACCGGAATAAAATGGGCTGATTTAGTCAATTTGTCAACCACTACGCAAATAAAATCAAACTTCTCCAAAGTCTTGGGAAGACCAACCACAAAATCCATGGCTATCATTTCCCCACTTCCATTCCGGAATTGGCATTCTCTGAAACAAACATGCAGGCCTTTTGATGTTCATACTTTACTTGTTGGTAAATTTTAGTACACTTAGCCACAAACTCCGATATATCTTTCTTCATGCCCGGCCACCAATAAATTCGCTTCAAATCTCGGTACATCTTGGTCACACCCGGATGAATGAAATATCGCGAACCATGAGATTCTGTCAATAATTTCTGAATCAAGTCATCAAATCGAGGAACACAAATCCTTCCTTAAAACTGAGCACACCTTCCACATCAGGAGTGGTTTTTTGTGCTTTACCAATCGCAACATTTTTCTTAAGTTCATTCAAATTTTCATCCTCAAACTGTTTGGCGTTGATCTCTTCAATGAACGTGGCCCTTACTTCAATTCTAGTTAACACCCCACCTTTCTCTGAGATGCCTTACTTCACAAACTTAGACTCCAATGTCTGAATTTCCATAGCCAAAGGTCGCTTGGGTACACTCAAGCAAGCTAGACTACCCATACTCATCGTTTGTCGACTCAAAGTGTCCACCATTACATTAGCCTTACTTAGATGGTATTAAATGGTCGCATCATAATCCTTGAGTAACTCTCATTAACCTTCGCTATCTCAAATTCAGATCCTTTTGACTGAACACATGCTGGAAACTACGATGATCAATAAGCACCTCGCACTTAACACAATAAAGATAATGTCGCTAGATCTTAAGAGGAAACATTACCGTTGCCAACTCCAAATCATGTGTTGGATAATTCCTCTCATGCACCTTCAACAGCCACGATTCATAAGCTATGACATTCTTATCCTGCATCAACACCGCACCCAAACCCGAATGTGAAGCATCACAATAAATAATAAAATCCTTACCTTCACCGGTAGTGCTAGATAGGTGATGTGGTCAAGAGAGTCTTGAGCTTTTGAAAGCTCTCCTCATATTTTTCAGTCCATTCAAATGGTATCTCCTTGTTGGTCAAATTTGTCAAGTGTGTGGCAATAGAAGCGAAGTTCTTTACAAATCGACGATAGTAACTAGCAAGCCCCACAAAACTCATAACTTCAGTCACAGAGCTAGGACGAACCCAATTCTTAACCGCTTCAATCTTTTGGAGATCTACCATTACCCCTTCTTTAGAAACCACATGCCCCTAAAAGGCAACCGAAGTCAACCAAAATTCACACTTAGAAAATTTCGCATACAACCTTGTTTCCCAAGAACACCCAGAACAATACGAAGATGGTCGGCATGCTCTTCCTCGCTTTTCGAATAAACCAAAATATCATCAATAAAGACTATAACAAACGAATAATGAAATGACTTGAACACACCATTCATCAAACTCATAAAAGTTTCAAGCGCATTTGTCAACCCAAACGACATAACTAGAAACTCATAGTTCCCATAGCGGGTTCTAAACGCCATCTTGGGCACATCCTCAGGCCTAATATTTAACTGATGGTAACCAGAACTTAGATTAATCTTAGAGAAAACTAATGTGCCTTGTAATTGGCAAAAAGATCATCTATTCGAGGCAATGGGTACTTGTTCCGATGGTGACCCTATTCAATTGTCGGTAATCTATACACATCCTCATACTACCATCCTTTTTCTTAACAAATAAAACTGGAGCACCCCACGGTGAAGCACTAGGACGGATAAAACCTTTATCAAGAAGTTTTTGGATTTGAGCCTTAAGCTCTCTTAATTCTGCCGGAGCCATGCGATATGGAAGGATGGAAATGGGACGAGTACCGGGTTCTAAATCAATGCATAAATTTATATCTCTATCCGGAGGCATACCAGGCAAATCATTAGGAAACACTTATCTAAATTTTGACACCACATGAATAGACTCAATAGATGGAGACTCAACCTCAACATCCCGAATATGAGCTAAATAAGCCAAACAACCCTGCCCTAGCAGTTTCCTAGCCCGAATGGAGGATATGATCTTAGCTTGCTTAGGCTTGTACACCCCTTCCCACTCTAACTTCTCCCTTCCTGGAATTTCTAGAGTTACAGACTTAGTATTACAATTAAGCACAACATAATAGGGGGACAACCAAGTCATGCCTAAGATTATATCAAAGTCAGTCATATCCAAAATCACCAAATCAGCCCAAGTCTGAAAACCCATAAACAAAATAGGACAAATACGATAGACATAAGAGACTATGACGCTCTCCAACTGGGGTAGAAACGTGGATAGGAGCATCAAGAATATCACAAATTATAGCAAATTATGAAGCAAATCGCACAGACACATAAGAATAAGTAGAACACGGATCAAATAACACATTAGCCATCCGGTCACGGACAAGAATAATACTTGTGATCACTGCGTTAGCGCCTCCGCCTTGGTCTTGCCCGGAAAGGCATAACACTAAGCTTTGTCATCTTGACGGGCGACTTCCCTGCCTGGCTGCACTGTACCTCTGCCTGCTTTACCATTTCCCCTACCTCCGCGACCTCACTGATTTCCTCCTCGCCCACCTTATGGACGCCCTCGACCATTATTACCATTTCCTGCGGGTACCACTACTTTAGATTACTGTTGTGCGGAATCCAACTTGCGTGGGTGGGGACAATCTCTCCTCATATGCCAGGTTCTCCACAGGTGTAACATGTACGATCAAAATATGGCCTGCTACCCGTCGAAGGTGCGGCTCCTTAGCTATCCTAAATCAAATTCTGAGGTGGAGTTCTAGAGTAATTACCTGTAGAAGCGGGCATATCAGACTGAATTGGTCGAGCTACAAGAGTCGGCAACCTCTGAAGTAAGATCCCTGAAAGTTGCTTGAATTTTTGGCTTTCTTAGCCAATGCCTTAGCCTGACCGTCTCGCCTCACCTAACTCCACTTTCTTCACAAAGTCTGTTACCTCATTTAAGCTTTTTCCTGGAGAGGTCATATGAACAGACAATACTTGCAACTCAGAATTTAGTCCCTTAATAAATAAACGGATCCTCTCTTCCTCAGTAGTCACCAATTGTGTAGCATATCTAGACAAGGCATGGAACTTGGCCTCATAAGCGGCCACAAACATACCACCCTACTCCAAAGCCATGAACTCATCCTTCTTACGATCCCTCAAGGTCCAAGGAACATACTTTTCCAAGAACAGAGCATGAAACTGGGTCCAAGTGAGTGGGGGTAAAACTAAAGATCTGCATTCAACATAAGCTCTCCACCACTGCTTAGCCTCACCTTGAAGCTGAAAAGTCACAAACTCAACTCCATGCTGATGGACAATTCCCAACTTATGAAGCCTCTCATAGCAATCTAGGATGAACTTATATGCATCCTCACTCTCGGAACCATGAAACACAGGCGGTTTCAACTTCAAGAACTTAGTCAACATCTCATGCTCATTACCAGTCATAACAGGACCCAACAAAGGATGGAAGAAAACATCATTACCTACACTTCCAGCCACTTTGCAGACAGTGATAACAATAGGGGGATTGGCGGGAGATTGAGTTGCTTGAACAGAGAGAAGCACTCCAGGACCAACCAATCCTTTCAAGAACGACATGATCTGTTGAGCTAACACTGGTCTAAGGGAGGAACACTTGTAGTCCTAGCCTGTACCTCTTTCTCTTGTCCAACATTTTCCTCCTCCTCAGCCTCCACATTCTTCTCTACCCCTTCATGGTGTGCATGAGCTGCCTCATTTCTGGGAGCATCTCCAACCGGTGTTCCATCCCTAGTAGGCGCCACCCTTCCTCGGCCTCTACCCATTGCTCTTCATCTACCCCTCCCTCGACCACGACCTCTTGCTACAGATTCCTCAGCTGGAGCGTTGAAAGGGAGCTATGAGCCTGACGTCGTTGAACCTAGTGTTAACCATCTGCGGACATAAGAGTGAAGGAGGTTAGATACCAATTTGAATTGCCAGATACCAATTGGAATCAAGTTATAGCACGAAAGAAGACAAGAGAAATAGGGAGATTTCCAAAAGTCCTATAGCCTCTCGAAGAAAAGTACAGACGTCTCCGTACCGTTCCACAAGACTCATTTTGGTACATCGAGATCAACAAACCTAGGCTCTAATACCAACTTTTTCACGACCCAGATCATCGTGTTTGGCACCCACACTAACCCTCCGGTGGGAGAACCACTACTATATGTCAAACTAACAACTCAACCAAAACTAAGGTATTTAAAGATACATGTTTAAATGCTAAGGAAAAGAAATAGAGTTTCCATAAACTCCAAAAGTCTAACAAAACAATGTTGAAGTAACGCCTAGAACCTGAAAGTCAATGTACCAAAACATCTAAGGTTCAACCATAACTCTAAACAAGAAGGGGTACAACCCCATACTAAACATAAGAAATCTAAGGAACTAGTCTAAGTCTGAAAAATATGGACATAAACAGAAAGAGAACTCATGGCAGCCCGGAAGAACTGGCTCACCCTTGAATTCGAAACGATCACTGATCTTCTAAGCGAGGTCTGTCAATAGCCACCGGAAGATTCCCTGTACTCAACAAAGAAAGAGGAAGTGCAGTATCAGTACATAACCACAGTGTACTAGTAGGATCACGCGGCTATCCCGCTAAGTGCAACATACATAAGCCAATACAACATAATAATAACATGTATACACCGAACATATACAATATCAATATCATTATGAATAACCATCAAGTTCACAATTTTCAAGATATACAATTATTTCAAGTCAATGGTCCTCTCATGAAACTCAAACCCAAACTATTAGTGTATTGGTTCGTGGTACCCGATCCAATGTTTATGCCGAAACGTGGCAACCGATCCCATATTTATGCCGGAACGTGGCAACTGATCCAAGTTAGTGTGTCGGAATGCAACACCCGATCCATTCAACAAGCCAGAATCACAATCACAAGTATTTTCTCATAATCATACCATTAAGTCATGATTTCAAGGCATGCAATTATTCAATCATCCTCATTTATGAATAGTGTGATCAATAATGCAACATTCGCATACATACACATATTATAATGAAGCAAGAACAAACATATATCACACAACATGAAATCACAACCATTACCTACCTCGAACAAAGCTTGAATTCTCTAAGAAATTTGATCCTTCCCTTTCCAGATTCTTTCGGGTTGTTCTTGGTCTACAAACAATCATAATAACACGGGAATTAATAAACGATGTCTAATTACCCGGATTAAAGTCAACACTATCAACCCTAGATCAAACCCTTGATCACATTATCCAAATTAGGATTTTTACCAACATCCAAACAGTTCCAAATCCCTTCCCCAACAATAATCACCCAAGAAACTAAGTTCTACGGATCGAAAAATGGATTCGGGGAGTGAAAACCTTACCTTTAGCCTCAAGAATGGTGAAAAACTGTCAAGAAAGCACCCGGGGTCGTCTCCTAGCTCTCAAAGTTGAAACTTGCAGAATAAAATGATTTTGTGGTTTATTTCTGACTTAATTCGCGACTAGCTCGCCACAACGGCCCCGCCCTGGCAGAATAAATCTCGCCCTGGCAGCTTGCGCGGAGACAGAACGCCGTAATTAAAGTCTCAAACCCCCATTTCACAACACACCTTCATCTCACGACACTCATAAATACTCGTTCACACTAAGATCAATTCCGCGAGTTCTACTCGCCCGAATTCAATTTCGTAAAGTCATACGTGTTTCTTAACATCTTAGCTATCTATTTATATGATCGAATTAATTCAATCTCCCAATTGTTACCAGATTTCTCTAGACCTCACTGACTCCGATTTCGTCCAAATCTGGACTAGGTTGGGAAATCCAAGTTACTACGAAAAAGTTTTCCGGCTCAAAAAATTTCCCAGTTGGCTTTTCTATAACGACGGGAACCTATCATTACATGGGGTAATAGGACCCATGTATAGCTAAGGTGTGTCGCTGAGATTTCGTCCACTGTTGAAGGGGGTATTTATGCCTTATCCCTTTTTATCTCCATTGAAGCTTCTCACTTTCAATGTCACCATTTTTACCACAACCTTCCTCTTTTTACTACTATTATTTTTACTCTCTTTAATTTTAAAAAATTATCTAAATATTTTCTTACATTTCAAACAATTTGATAAACTCATTAGATTTCAAGATGATTAGGAAGTATCATATAGTTTTTCTTATCCGATTTCAATTAAGTTCTTTCAATTTTTGGGGAATTCATTGATTCTTTTAAAATTATTATTTCTAATTTTGAAGTTATATGAAAAGGAGTAATTGATGATACCTTCAAATTTTTAAATTTTTCTTAGAAAAAATTAATTAGTTTTGTTATCAATAATTCAAAAAAGTCTAGAAAATAGTATGAATTCCTTTTTATAAAAAAATCACTCAAATAAAAAGTTTGACTGGAGAAGAAGAAGAAAAAGAAAAGAAAAAAATTTGGAGAGGGGTTCAATTTGACGTGGGGGTGGGGGGTGAGGGTGGGATGTGGAGAAAAAGAAAGAAAATGGAGGGATGGATCACTTGAAAGAAGGGGTGGAAGATGAAGTGGAATTTAAGATGAAATCAAAATTAAAATAAGTCAAAAAGTAAGAGAGGGAGAAATAAAGAAAAAAATTACATTTTAAATTAAATTAACACGTGTCATGTAATGATTGGTGTGTGAACATACTTGCTTCTTAAAATCTGGGGCTGATCGAAAAATGATATAATAATATATGTTCAAAATTGTTTAGTGGGTATAAGGACGGTTGCAAAGTTAAGGTGTCTTTTTGAAAATTCGGGACAAGTTCAGTGGTGACTTTAAGTCTTTTCTCTATTGGAATGAATACAATTAATTATGTTTGAAATTGTAATTGATGAGAATTTTAAATGATATGTTCATTTTAAAAATATTCTCTTCTAGATTTTCTCTTTTCTGTTATTAAATAATTGTATTCTTTTAAATCAAACAAATAAAAAATACATAAATCAGATGATAACAAAGTAAAATATTGACATATTTAATAAATATTAAAAATGTTGATAAGATGTCCCATTAAATGCTAAAATATTGACATTTTGAAAATTTTCTCATAATTTTATGGGTTGGACTCAAGATCATTTGAATTGGGTGAAACTCAACTCATTCAAGCTTTAACACATTTCAAGAGAATCTTCAAGAAACACTTTCAAAAATAGCAAACATTAGGCACTCTATAGTTATAGTTTGCTTAATTATGAATAATAGCAAAATGTTAGGGGAGGAGGGAGGAGAGAGACCAGCGAGATCTAGGAGAAAGAGGATATAGTGTATCTTTTCATGAATGTAGGAGGAAAAAATACAAATACAAACTGATTTGTATCAAAATGAATACATGTTAAGAGGAGAGAGGCGAGCGAGATCGAGAGAGGGAAGAGAGAGCCGAGCAAGATCGAGAGAGGAAGGAGAGAAGATTGTATTTTGTATTTATTTTACATTGTATTCTATATTTATTTTGTATCAATTGTATTCGAAATACAACGAATTGTATTTTGTAATTATTTTGCATTGTATTCTTTATTTATTTTGCATTGTATTCTTTATTTATTTTGTATCAATTGTATTCGAAATACAACAAATACAACAGTATTCATCCTCTCTTTGATTGGATACAAATTCATTTGACAGAGAGGATAAATGCTTACTGTATTTGTACGAATACAAATACAATTGATACAAAAATACAAAATACGGTTTTTCAAATACAATTTAAATAAAATATAAAACTCTCACCTATATTTATTTGAATACAATTGATACATAATATATTTGAATGGATTTCTTCTTATTGGCATGAGAGAGAAAATGAAGAGAGAGAGAGAGAGAGGAAAGGGCAAGAGAGAGGGAGGAGAGAAGGGAAAAGTTTGCTATAAAAATAACATATTGCTCTTTTTTAAATATTTTAAACTATAGCTATTTTCAAAAATAAGTTGCTAATTTTGACTAGTTCCATAATTTTTCAATCTTCTTCAATTGAGTCTAATTTAATCTCCAATTTCAACATATTTTATAACCATTTATTTGCATTGTTGTAATGTATGTTCTCATATTGAAGGTATGAATTACTATAAATTTTATATCTTCTAGAATCCAACTTTTTTTTTTCTTCCAATTAGCAAATCATATTCTAGGATCCATCTATTCATTTATAACTTCTTCTTCTTTTATTTTCTTGAGTTGAAATTCAAATTGTGGTTATAAAAGATAAATAACAATATATTAAAATTATTGAGATTAAGCAGTTCAAGTTGAGTGAGTCATGACCCAACCCAATTTTTAGTCCATTTGAGCCCAAAGTAAATTTGGGCGGGTCATGACCCAACTAAAATCATTTCAAACCATTTTAATATCTCCAATTTTAATTTAACCAGTCATTTGACGCTCCTACTAAATAGTAATGATGAACTTAGTGTTTCTAAGAATTATGGGATATACTACAAATATTATTATTATAACTTCACTGATACAAATGTTAAAATGAAAAAATAGGTTCATTCTCTCAGTCGATATAGTAAAGTGAGTTGGGCCCACGAAGTTCAGCAAAGAAGTGAGTAAATCCTCGATAGGCAAAACATCTGTCATCGATGCCTCCTTTGTCACCCTCATCTTCGACGAATTCACGAGGTGATCACTGTTTTTGCCTCCGTAAACTCCGATGAACCAGCAAGCTTTTTAGCTTTGGTCAACACTAACAAAATTTATATTTGTGAAATATACGCCACTAATAATATGTTGGTGTTGAGTTTTGTGGTTACTAAAGGGCCGGTGAAATGGAAATAGTAGATAGAATTGAAGATGAAGATGAATAGATGTTCTCTAGGGGAGATATTGTAAAACATCGAGTTTTGAAAAGAAGAAACTTTTTTGTACTGTAGTCTAGTTCTACGGGTCCCATCTACGAACCATGGAAGCTTCTACAGACCGTAGTTGCAATCGTAGGAAGGGAAAAATAATTCTTCAAAAATTAGGTCCAGTACCTCTTTTACGGTTCACCAAGACGGTCCGTCAATCATTGTACGAGTTGTGAATAAGCCTCGTAGGTGAGTCCCCTGCTTAGTTAAATTTTAAGGCCAAAGGTTGATTTATATGATTGGTGTACAGTCCGTAGATGGGTCTACGAGCCGTAGACTATGTTCGTCAAAAGTTGGTCAAATTTAGGGTCTCTGATCATTTTTACGGTTGACCATAAGTCCAAAATGTAGAAGGGTCCGGAGGTTAATTTTAAGGGGTTTTTGGGTCTTTTTCCTAATTGATTAATGTCTAAACTAAGTCATTTTGGTTCTAATCTTAATCCATATATAAAGTCTTTTGGACCCTAAAACTACCCATTCTAAATCATTGCCTAAACTCCTAAATTCCCTCCAAGTTTATCCCCTCCAAATTTTCTCAACTCAAGGAAGAGCAATCTATGGTTTCAAGCACCAAGATCTCAAATTCACCATAACAATTGGGTTTTGAACTCCAAGGTATGTTACTATTTACCTATGGAGTCCTCTCCTTCATAGGATTCCTAAAATCTCCAATTTTGTAAAGATAGATTCTCAATTCAAGTTAGAGTTTTCTTCAATCTTCATGGGTTCTTTTCAATTATGATCTAGTTGATTGTTTTCTATCTATTTCTGCATGAATTGAAGTAATTACATGTTTTTGAGTTAACAAAGTCATATGAACCCATGCATGATCCAAAAAATTTAGACTATGAACACATGATTAAGCTTATGAACTATAAAAGATGAATTTATGAAGATATGCATGTTCTTTGATGAAATTAATGTACATGATTTGAGGATACTTTGAGAGTAAAGTATCAATGTGGTAGTTGTTGTGAAAGGTTTTCTCACCTAAGTTGAACCAAGATTTAAGAGTTATTCTAAATGAACTCTAGCTTGAATCAGTTGCGTAATTGTACTTTTCCATAGATAATAAGATGAATATGATTAATGACTATTTTGTGGGATTTGTACTTAGCATCAAGAGGATATTGAGATGGAAGCTCTCCCGTTAGTAGAGGCCGAATTTCTAGTAGTAATCTCTCTATTCCATAATTATGTGTCACCATAGGTTTGTATTAGATATACATTAGCTAGTGGATCCACTTTAGCTCAAATGTATGGTTCTTACCTTGGCACGTAAGGACATCTCTTTTTGGTGTGGGATAGACACCAAATTCAATGTTATAGCTCACATAGTCTATATCAGTTATATGGTACACTTCCTACAATAATCAACTAAGGTTACTTTCTAAAGTATCTCACAAGTGCTTTAAAGATGTTTAGCTTGCATTGACCATGATTACGACTTATGTTTTCTAACCCTTTTATCTTATGATTTAGCTTGGTCATTGCATGTCACGTAAAGTCCTTTTTAGCATGATTTCATTACTCATATCCATTGTTAACATACTTGGTACATTCTATGTACTAATGCATACTTATACCTACATTGTTTCACTAATGTAGGGTCTGACGCTCCTATCTCTCATACTCGTGGCTAATTGGTTCTATTGGCTTTAAAGATTGGTAAGTCCTCATATTCCAAGGACCGAGATACTTTTGCTGATTTTTGTATTTTAGTTTTCAGACTTTGTATTTGATGTATGGGTTACGTCCCAATTACTTCTATTAATTTAGTAGATGGCTTATTGAGACTTATGTAGACTTTCACTTTTGTCAAACTTTTTATTGATATAAGACTGTTCTTTGAAATATTTATTTCTATTATCTTGTATGATGTATGCTAAGTGACTTGTGTAACGCCTCTCGGGGTTTATATGCTATGTTACGTCTAGGGTATACCTTGGGTCGTGACAGCTCTGGCCGCATTCATGGACTTGATGAATAGAGTATTTAGACAATATCTTGATATATTTGTGATTGTGTTTATCGATGATACCTTGATTTACTCGCAAAGTGAGGATGAGCATGTTGATTTGAGGATTGTGTTGCAAGTCCTCAAGGGCCGACAACTATTTGCAAAGTTTAGTAAATGTGAGTTTGGGTTTGCTTTTGGTATGGACATCATGTCATTTGGTATTTGGTATTACCCGAATATCGAATTATTTAGTTAATAAAGGTCATATATCAACATGTCTATGACTCATTAGTATAAGTCCAAAAAGAAAGTTAAAGAATAAGCATAAACAATCCAAATACATCTCTTTAGTTGTATCCATTTTTTATGTCTTCTTACTTGTTGATCTTTTATTATATCGTGCCTTCACATAATTTTTTTAGAAATGATTGGAGAAATAGTATTAACTTTGTAATACAATCGGCTACAACTTCAATACAGTATTACCAAATACCGTACCAAACCGAAATTTAAAATATTTGGTGTATGGTGTCTACTTTTACCTATCAAATACCGAATTATCGAACCAAAATTTAAAAATTTGATATTTAATATCTACTTTTAACTATCAATTACCGAATTACTATACTCAGAATTTGAAAATCCCAAATCAAAAACCGAATGTCCACCCTTACAAACACGTATACTAGCAATAATGATAATAATATAGACATATTGATAATACCAACTATAGAAATGGCAAAGCCATAATTAAAAGAGATACCTTAAAAAGTACTAGTACTCCAATCGCAATAATTACAATATCTAAATAAAATAAAAATAAAAATAAAAGAAAAACAATTATTCTTAAAATTAAAGTTGAATTCCACAAAACCCTTTTACAATCTCTCTCAACAGTCGCGCTTCTTCACGATCCACCACTCGCTACCTACCAAGACCCTAAAATACACACAATCTCCATAGGAGAGAGAGTGTGTGTGTATGTATATGTGTGTCACTTTGTGTATCTGAGAGAGTTGATTAAAGGAGAAGAAGCTTAGAGGGAAAGAGCAAACTTCTCTCTCTTTCTCTCTCTCCTATTTTATTGCTCCAGGTACTTCAGATCACTCTTATGCTTCTTTTTTTTTCTGGTTTAGTGTTTTTTTTTTTGGAATATTGGTGCTGATGTATGGTGTTTAGAGAGATGGCTCTCGTTTTTTTTTTGATATTTTCCCTGGTTTATTAACTTTTTGTAATTTGATAGTTTGTGATTTGAGATCGATCGGCGATGACGGCGGCAGTGGCAGTGGCGGCGGCGGCGGCGGCTCAACCACCTGTGTCTGCTCAAGTTGTGCGTGTTCATATCATTCTCTTCTCTGTTTTTTTTTTCTAACCGCAGTTTTAGTTTTATTTGTTTTGTTTTTGTTTTTTCGCGGTATAGATGGATACTGAGTGAGTTGATTTTGTGTGATTGTAGGTGGGAAATGCATTTGTGCAGCAGTATTATCATATACTGCACCATTCACCAGGGCTGGTATTTAGGTTTTACAGGATATAAGCAAGCTTGGTCGCCCTGAAGATGATGGCTCCATGAGCATTACGTCCACAATGCAAGTAAGCCCACCTGAACTATGCTTCCCACCACTGTGTTCTTTTTTGGTCCGCTTTCAGAAACTTGCAGGCGATGTGTCGAAGCTACTCCTTTATTTTTGTTTAGTATGACATCATTTGTATTTGGGAGGTCTTTTTGTTAGGGATGACAATGAGGCGGGAGGTTAGAGCTTTTTCGGGTGTGGAGCGGGGCGGATGCGGGTTAGGGCTAAAGAATCTTTTAATTCGCTGTTTACACGAATTTGGTATTAGTTTTGCACATGTTTGGGCATTAGTCATAAAAAATGTAACTGATTGAATATTTATGAATTTTTTTTGAATGGCCAAAATCTAGAAAGAAGAAAAAAGGGATTTTGTTTATTACATCAAATGTAACTAATTCAAAGTTACCAAAAACAAGTTATTGACATGTTTAAAAGAAGAGTATTATAAAGGCAAAATTGCATTTTAATGCGAGACTAACATGTTAATTTTTTTCAACAGTTAACAGAATTCAAAATTTTAAGTTGAAAACTCATCCGCCAATTAATTGAAACGTTTCTTACAAATTATGCGGGGCGGGGTGGGTTAAAACAACAAATCATGCTATGTGGGGTGGGGCGGGTTGAAATCTTAGCGGGTTTGCCCCGCAACTGCCCCGCCCCATTGTCATTCCTACTTTTTGTCTTTGCCACATGCCTTTATATATTTTCAAAATACTTTTAGCTATTAAATGTGTAACTTGCTATATTCTTTGTACATGTTCGGAATTTGTACATTATATAGATATTTTGAAAATAAGATATCGTGTCCTAATTAAGGCTGAACTTTCCATGGTTCACTGTCATTGCAACATGTGTTATTATTTCCACTTGTCCTAGGAAAATACTGCAATGAAGACAGAAATAAGGCGGTTGTGATGCATGATCTTGTTGTTTGTTTTTAGTTTCATACTGAAATGGCTTAACACCTTGTCTCGGGTGTCTGGGCTTTATTAATGAATTTGTTTGATAAGCAAGAAATCCGGAGGGCCAGCTGGTGCACGTTTTTTTGGTTTTAGAAATTTTAGAAGAGTGTTGATCTATTGCTTTTTCCAAGAGTTCAAAAATGGTTTAACCTAGTGACTTGCTTTTAGTAATTAATTAAAGCAGTTTGCTCTTCCACCATGTCTTGTTTTTCCTGGTTAACATTAAGTTGGCAGTACTAAAGTCTCACATTTTGTCTTGTTTAATGGCCAACATTTAGGCCATCAATGATAAGATACTGTCACTTAACTATGCGGACTTCAGAGCAGAGATTAAGTCTGTGGATTCCCAAGAGTCCTTCAATGGGGGAGTGCACGTCCTTGTTACTGGATATTTGACTGGGAAAGACAACTTGATCCGAAATTTCTCTCAAACTTTCTTCCTGGCTCCACAAGACCGAGGGTACTTTGTTTTGAATGATATGTTTCGATATGTGGAGATTGCCAAACAACAAGATGCTGTACAAGTTCCAGAAACTGATGTGTTGGCTCCTGTTACTCCAGAGCAAAGTAATTGAACAATTGATTAAATTTTGGTTTTTATAATGACCTTATTAGCAGCTGAATACTGACTTATTTGTTTGCAGTTGTTGCAGATCCCCCTCCAGCTCAGGAGAATCACATTTCTGAGCAGAGCACACCATCTGCTGAGGAAGCTAATGGGGGAGAAGTTTACAATCCTCCTGAGGATGATAGTGTGCCTGTTGTGGTAGAGGAAGTGCCAGTGGCTAAGGTTGTTGATGAAGTGCAAGGTGACTCGAAAATGGTAGCTGAAACTAACATCATAATTGAAGAAGTCCCAAAGAAGTCTTATGCTTCAATTGTAAGTGACCATGGGCAAAGAAGATCGAGACGTATTTCATCTTAGTTTACCTTTTAATGGGTTAATTTCCAATTTTCATTTGGTTGTGTAAATGTGGAAGCTTAACATTTAGGTGTGTAGCTCTAAGATTTTATGCTAGTGTTTGTTGAGCACTGCTCAAATAATTTGCACTGTCAATTTTTGTCTTTGGTGGTGATAATTTTAGGAAGGGCATCTTTGGAAGCTTTTAGTTGAACAGTTTCCTGTAATTTTCAGGTCATGCATCTAAAGGAAAGTGCTGTAACTTTCTCCCCTCCTCCAGCACCTGCTCCTAGGAAGATTGTGCCTAAGAATGTTGAGCAAGTGAGACAACCTCTTGCACCAGCACCAGCTGATAGCCCTGTTTTAAGCTTAGACTTTGTTGATAATGTGAATAACCAAGAGGGAGAAGGCATGGCACTGTTCCTCAGAAGTTCTAATTATTTACCTGTTGATTCGGTTCATCGTATTTATTCTTATTGATATCCTTGCTCTAACTGCATCCAACAGCTGATGGACACTCCATCTACATCAAAGGTCTACCTATGAGTGCCACCGCCGCCATGCTTGAAGATGAGTTCAAGAAGTTTGGACCTATAAAGAATGGAGGCATTCAAGTCCGAAGTAACAGAGTATGTGTGCTTGCACCAATATTTTGGCTTTTTATGGGATACATTAGCAGTTTATAGTTGTTTCTGCGTATTTTTATAATAAGTTATTGTTGGTGGATGACAGCAACAGGGATTTTGTTTTGGCTTTGTGGAATTTGAGGTGGAAACTGCTGTGCAAAAAGCAATTGAGGTACTTTCCCTGTGATTTGTTACAAGTAACTTTCATGTGATTCTCCACATAATGTTTTCCTCTATGAGTTGTAGTTTCTGAGAAAAGAAGTGGCCACTTGGCTAGTATTTATATTGCTTTAAGTGTTTCCATGTATGATTGAAGATGTTGTGCACATCTGTACTGCTGATGACTGCCTATAGCTTGGAATGTTGTAATTCCTGTTGTCTTTATGGATCTCTCTGAACATATGTGTTGTTAGGTCATTACAAATTATGCCCTGGTATACTTGGATCTTTTTCATTTTATTGTATTTCTCTAGTTGTATCAGAATATCCATAGGGCTTCAACCGGTATGACAAATGCAAATTCTCCTAGAGGAATTGTTGTAATTAAGTGTATAATGTCTCGATGACTAAGAGACGTGCCAAATTGTCAAAATTAGCTAGTTTTATCTAGCTGTCAATTTGTTTTTAGAAAGTGCATGGAGTGCAACATTTTGTGCTTCTTGTTGGCAGTTTGAGTTTGGATAACTTTTTCAAAATGTTTTTGAAGGGTCAAATTGTGAGAAAAGATGCACATAAGTTCACCTATTTATCAGTTAGCAAGGTAGATTACAACAATGGGTTAAACACTTAGTTCTGTCAATTAATTAATGTTATATTTTATAAGATATGAGCATCATCTAAAAGATTAATATTACTTGAACTTTATCAAAAGATTAATATTTTATTTAATAGAATAATGAACCTACATATTATGATTTATAGTTTTTAGTTTAGTTTGACAACTCATGAATTTATCTTAATGGAATATACCTACCAAATAAGTGGATAAACAAATCTTAACCAAAAGGAACTTCAAAACTACAAAAAAAAAATCGGATTAAAGAATATTACAGGTACTCTCATAATCACAATGTCAAAAAAAAAATTAGAACAGAATGTCTGTTGAATACTTGTCTGATTAAATAAAATAAAATAAAATAACTTTCTATATTTTTTAGAATCAAATCCTACTCTAATAGCGCACATAATCTTATATTTGTAATATTCTCACTTTGGATCTCTCATTTATTATTACTGTAACATGGATAAAATAACAATATGACAATTTAATGGATAATTCTGAGAACTAGAAAGTTCTTACTCTTGCCATTCCAATTTATGTGGCACCATTTGACTTGACATAGTTTAAGAAAAAAAGGAGGACTTGTGATCCAAAACAAACCTTGGACATCACCACATATCATTCATTAAGTGTAAAAGAGAAATTTTAAAATTATAAAAAGGAAAAGGTGCCATATAAATTGGGACAAAGAGAGTACTAATTAGTTTGGTAAATATGAACTTTTGATGTGAGTATTCTTGATATGAGTACTAATTAATTTGTCTTGGGCTGAAAAATCGCTTTTGCTTTTATTCAAAAACTCATTTTAGAGAATAAAGAGTTAACATTAACAGATAACAAAAATTTGTTAACTACTTGAGGTTCTAAAAGCATGTTGAGAACTTATGACTCCATCGGTTTTTCAGAAAATATATAAAAGAAAAGAAATGTAGCAACTTGGTTTGCTTATATTTATACTCGTCAACAATTCTACTATAAGACCACTCATGTTCTTTGATGAAATACTTTTGTTTATATTTATACTCATCAAGTGCAGTTTTACATGTTAAAAACCAATGGACATACGTCAGTTTTCATAAAAAAAATAATTAAAAACCATTGGTGTACCATTGGTTTTTTTTTTAAAAAAAATGAAGAACAATCATAATTTAAAAAACCCATTGGTGTACCGTTGGTTTTCTTTTTAAAAAGATTTTAAAAAAATTCATTGACAAAATCGACGTAGTCCCTTGGTTTTGTCCATCGGTTTTTTGAGTTTTTGAAGTAGTGTTAGTTCAGTTAATAAATTCAATCTTATATTTCGTCACCAAAAGCTTGGCCAAACCCCCTTTATTCTCTAAAATAAGCGCCGTTTAAAAACACTTTTGACTGTTCAAAAGGTTGGCCAATCAAAAGCTATAAAAGGCTCTTACCAACTGTTTATAGGTCCATCTAATAGAAAAGCTAAATTTATTGTAGAATATAGTTGCAACAGACCATCGTGTCATAACTCCAGTGTTATATTAACTATATTGGAGGGGATGTGTGTCTATCTAATGGAAGTTGGGACTGTTAAGAGTTGATGCTAATTTTGCATTGCTTAGTTGAAACTAGACTGAATAGCCCAATAGACATCTCTGATTGTTCGGATTTGAAGTCCCATTATCTTGCTTCACAAAGTTTCAACTAAATACCTGAACTCAATCAAAATAGTAATTTTCTATTGAAATTGCAGCACTTATACTGATATATTTATCACTGCTTTAGTGACCTTTGCTGTGTGATGCTTGTTTTTTCTGAATCTTTTCATTGTTTTTGACATGTCTGATTACTTTTTGTTTCTCTATGTATCAGGCTTCTCCAATTTTAATTGGTGGACGCCAAGCTGCCGTTGAAGAGAAGAAGTCTACCAGTTCTCGAGGCAAGTTCAATTATTCTCCTATGGTGGTAATGAATTAATGATGACATCAACGTAATTGAAAAAATAAACTATAAAGTGAGAAAGGGATTTGTGGGTTTTTGACGAATTTGTAGGCCTACCTATGTTCCATTTAATTTTTGTAGTGATTTTATCCCTAGAGCTGCTTTGTCTCTTGTGATAATTCGTTGAAGACATGTATGCCGATAATTCTTGTGGTTGAATTGAATTATGTTCCCTCTGTTACAGGTAACACTAGGGGTAGATATCCATCTGGAAGGGGTAATGGATTCAGGAATGATGGAGTACGTGGGCGAGGAAACTACAATGGAAGTGGGAGGGGCTATAATCGCGGTGATTTCAATGGAAGAAGTGAGTTCAACAACAGAGGTGGCAATCGCGGAGGGTCATCCAACCGTGGAGGTGGTGATGGCTATCAGCGAAGTGACAACAATGGGAGAATGAATCGTGGTGGTGGTGGTGGTATGGCAAATGGAACTGCCAAAAATATGACACCACGGATTTCAGCTACAGCTTGAGGAGGAGAAGTAGTTTTGGGCAAATAAGTGAAAGCTAATTTAGTTATTCTTTTTTAATTTGAAATGGTTGGATGTGGCAGGTAGGAAGTTGTCACTCTTGCGGCATGTTGTGCCTTTCCCTAATTTTTGCCGTTAATTGGTATAGAGGTTGGAGTAGCTTCTGTTTTTGTAGTATATTGTTATCTTGTTCCCTAGGAAGAGATTGATTATCCACTCATTTTGTAAGCCACGTTGTATTTGTTGAATTATTTTTGGGTCGTCTCTTGCACTTTAACTTTGTCTGCTCTTAACCACATGTACCTACAGATGTGAAATGTTTCACTTCCATTCTTCTCCTTTAGGACTATAATATGAATTATGTTAAATTTTCTTTCTCTAAACCATTAAATATGTTAGATTAATAAACTTTAAAGGGTCCAACCTTTGTATTTTGGGTCTTATTAATTCAAAAATTAGACTTTTTTTTAAGGTAGTAATTTAATACAATACTTGTGACAGAATTACTGATTGAAGTATTAAACCAGTAAGCTTCCTCCATTAATGGAGATTAAGCTCAAAGAGAAAGAAGAACAGAGGATACAATGGATCATTCTAGAATGAAGAGAGAATCTGTATTATTCCTTTCTCAATGAATGAATAAAATGAATACAACAGCTGTGTATATATACATGAATAAAACATGAGAATAACCAACTAACCAACTAATTGTAA